>NW_027508734.1:3412500-3875000 GCF_051911475.1 Siphateles boraxobius
TATTTTTGTCTTGTTTTCCAGTACAAATTACATTCTTAAATCAAGATATATTTACTGGAGAAGCAAAATAAGATATTAAGTCTTGTTTTCTGAAAAAAATATCAAAAATTCAGTTTAAGCTTAAAGAAATAAGAAGAAATAAAAAAAATAATCTTAGAAAGGAAAAGCAAGATTTTTTCTAAACTCTCTGACAGATATTTGTTCTTGTTTTAGGCATAATTGTAGATAACAAAACTTTAAGTCATTTTTCTAAGTAAATGTATCTTGATTTAAGGATTTTTGATATTTGTAATTGAACACAAGTCAAAAATACAAAATAAGAAAATTATTTTTGTGCAAAGTATGTATTTTAATCTTTTAAGCTTAAACTCTTCTTGATATATTCCTCAGAAAACAAGTCTTCGTAACTGATTTCATTTGGCATCTCAAGTAAATGCATCTTGATTTTAAAATGTTTATGTATTTGTAGTTTTGTACCGGAAAACAAGTCAAAATACTGAGGAAGAGCAGCACTTTAAGTGTAGTGAAGGTGTTGTTAAATCACGTTTAGTTATCGCAACAGTGATGAATAACTTAACAAACACTAATACGTAAATAGCTGACATATAAAGTATATTATTTACATTTACTAAAACATGAAATACAGTGAAACACAGAGAGATTATTAAAGCCGAGACGAAGCAAATTAAAGCAAACGACAGGAATCTGGAGGATTGTGATCCAGCGAGACACGGAGAGGATGCTGTGTGTTAGTGACTTCAATATTTGAAGGATTACACTGATATAATCAGGGTGTGTGTCGTTTTTACACTGATTATTACAGGCATAATAGCAGAGTAAAAATGAGGATTAATAAAGCTGAGATCGGGTCAACACAATTTCACCCTCGGTTCTGCGACGGCTGCGCGTGAAATGAAGTCCGTCTCAAAACCAATGCATTTGCCGTGTCGAAAGAAGTTTTTCTTCTGATTATTGATTATTCTTCTGATATGTTTGTCTTGTTTTCCAGCACAAATATCTATATCTCTCTATATATAATAGTGACTGAAGATAAAAATTTCTTTAATCAAAATTAAGTGAGATTTTTTCCTAAAAACAAAGACTTTATTACTGTATTTTTTTCTGACCCCGTTGGTATTTTCTTGTTTCAAGCACAAACTAATTTAATGTTTAATTTATTTTTTACGGAAAACAAGACTTAATATCTTGTAATTTTTTTCACAATAACTCAGTAAAAAAATCTATTGTCTTTTTCAATATTTTTTCACTTTTCCAGTTTTCCAGAAAAATATCTGAACAAGTCAAGATAGATTTACTGGAGAAGCAACATAATAAGATGTATCAAAGTATAATGTTTAAAATTAAGTTTGTATTAAAACAAGAGCAAATATCTGCTAATGTGGCAGACAAATAAGTTTAATTTGAAGGGAATCGGCAGATACTTTTACATTAAAAAAAAAAAAGATATTTTTTCATGAAGAAATGCAAGTAACACATTGAATTAAACGTGAAATTTTGAAGTAGGAGTATCCTGTTGTAATGAATCCCATTTTTTTTTATTTACAAATATTTTTTACTTTTACTTGAGAAGCAAAATGGCATATTACATCTTTATAAAAAAATGAAATGAGTTTATGCATTAAACAAGACAACAAATTCTGCAAATTGGGTTATAAAAAAAACTTTACATATTTATTTTGTATTTTCGTCTTGTTTTCCAGTAATATCTAAACATTTCTAAAACAAGATATACCTGAAAAAAAAATATTGGTGTAGAAAATTTTTTATCAAAAAATTTTTAGTAAATTTCACAAACGATAAAAACAAACAAGTAGAACACTGAATTAAACGCGATATTAAGTTTGTTAAAATTAAATGGCGATTTCTTGTAAAATGTACCAATTATCAATGCTTTGTTTAATTTTTACAGAGTAAAATCAAGATACATTTACTTGAAAAGCAAAATGTCATAAGATTTGAGGTCTTGATTTGTATATTTTTCATGATTGAAAAGTTTATGCTTGAAATAAGAAAAACTGCCAATGTGGTCAGAAAAATAAACTTAATTCAAAGAGAAAACAAGTTTATTCGCCTGCCAACATTGGCAGATATTTGTCTTTGTTTTACACATAAAGTCTTAATTTTGACACAAAACTTGATATGTTGTAATTTTGCTTATCAAGTAAATGTACCGTTATTCAAGAATGTTTTCACTAACAAATGCTGGGTTGTTTCAACCCATGTTTGAGTCAAATATGGACAAACCCAACTGATGGGTTACATTTTTACATTCTTTTTTTAACCCAATCGTTGTGTTTGTCCATATTTTATCCAAACCCAAAATTTTTTAGAGTGATATTTGCACTGAAAAACAAGACAGCGAGGTTGAGTTTCGGTGTGGTAGTAGTGGACGGTATTTTTAGGCGTCATGATAAAGGACACTGGGATATGTTGCGGTCGGGTTATTTTCGGGCAAGCAGTTGTGTATCGGTGTGTATTACGTTCCTGAAGACATCAGGCCACATGTGACTGCCTGGGACTTACGCAAACCTCAAGCAGCGTTCAAAAACTATTACGTTTTTCATATTTTCAGGTTACAAACATCCTGTCAATCAAGAGCGAAGACCTCTGAACATGAAATGTCAAAACCTGAATCAATCTCACGAGCGACTGAGAAACGTCCTTGTAGTAGAGTTGAGGACGGTGTGGTGTGACATTACTAAGTGTGTGTCAACTGAGTGCTATTTCAAGACCTCGAGCTGTTGCACAAAACACCCTGTAAGAGTGTGTGTGAATCAAATTTAATGGGCTGATCAGCAAAACAATCAGTGAAATAGTGCATTTTGAATATATTCAGCCTTAGGGACAAAATGGTGCAAAAAATATCGCTAAATCTGATACAAAATTTAAAAAAAAACTCAAATATTCTAAATAACTTGATACATAAAGTATATAATGCACAAATAAATACAAAAAAGTTTTCTTTTATAGTGGTAAGTGAAATGTAGAGAAAATATAAAACTTAATTTAAATAATTGCATTGTCTGAATCGTAAAAACAAACTATTAAACTTGCATTTCGCAGCGATGCCATAGATAGAAGAACTATTTTTGCTTTCCCAAAGAAAATTTCAGTGATTTCAGTCATTTTTTCTTAGTGTAAAGAACATTTAATAATTGTTTAATACCTTTTCCCACAATATAGAATCTTTTGTGGAATGGAAAGATTCCATGGATGTTAAAGGTTCTTCATGGAACCATCGATTCCAAAGAACCTTCATTTTTACGAGTGAAACAAGACTTATTCCCACTTGTTTTAATGACATGCTGCAATTTCATCATGTGTAAGAGAAACATGAAACTGAAACACCTCAAAACACACTCAAATACCACAGTTAAACTATGGATACTACTACACAATTAAAGTTTATAGCCTGGAACTCCATGAATCAGACAACGCATTAGTTCCCTGAGTAGGGAACTCCCGCTGCGTCGATGACTCTTTGGGAACGCCCCTGCGTGATTGCATCTTAAAAACGTATGTCAACAGTGTCACGTATGTTGTGGAAAAGGATAAAAGCACATCCGGTCTGACCGGCGTTAGCTTCTGTGCCTCATTATATATATATATAATGGCATCCAAACAAGCGTTCAACTTGTGTCCTTCTTCCTGCCCTCGTTATCTCACGGGTGAGCACTCTTTAAGGGGGGTGTCCAGGTGAGCGTTCTTCAAGGGGGTGTCCAGGTGAGCGTTCTTCGAGGAGGGTGTCCAGGTGAGCGCTCTTCGAGGAGGGTGTCTAGGTGAGCGTTCTTCGAGGGGGGTGTCCAGGTGAGCGTTCTTCGAGGGGAGTGTCCAGGTGAGCGCTCTTCGAGGAGGGTGTCCAGGTGAGCGCTCTTCGAGGAGGGTGTCTAGGTGAGCGTTCTTCGAGGGGGGTGTCCAGGTGAGCGTTCTTCGAGGGGAGTGTCCAGGTGAGCGCTCTTTGAGGGGGGAGTCCAGGTGAGCGCTCTTCGAGGAGGGTGTCCAGGTGAGCGCTCTTCGAGGAGGGTGTCTAGGTGAGCGTTCTTCGAGGGGGGTGTCCAGGTGAGCGTTCTTCGAGGGGGGTGTCCAGGTGAGCGCTTAATTGAGGGGGGTGTCCAGGTGAGCGCTCTTCGAGGAGGGTGTCCAGGTGAGCGCTCTTCGAGGAGGGTGTCCAGGTGAGCGCTCTTCGAGGAGGGTGTCTAGGTGAGCGTTCTTCGAGGGGGATGTCCAGGTGAGCGTTCTTCGAGGGGGGTGTCCAGGTGAGCGCTTAATTGAGGGGGGGTGTCCAGGTGAGCGCTCTTCGAGGAGGGTGTCTAGGTGAGCGCTCTTCGAGGGGGGTGTCCAGGTGAGCGCTCTTCGAGGGGGGTGTCCAGGTGAGTGCTCTTTGAGGGGGGTGTCCAGGTGAGCGCTCTTCGAGGGGGGTGTCCAGATGAGCACTCTTTGAGGGGGGTGTCCAGGTGAGCGCTCTTCGAGGGGGGTGTCCAGGTGAGCGCTCTTTGAGTGGGGTGTCCAGGTGAGCACTCTTTGAGGGGGATGTCCAGGTGAGCGCTCTTCGAGGAGGGTGTTCAGGTGAGCGCTCTTCGAGGGGGGTGTCCAGGTGAGCGCTTAATTGAGGGGGGTGTCCACGTGAGCGCTCTTCGAGGAGGGTGTCCAGGTGAGCGTTCTTCGAGGGGGGTGTCCAGGTGAGCGCTCTTTGAGGGGGGTGTCCAGGTGAGCGCTCTTCGAGGGGGGTGTCCAGGTGAGCGCTCTTTGAGGGGGGTGTCCAGGTGAGCGCTCTTTGAGGGGGGTGTCCAGGTGAGCGCTTAATTGAGGGGGGTGTCCAGGTGAGCGTTCTTCGAGGGGGGTGTCCAGGTGAGCGCTCTTTGAGGGGGGTGTCCAGGTGAGCGCTCTTCGAGGAGGGTGTCCAGGTGAGCGCTCTTCGAGGAGGGTGTCTAGGTGAGCGTTCTTCGAGGGGGGTGTCCAGGTGAGCGTTCTTCGAGGGGGGTGTCCAGGTGAGCGCTTAATTGAGGGGGGTGTCCAGGTGAGCGCTCTTCGAGGAGGGTGTCCAGGTGAGCACTCTTCGAGGGGGGTGTCCAGGTGAGCGCTCTTCGAGGGGGGTGTCCAGGTGAGCGCTCTTTGAGGGGGGTGTCCAGGTGAGCGCTCTTCGAGGGGGGTGTCCAGATGAGCGCTCTTTGAGGGGGGTGTCCAGGTGAGCGCTCTTCGAGGGGTGTGTCCAGGTGAGCGCTCTTTGAGGGGGGTGTCCAGGTGAGCACTCTTTGAGGGGGATGTCCAGGTGAGCGCTCTTCGAGGAGGGTGTCCAGGTGAGCGCTCTTCGAGGGGGGTGTCCAGGCAGTGTTAATTTCGTTGACGAAAATAACGACGAAAATTATTCGTCAACGACATTTTTTCACAGACGAAAACGAGACGATAACTAAATAAAACCTAGTTTTGAATGACAAAGACTATGACGAAAATCTATTGACATTTTCGTCAACGAATAAAAACTAGACGAAAATGTAAGATAGTGACGATTTGGGAAGCGATCCGTCAGAACTGATGTCCTGCGTGTGTGGTAGATGCGCACATTTGTAGGCTACTGTAACGTGATCTACCCCGCGGTCATAAAACGTTAGAAAATGTGAACGTCTGGGAGAATGAGTAGAGCAGACATATAGATCTCTGAATAAGAGTGACGATGCAAAAAAGAGCTCTATTCAGTGCGGTTTTCTTTGCGCACACACCTAACCCGAAGCGTGCAGTCATGCACAATACACCTACAGCGCGCGAGTAGGCTACTGAATTGAGCTCTCTTTCGTGTCTGAATGGAGAAATACACAACAGTATGTCTAAATATCCTTTTTGGAGAGTATTCATGTAAACTATGCTGGTTATGTCTTAAACTGTGAGTGTGTCGGATGTGCATCAGTGCAATTGTATCCGCATGTCATTGGACATGATCCGACGTCTTAAAGTGACAGTGGCAATAAACCTAATGCGGTCCGTGTCCTTAATTTTGATCAAGCAACAAAAGAAAAAGAGAAAAGCATTCACTGTTTGTTAATAGCTTTAATAAGGATTAATTATTTTTAATTCATACAAATAAATATGTCTGCTTGAAAGAATAAAGAATGATGTGTAAGTAGTTATAAGGAATGAATATATCATTCATTGTAAAGAAGACTGTGTTGTACTTTAGGAAAAGTGGTTTTATTTCATTTTAAGATATTTTTTAAGTAACAGCAGTTAAATCTGTATCTGTATTGCATGTTCAAACTTAAAAATCATTCATATTAATAGGTTAATAGATGTTTTCTCCGGGAGTATATGGGTTTGGAAATTTTAGAGAAATTCTAAATTAATGCATTACAATTGAACTAAACCCATTATATTTTAGTCGACTAAATCTACTGTAGATTTAGTCGACTAAAATGTTATTGTATTTCGTCGACTAAAACTAGACTAAAACTAAAACAATTCAGATGACTAAAATATGACTAAAACTAAATGGCATTTTAGTCAAAAGACTAAGACTTAAACTAAATCAAAATTTGCTGACAAAATTAACACTGTGTCCAGGTGAGCGCTTAATTGAGGGGGGTGTCCAGGTGAGCGCTCTTCGAGGAGGGTGTCCAGGTGAGCGTTCTTCGAGGGGGGGGGTCCAGGTGAGCGCTCTTTGAGGGGGGTGTCCAGGTGAGCGCTCTTCGAGGAGGGTGTCCAGGTGAGCGTTCTTCGAGGGGGGGGGGGGTCCAGGTGAGCGCTCTTTGAGGGGGGTGTCCAGGTGAGCGCTCTTCGAGGGGGGTGTCCAGATGAGCGCTCTTTGAGGGGGGTGTCCAGGTGAGCGCTCTTTGAGGGGGGTGTCCAGGTGAGCGCTTAATTGAGGGGGGTGTCCAGGTGAGCGCTCTTCGAGGAGGGTGTCCAGGTGAGTGTTCTTCGAGGGGCGTGTCAAGGTGAGCGCTCTTCGAGGAGGGTGTCCAGGTGAGCGCTTAATTGAGGGGGGTGTCCAGGTGAGCGCTCTCAGAGGAGGGTGTCCAGGTGAGCGTTCTTCGAGGGGGGTGTCCAGGTGAGCGCTCTTTGAGGGGGGTGTCCAGGTGAGCGCTCTTCGAGGGGGGTGTCCAGGTGAGCGCACTTTGAGGGGGGTGTCCAGGTGAGCGCTCTTTGAGGGGGGTGGCCAGGTGAGCGCTTAATTGAGGGGGGTGTCCAGGTGAGCGCTCTTCGAGGAGGGTGTCCAGGTGAGCGTTCTTCGAGGGGGGTGTCAAGGTGAGCGCTCTTCGAGGAGGGTGTCCAGGTGAGCGCTCTTCAAGGGGGGTGTCCAGGTGAGCGCTCTTTGAGGGGGGTGTCCAGGTGAGCACTATTTGAGGGGGGTGTCCAGGTGAGCGCTCTTCGAGGAGGGTGTCCAGGTGAGCGCTCTTCGAGGGGGGTGTCCAGGTGAGCGCTCTTCGAGGGGGGTGTCCAGGTGAGCAGTCTTCAAGGAGGGTGTCCAGGTGAGCAGTCTTCAAGGAGGGTGTCCAGGTGAGCGTTCTTCGAGGAGGGTGTCCAGGTGAGCGCTCTTCGAGGAGGGTGTCCAGGTGAGCGCTCTTCGAGGAGGGTGTCCAGGTGAGCGCTCTTCGAGGACGGTGTCCAGGTGAGCGTTCTTCGAGGAGGGTGTCCAGGTGAGCGTTCCCTGCGGTTCGAGCCCCGCAACTGCCGAGAAGCTCTTAAAGTGGGGATCACAAATTGATCTCACGGCAGGGTTTGAGATGGGCCCTGCCCTTTCTCAGCCTCTACCCGTAGGATCCAGGGCTCTCTTTCATCAACGTGTCATTGACGCAGCGTACTATTCCCTACTCAGGGAACCAGGGGTACAGTTGTAACCTGAGTTGTTTTCCTTCATGAAATCTGTTCAGCTCTCTGACTGCAGACGAAAACTTAGTTTGCCTTCAAATACTCCCACTTGTGACTTAATACATTTTCAAAATCATGATTTCTCTATGGGACAAAATATGCAATAATGTTAGTGATTGCATTTATTTGTGAATTACAGTACTGATTTGGAAAAAGTCTTTGTGTCAAAGGAGAATAAACGTGGCATCTGTGTGATTGTTTTGCTTCCAGAGATATTAATGGCTCAATAGTACACACATACAGGCACACAGACACACACACACACACACACACACACACACACACACACACACACACACACACACACACACACACACACACACACACACACACACACACAGTGAGTATGACTGAACTGGTAACAAACATATTGTGAAATGAGTATTAAAAGTAAGCGATCTATTCACAGCGGATCTGGACGGGTGTGTGTTTGTCCGTCTGCTCTTTCTTGTGTCCCTGTGTTTGTTCATCTAGAAAGTTTAGATGACAAAAGAAAAGATACGAGCTGCCGCAGCCGCCATGGATACACAGAAAGACGCCAAAACCCTCAGTGTTGTTTTCCTGATCCTTCACTCCTGCGTTTCCCACAGCGACGGCCCCGCATTATTCACCAGAGCTGGAGAAGAGCAGCAACTCCCTGATGATCACTAGCACTAACTCACACTATCTATCTATCTATCTATCTATCTATCTGTTCTGTTCTTCACACTTTCATGTCTTTTTCTCCAGCAATGTAAATGAAGGAATCTCACTCTTGTTGTTCCTGGTGAATCTCAGCGGTCTAAATAACTCACAGATTATCTCCGTCATCATCTCAGTGTGTCTTTGTGAACTTTCAGATAAAGCACCGTGACTCGGTTCATTAAAGAGAATCAAACACTCGACGTGATTAAGTGTCCTTGCGTAACCGATGTGCATCACTAAAGAGCCACATCACTGAAAGACAAGATGTTCTCTCTCTCCAACACACATTCCTTGAACGACCTTCACGCTAGAGGCTCCTCACCATTAGGAAGCGACACACCAAAACCCCTCCAGATCTTATTATGCATATGTAATCCATGACCATATCATGAGGACATGACATCACTGAAACGCCTCGAACTCCTTCGCTTATGTAAATCCAAATTCTGCGTTTCATAACATAATATCATTCATTGCACAAGAAACAAGACAAAACAAGAAAGTGTTTTCAAGCAAATGTTGCATTAAAATGTTATTCTGTAATTACTTTCACATCATCATAGTCACGATACAACTCTATAGCCAAAAGCAACATATGGAGGGAGTTAAATATCCAGCACATGGCAACAGTTACTCTATGAAGACTGTTGTACTTATTAACAACTGGTTACAACAACCCTGCGTGACATTGGCTTGTTTTCACAATTTATAATAGGCTATATTAAATACATCTCAATATTCATATTTGCTCTAAATTGGCTTGAAATTGGTGGTTGGGGGGATTTCAATTGGAGGGTTAATTATTTCAACTAAACAGCCATTGTAACAAAAGTATAAAAATATGGTAAAGATCTAAGTGTGTTTTACATGTTTTTCGCTAAATTAACAAAAAGAAGAAGAATATTCTCAAACGTTTTGAATCGAAGGCCCCTCATTGTCCAACATTATATCTGAAGCTCCTTCAAACTGGCTGCTTGGCTTCTTTTATTATAGGGGACATATCATGAAAATCTGACTTTTTCCCTCTTTAAGTGCTATAATCGTGTTCCCCGGTGCATCTACCAACCCAGAAAACGTGAAAAAGTGAAACCCAGTAAGTTTGTTTTGGTGAGACTTTCTCTCCAAGCATGTCAAAAATAAGCCGATCAGATTTAGCTCTCCTTCTGACGTAGGAAGAGGATCTTATTATAAAATTACGCCCCATAATCTGCACGTTTACACACACCAGCCGCCATTTGATTTTCACCAGGCGACAACAGTGACCAGTTCCAAAGCAATGGTAAAAGTTCGAGAAAAGCATGTAAACTGTTTTGTCGTTGAGCACAGACGAGCACTGAACACTATTGACCAAAACATCACATCTGTCTAATAAAGACCTCAGGAACTTTGTCAACTTGTGTAAAAGTTAAACACGATGATGAGATGAATCAATGTAACTCCACAACAACTACATAAATGTCTCCAGTAACCATTCAGAAACGCCATGTGTGTCTAAAAGTGAAAATCTTCCAGAGTCTCTCTGTAAAGGCTGATTTAAACTTCTGCGTCGGCCCTACGGTGGAGCCTCTACGCTATAGACTACGCGTTGGTTTTCATTTATACTTCTGCGTCGTTGTCCGCGTTGACGCGCAATTACACATGCAGAGGGAGCATGTGAAACGCGAGGGAGGGGTTCTAGCAGACCAATCACAGCGCTTGCGTCCGCGTAGAATTGACCCGTTGTTACATTTTTGGAGAGGTGCACATCAGGGTACGCCGAAGGGTATGCGCGCTACGCACAGCCTACGGCGAAGCTACGGCGTGAGTTCGACGCAGAAGTATAAATTGGGCTTAAGGCTGCACTCGCTACTGGTTATTTTTGAGATCTTGGATGAGTGAGATCGGCCTGTTTTGTTATTGCTGGAGTATCTGAAGCTCATGTAAAGGATCGGCCTCTTCTGAATGGAGGCGGAGCAACAGCTCATTTGCATTTAAAGGGACACAAAAAAAACGGAGAAAAAAACACAAAAAGGGACAACTTTGACAAGCTAATAAATGATCTGGGGGGAATTATGAGCTGAAACTTCACGGACACATTCTGGGGACACCATAGATTTATATTACATCTTGTGAAAAGGGGCATAATATGTCACCTTTAACAAAAACCGGAAGTGTTGATGAATTAAATTAATTAAATGTTTTGTGATTCTGTACGACTTAAGAATCGCTTTTCAATAAATTACAGTTAATTTACAGTAATCTTGGGAAGTTTGCCAGTCCTCTGGTTGAGAACAATTGTTCTAATATCTTTAGAAAAAAATCATACAAATATTTTTTTATGAAAATGTATTTGAATTTTTTTATGCGTTTTCTGAATGGTGACGCAAACAAATTACTGAATTGTTGAGTTGAATAACTGAAATGAGCAGTTTTAAATGCGTTAATTATTTTATAATAAAAAAAAAACATTGCAAATATACTATGATATATTGTATTTCCCAGCCCTAATTTCATCAACTAGTAGAACATTTTATCCAATTTCATGTGAGATTTTTGTCTTACAGATCTGGATTCAAATCCACCCACATCCCAGTATTTCTCCTCATGGTTCAGATGAACAGAAGCAGAGCGAGGTGAGTGAGTGAATGAGGAGAGAAAACCTCGGAGGACAGGAAGATGGAGATGAATGGATGGAGGATGAGGAGGAACAGAGGGATCTTTGTACCGTCAAGAGCAGATCCACAAACACTCAGTGACCTCTGAGACTCTCTGGCTGTTCACTGATCTGTTCATCACTAAAGTTACAGGTTCAGCGATTACACTGGGAATATCACACGCTGCATTTACATTCAATACATAGAACAACACAACAAATGGATGGACAGACAGACAGAATGATAGAATAAACAAACGAATGACCATCCGTCCATGGCTCGTTTGTTCATTCTGTTATTCTGTCTGTCGTTCCGTTTATTCATTCTGTCTGTATGTCCATCTCTCTGTTTGTTCATCTATTCATTCTCTCCGTCCGTCATTTGTTTGTTCATTCTGTCTGTTTGTCTGATAGATAGATAGACAGATAGATAGATAGACAGATAGATATATATATATAGATAGATAGATAGATAGATAGATAGATAGATAGATAGATAGATAGATAGATAGATAGATAGATAGATAGATAGATAAACAGATAGATAGATAAACCGATAGATAGATAGATAGATAGATAGATAGATAGACAGACAGACAGACAGACAGACAGACAGATAGATAGATAGATAGATAGATAGATAGATAGATAGATAGATAGATAGATAGATAGATAGATAGATAGATAGATAGATAGATAGATAGATAGATAGATAGATAAACAGATAGACAGAAAGATAGATAGATAGATAGAGACACAGACAGACAGACAGACAGGCAGACAGACAGACAGACAGACAGACAGACAGACAGACAGATAGATAGATAGATAGATAGATAGATAGATAGATAGATAGATAGATAGATAGATAGATAGATAGATAGATAGAGAGAGACACAGACAGACAGACAGACAGACAGACAGATAGATAGATAGATAGATAGATAGATAGATAGATAGATAGATAGATAGATAGATAGATAGATAGATAGATAGATAGACAGACAGACAGACAGACAGACAGACAGACAGACAGACAGACAGATAGACAGACAGACGACAGACATTCAGACAGACAGACAGACAGACAGGCAGACAGACAGACAGACAGACAGACAGACAGACAGACAGACAGACAGACAGACAGACAGACAGATAGATAGATAGATAGATAGATAGATAGATAGATAGATAGATAGATAGATAGATAGATAGATAGATAGATAGATAGCAGCTCTGACATCACGAGTGTGAACGGACATCACATTAAGAGACTCGTGCCTTTAACGGGACACTTCATCTAACAGTTAAACTTTGTAATTTACTCACCCTAATCTTGTTTTAGCATGAAAGGAGACTAAAATGAGAGATGACTCACTCTGTCAAGCTCCAAATAAGACAAGAAAGCACCATAAAATACAACTAGTTCACTATATTCCGAAGCTACATGCTAGATTTGTGTGAGGACCACGAGGACCAGACTGAAATGTAACTTCAAATTCAACGAAATCCATAATAGGATTTTTAGTTGTGGACCCTGACTGTTGGTCTCTATATGAAAGGTGGTTTGGGAGGGGTGGGAGAATCATTTCAGAGGCGGAGCGAGTTATTATGTAAACATTATCACACCAGAAAGAGTGTTTTTACACTGAAAATCAGCTGGATCAAGTGTCATGTGTCACCAAGCAACACACAATCTGACAGCCTGAGCTCAGACCAATCAAATTAGAGGAGAAGAGGGGGGGGGGGGGGGGGGCACTAAACTGTTGATGAAAGATTAAGACAAACACTGATGAATCATTCACAATAATGTATTAAGGGTCCATTATGATATTCTGTTTACATCAAATCTTCAAAAAGGCGTTTTAACATAACCAACCATAATGTGACTGATTTTGATGTGCAAATTTGAGTGCTGTGAATATTTTCTCCAAACTTATGACTTTAAATTGATACTCGCACAAAGATATCTAATGACTTCATAATACTAGGAGTCATATGGACGAATTTTATTCCAGCTAACAGGGAACATTCTCTCAAAGTTATAAACAAATATTCTTCCAGTAACATTAACAGAATTTGGACTATATAACTTGCAATTGCAAGTTTAAATCTCACAATTCTTGGAATAGAAGTCAGAATCGCAAGATATAAACTCGCAATTGCAAGAAAAAAAATCAGAATTGCGAGTATAAACTCGCAATTGTGAGAAAAAAATATTTATTTCGCAATTGTGAGGCAGATTATGAGAAAGAAATGCAGAATTTTGTGATGCAAACTTGCAATTGTGAGAGATAAAATCTAAATTTTAAAGATAAAAAGAGTTGCAATTATCTGACTATATTCTATATCTATAATATATTTTAATTGGTTTGTTCCATGGCGGAAACAAGCTTCCATAATCCAAACAAATGGCTTGAACATTCTGAAAAAATAACGTTTTCAGAACTAAATGAAACGTCAGCTATTTGGTAGCTATTTTTGGAGCTAAACAGTGTGAATGTGTACATTTTTTTAGTATGGAAACAAGTAGAGTTAATATCGCATATTGATTGTTTTGCTTTACGTAAAAGGAAAAAAAATGACGTTGAGTATCCTAAATGGCAGAATTATTATTATTATTAGGTGAACTATCACTTTAAAGCTTGTAGTAGGCTATGACTCACTGAATATCAAGACCCCAGATAAACCCCGTTTCAGTGTATCTCAGTCTTTGTGCGTGTTTGTTGCGTACAGTCGTGGCTGGAAAAGGCTTTTGCGGGTTTGTCTGGGCCCGCGACACACCTCCCTTTGACATTGACACACATTCTCCACAGCCACGGCGCGTAAGTTCTGCAGAACCGCAGAAAGGCCCACGGCTGGAGCTGCAAGCCTGCTGCGTGAGCCAATGTTTTTATTTCACAATTCAAGTTCGCATCAACAAAAAACAACACGTATGCATCACTCCTGCGCAAATGCATGAACAAAGACCATCATCAATTAACCCACTAGTAAACTGACATGTTAAGTGACGTTTGCGTACTTAAATCCACCAAAAAACTCTTGGGAAAAAATGTGGGTCGGTTTCTGTAATGCTTGCAACCTTAAGGTTATTCAGTCGTGGTTCATATTAAGCGAGCTGATTTTAACGCAGCTCTATGTTTACAAGTGTCCAGCCGCTGGAACAGATTAGGGTCACGTCTCTCATGTGTCGTTTAAAACGGCACGATCAGCTCTTGTTGTCTATGAATATTTACATTAAATTCCTTTGTGCACAGCAAATCGTGACCGTTCGTTACGGGTAACACATTGTTGCATGCATTCATAAACATATACGCAATGTAGCCTATAGGACAGTCCAATTGCATATGCATTAATGTCGATAACCGCGTTTATTTGTCTTTATAAAAAGAAAAGCGTTTCTCAGAAAATTGCACTTACCTTGCACTTAAATAATTATGATGTCGGCGTGCCCAATTTCCCTAAAATACAAAAATAAGCAAAAGTCGACAATCCTTTGTCTTTGAAATATATGTATTTTTTCACAGTCTTGACCCTGGATGGCTCCCAGTGCTCTTACGCTCGTACGTTCTTTCCAGTGGTGTTTGTTATTTTCTCTCCCTCTTTTCCTCGCTCTGTATTACCCCGTTTTTTTTTTTTTGTCCTTACTGAAGCCACAGAAAAAAAAACTTACAAAAAATATGGAGCCGTCAATCAAATAAGTCGACTTGAGTTATGGATGGGGGAGCGCGAAATTATCCATCGAGCTCGAGTCGTCGGTGCTGAGGGGTTTGAGGACAGTTATGTGGCGTATGTGTTATGAAAAGCTATTCCTGTAGCCAACCCTCCAACATATCTATACTCGGAAGCTGAATGTCAAAGAAACACCGTTCTTGAGAAAGGCTCCCCCTCTTTTTGGCAATGGTTCGCGCCCGTTGTTGAAGCGCCTGGTGGAACAAAACGCGTTCGCATTCCAAGGTTCTGGTTACAGTCTGAAGCAAGAGCTTGGTGTGGTTTGGGTCGCGTCAGAAGATATAAATACACTAATCTCTCATTTCATGCAGAAATGTACGTATATGATATGCAAATTGGGTCGAGGAATGATTTGGAAAGGCGAATGAAAAGGGGGCGTGCGTCACCCTCCGAGTCCTCAACATAAAGCTGCTTCAGGGAGTCCTGTTGAGATATTGATGGAAGACACATGCTCAGTTGAGACACAACACCGTGGTATTTGTAGTTAGACCAAAAGTAATCACAATTGCATGCTATCTATGATCAGTGCAGCTATTCTAAAACATACAGGCCTATGTGAAAATGTATCTTAAAATAATTTTTAAAACTTTATAGATGCCAGGTGTGACTATAAGGCAGATATCTTCACTTCGTTTAGGCCTGTTTCACATGCAGATGCAGTGCATATTTATTTTGGCTATCGAATTAATTGGTTACAGCATTCACTCTGAGTGAACCCAGATGATTATTGGAAAAGTCACGCAAAAATAATTATATCCTCATTTGACTTACTTTCTTCTGCACATATAAGCACAAATACATTCAAAGCTTGTTTCCGCCACAGAATAAAAATCTCACAATTCTGACTTTTTATCTCAGAAATGTGTAATATGAGCTCGCAATTGCGAGGAAAACGTCAGAACTGAGCGATATAAATATGAAATTGCGGGAAAAAGTCAGAATTGCATGAAATAAAAACGCAATTGCATGATATAAAGTAAGAATTTTGAGACATAAACTTGCAATTAAAAGAAATCAGTCTTTTTTTTAACCTTTTTTTACCTAACTGGCAAATTAAACTTTATATCATGCAATTTTTACTTTTTTCACACAATTGCGAAATTATATTTAGCAATTTTGAAAAAAAAAAGTTAGAATTGCGAGATGTAAACCCGCAATTGTGAGATAAAAATTCACAATTATCTTTTAAAATGTTTTATTCTATGGTGGAAACAAGCTTCCATAATATTCTGAAAAACGTTGGACCCCATTGATTTTCATTGAATAAACAAGATTTTTCATAGATTTTAATAAATATATTCACTTTTGTTCTACATATAAAGTAACAGATTTGGCCCATCAGGTGTAAACAACTTTTTTGGAATGAACTGTCCCTTTAAGAAGTTTAAAGCTACGCTGTGGGGATTCAGTGTAGATTAATTACAATTTCATGAGGATCAAGTCTATAATTGCTCTTAATGATAATCTCCCATAAATCATTCAATATGGCCGTTATCAAAGGTAACACTCAAAAATCACTACCTTGTGAAATCTCAACACAAACCTGTGGTTGCAGTTTCACTCATGCATGTTATGCCAGTTGTGTGAAATGTGCTTAATAAGGAAATTAGTATGAATCTACAACATTTCTACCAAAAGTCCATAGTTCCAATTACTCTTGTTATAGTCAAATGCCTAGCTTTGATATTCATTTGCAGCCTATCGTAACACTGAGCCACGTGTAAAGCTCAGTTCAGCGGGTTCACTCAGTCCAGGAACATGTTGGGAAATATTCAGGGTCTCACCGGCCCCCTTCAGCTGAACTATGGGAAGTTTCAGAGCCCCGTTGCACAACTTGAACCTCTACGGAAGATAACATTTAACTGACCTCAGAAAAAGTGCTGAAAAACAACAGCATGTGCCTGTACACTCATTGTTCCACCTCAAACACATCGATAATCGATAAGATGGCTTTTAACTTGACTTGCAAAGCATCTCTGCTGTTTCAAAATGACACATTTCAAGTCAACATGAAACCAATGTTTTTCTATAATGCGGCGTATTTCCCAGGTCGTCTGCGTTTGTGAAATCTCTGATGGACAGAAAGGAGATTCTCTTAAAGAGAGGGAAGAGTCAGTCGAATGCAGGAATACAGCAGCCTGGTTTTCTGAAAGCACACTATAGACTGAACACGTACAGTAATACGCCTTCAGAGATTCGTGTTTTTGTTGTTTACACGGAGACCTTTATCAAAAATGTGCACTTTAAAAACGGTTTACGAAAGTTTGCGTTTCCAGGCGCACGAAACGCCGTTATCGTCTAAACGAACGGCCAAAACACATAAAAAGTGAAAACGGTGTTGTGTAAACAGCCCCTTAAATATCACCGCTTTGTCACATCAAAATCACATTTGAAATGACGACTGTGGGGGTTTAGTGAGTGTTACATTCGCTCTTTTTTCTTTTGTGCTCTTGTTTCGATTCGTACTCCTAGGTCGTGAAACTTTGGCTGCTCATCATATGTGTGACGTCATCACGTTACGTATTTGAACTGACGTTCCCCAATCCCTGGAGGTTTCCGCCGGGTCTAAAGGCCCATTGCCCATGAGCGTGGCAGATCAGCGCCAGATCTCAGCTAACACCCATGCTGTGATTGTTTGTTAGAATCAAGTTCAAGTTCACGTCTATGTTTCTGATTATGATTGTTTATACTTATACGCTGGTTCAGAGATTATTACTCTTTCGGTTTATTATTGCTATTGATGGAATGTGTTGTTTCAGAACTAGATTTCTAATCTCGACTAAATGCATTCTGTGCGTGTGATTGATGATTGGATTGAACGCAGTTAAACTTATTCGAACACGGCGTTGTACGCAGTAGCTCAACCGTAGATCATTTGGAGTGAAGCTTGTTTGTATTGTGAGTTTGTTGTCTACTGATCGTTCTGTCTCTACAATTAAGGGCCCTTTCACACCTACCTTGTTTGGTCCGGACTTTCGGACTTTTCAGTTTGGTCCGAATCAAAATTACAGGTGTGAAACCTATCCCGGACCACGGTCCGGAACAAACAGATGAAATTTGGTCCGACGAAAAGAGGTAGTCTCGGTCCGGATCAAGCTGAACAAAGGTTTGGTTCGTTTCTAGTGTGAAAGCATTTCTGTATGGTTCGGACTTTCAGACCTTTTACAGGAAGTTCCGGTGGTTCCCGCATAGCCGAAAAAACAGAAGGTGGCAGGAAGAATGAGCCGTGGAGGCACATGTGGAGAGGAGGAGACCAGGTTTTAATTGAAGTATGGTCTGATGACATAATAATAATAATCGCATGATTGCTTGCAGTTTTCTCCTTTCCTGCCGGCGACGATAAAATGTTCGCACAACGAAAAAATAACAATACAGTTGCAACGATATGCGTCTGTTCATTCCTGTTGTCATAGTTACCTGCCGAATTGACAACACGCTGACGTCAGACGCACGTCCGTTTACAAACCAATCAATGTCGAGATGCAGCCCACATAGATGATGACGACAGGACGCAAGTATGTCACGTAAAGTTCTTTAGTGCGCTCGCATAATTGCAGTGTGAAACCAAACCAAAACTTTCTGAAAGTATAAAATGTATCAAAACGTGAACTTTGGTTCGGATCTTGGTGCGGACTTTCAGGTGTGAAAACGCCCTAAGATCCCATCTGTAAAGACCACGGTAGGTAGTATTCTTCTGTTAGGTAGTTGGAAAGTAGTCGTCACCCGTTGTTGTTTTGTTTATTAGTTAGTATAGTTTACGTAAGGCGTCGAATACGCTGAAGATTTCGGGTTGTTTTCTACATTTTATTTTTGGTAGTTCGTTCTAGTGGTTTTGGGTTAAATAGTTAGGGGGGTTATGTTTTGATTATTCCGTTAATTTGGCGACACTCTTGTTTTTCTGATTATCTATGTTTTCTTTTCCTTTACATTTATCATATGCTTTGTAACGTCCTTGCACCTCTTTGATGTAATAAACGTTTTTCAACGTTATGACTGGTCTCCATGGTTGTTTTTTGCCACTTGCCCACCTAGCAACAGTACCTCACTTAACTGTTGCGCAATCATCCCGCTAACATCTTTAAACACGTAACAGTGAGCGATGGGAAGTTAAAGATATCCTACATCTCGTGTCCGTGATCAGTGTTTACCGAGCATGATGACTGATGATCTGAAAATAAGTTGACTATTAAACGATCTGGTATTAAGGATTAAGTAAGTGGCTAAATGACTGTGATGAACTGTAGACAGACAACACAAACCTGTCCAGACATACAAATACCTCTCAACAACAGTGTATAAATATAAAGACTGTTTACAACGTGGTGTTATATTAGAAGTGACCTATAGAAAGTACCAAACAATATGACTCAGAGAGGCTAAAATTACACTCAACAATGCATGAACACACACACACACACACACACACACCGCGCGCGGGAGCTTGGCAGTGAACTCACAGCTCTGGTGTGTACTCAGGAAAACACTTCTCAGTTTCAATGCTGTTGTGTTTCAAGCTCAGCGGTCAAACGTTTGGACGGAAAGGGAGTTTTATTTTGATTCTGATAAGGATTTATCTTTGTGAGGCGTCGTTCGAGAACACGGGGAAACCTCTTGGGTATTTAAGGTCACTGTTATCTACCCAACACACGCAAGCCGTGCAGAAGAAGTTGCTTTACACTATATGTGCTGTTGAAATGATAGGCCAGTTAAAGGGAAAGTTCACCCAAAAAAGTATTTCATTTTATGTTCCTCAGAAGAAAAAAAATGCATTCAGATTTGGAATGACATGAGGGTGAGTAAATGATTTTTGGGTGAACTGTCACTTTAAGAGTTGTAACTACTTGTTTTATAGAGCGATTTAGACTTTTGGTTCTGAAAGTATCTTTCATCAATTTCATCTATAAGTCCGGTCATTTTTCCCATAAGGATTTTGACAAAAGTCTATTTGTTAAAAAGCTGTACGTCATGGACCAATCCAAGGTGAACCGCAACATTACAAACTTTGACTTGAAGCAAAAAAGTATTTGAAAATCAGACAAAAGTACAAGACTGTGAACTTAATGGCTTTATTGCGGAAAAGAACTGCAATCCCATAATGCATTGAGAATGACAATCGAATCACGAATGGATAAATATACAACTACTGATTTAAAGATGATTATTATGTGTATATTAACAATGTATTTTACATTTAAGAGGTTTGAAAGCGACAGACTCTATTGTGTGATTTGCAGTGGGCGGAGCTCTTTTGGTTACGGTTCTCTGATTGGTGGAGATTTCTCTGCAGAATCATGGGTAATGTAGTCTTTCACCGGGAAATCCACTGGTGAACAAGATGAATTAATGTGCACTGACGGCTTCAACACACACATTTACCAGCGAATAATAGCCTCGTCGCTCACAGTAGGTCTGTCTTCAACGGTTAACAAGTTATCGTTCAAAATCAGTTCCCATATGGGGAAAATGAATGGGATTTTTACTTCCAGAACGCTCTATGAATCAGTTTCTAATGTAAAGAAATAATGATGATGTTAATGGTCACATCTTTGTTAAGAGCAAAAGTAACAACACATTTGCTTTAAAGAAGAACAAGAATAAACCACTGTGTATGAATGTACAGTATAGCTTTTAAAGATAATGTTTAAGGCTGTGAAGTCCATTATCGGCAGATATTGTGTGTGTTTGTGAACTGCTCTGGAAAAGGGAAGTCAGTTTTCCTGCGGTACAGATAGAGGGAATGATCCTCTCCTCGGATTGGCTGCTCTGGCAGTGACATCACAGCGGTAGCTGACCTACATTAGTTCAGCAGTGACTGTGATGTCTCGAACACACACACACACAGTTACTCAGCACGGTTTATTACGCAGAATCTCCTGAAATAGGACACGACATCTTCAAACTCTTTCTAATCTCCTGAGATTCTGAAGTCAAGTCTATCAAACGTAGAGAAACAGATGCTCTCTCACACACACACACACACACACACACACACACACACACACACACACACACACACACACACACACACACACACACACACACACACACACACACACACACACACACAGGGTTACTGTCACGGATGATTGCGTCACACTAGAGAAAACGACTGCATTACCCAGCATCAACAACACAGAAAATGACCCAGAAATAGAGAAAAATAAAGAAATATAAAGAAACATTTTGCTGAAAAGGCCCAGGATGTTCAGAAAAGCAAACTAGCCATGCTTTTTCTGCATTATTTTGCAGATGATATTAATTTCCATATGCACAAAATACCCAGATGATGTACTCAGGGTAATTATGTTTAGCTAAATCTTAAACCCAAAAAAATAATAATAATACTTGAAATAAAATAACCATTAACAGAAATGAAATAATAAAACAGTTAAATAACAGGGAATACATAATGAATGAATGAATTCAAAAAATATTAATAAGAACAATAACAGTATGTTAAGGATTGACATGCTTTAATAACATTTGCAATATGCACAATTAAAACAGATGAATGCCATATAATGCGGTTTCCATCATTTGACAATTAAATATGCTAAATACTATGGAAACTTGTTTCCACCACAGAATAAAAAAATAATAAAGGGAATTGCGACTTTTTATCTCACAATTCTGACTTTTATTTTCACAATTGCGAGTATATATCTCGCATTTCTGATATTTGCGTGTTATAAAGTCAGAATTGTGTGATATAAAGTCAGAATTGCATGTTATAAATATTAGAATTGATTGTTATAAAGTCAGAATTGCATGTTATAAATATTAGAATTGATTGTTATAAAGTCAGAATTGTGTTATAAGCTAAGTCAGAATTACGTTATAAGTTAAGTCAGAATTACGTTATAAGTTAAGTCAGAATTGCGTTATAGGTTAAGTTAGAATTGTGTTATAAAGTCAGAATTGTGTGTTATAAAGTTAGAATTGTGTTATAAAGTCAGAATTGTGTGTTATAAAGTCAGAATTGTGTTATAAAGTCAGAATTGCGTTATAAAGTCAGAATTACGTTATAAGTTAAGTCAGAATTGTGTGTTATAAAGTCAGAATTGTGTTATAAAGTCAAAATTGTGTGTTATAAAATCAGAATTGTGTTATAAAGTCAGAATTTATTGTTATAAAGTCAGAATTGTGTTATAAAGTCAGAATTGCGATATAAGTTAAGTCAGAATTGTTATAAAGTCAGAATTGTGTGTTTTAAAGTCAGAATTGCGTTATAAAGTCAGAATTGCGTCATAAGTTAAGTCAGAATTGATTGTTATAAAGTCAGAATTGTGTTTTAAAGTCAGAATTGCGTTATAAGTTAAGTCAGAATTGTCTTATAAAGTCAGAATTGTGTTATAAAGTCAGAATTGTGTTATAAATTTAGAATTGTGTTATAAAATCAGAATTGTGTTATAAAGTCAGAATTTATTGTTATAAAGTCAGAATTGTGTTATAAAGTCAGAATTGCGATATAAGTTAAGTCAGAATTGTTATAAAGTCAGAATTGTGTGTTTTAAAGTCAGAATTGCGTTATAAAGTCAGAATTGCGTCATAAGTTAAGTCAGAATTGATTGTTATAAAGTCAGAATTGTGTTTTAAAGTCAGAATTGCGTTATAAGTTAAGTCAGAATTGTCTTATAAAGTCAGAATTGTGTTATAAAGTCAGAATTGTGTTATAAAGTTAGAATTGTGTTATAAAGTCAGAATTGTGTTATAAAGTTAGAATTGTGTTATAAAGTCAGAATTGTGTTATAAAGTCAGAATTGCGTTATAAAGTCAGAATTGTGTTATAAGTTAAGTCAGAATTGTGTTATAAAGTCAGAATTGTGTTATAAAGTCAGAATTGTCTTATAAAGTCAGAATTGCGTTATAAAGTCAGAATTGTGTTATAAGTTAAGTCAGAATTGTGTTATAAAGTCAGAATTGTCTTATAAAGTCAGAATTGTCTTATAAAGTCAGAATTGTGTTATAAAGTTAGAATTGTGTTATAAAGTCAGAATTGTGTTATAAAGTCAGAATTGTGTTATAAAGTCAGAATTGATTGTTATAAAGTCAGAATTGTGTTATAAAGTCAGAACTGCGTTATAAGTTAAGTCAGAATTGTCTTATAAAGTCAGAATTGTGTTATAAAGTCAGAATTGTCTTATAAAGTCAGAATAGTCTTATAAAGACAGAATTGTGTTATAAAGTCAGAATTGTGTTATAAAGTCAGAATTGTCTTATAAAGTCAGAATAGTCTTATAAAGACAGAATTGTGTTATAAAGTTAGAATTGTGTTATAAAGTCAGAATTGTGTTATAAAGTCAGAATTGTGTTATAAAGTCAGAATTGATTGTTATAAAGTCAGAATTGTGTTATAAAGTCAGAATTGCGTTATAAGTTAAGTCAGAATTGTCTTATAAAGTCAGAGTTGTGTTATAAAGTCAGAATTGTGTTATAAAGTCAGAACTGAACTGAAATTGAATTGAACAGAATTGAAAGTCAGAACTGAGATATTTTAATATTCTAGAAAATCAAACGGACCTCTCTGTAGAGTATCTCATCTGCATTTCATCTTTCCATGTTTTGAGTTATAAGATCATATTTATTTTCTGTAGAGTTGTGATTGTGAATAAACTGAAGAGAAGTGAAGGAAGTGTTGTGGATGGAGAACAGAGATCCAGTTTCATCTCCATAGAGCGTTAATCTCACACTGTTGTCTTTGTCTTCCTCTCCTTCACGGATCTGGTTTCTGTTTCTCTCGTCTTTTATCCTCTCGCACAAAACACACACTCTTGTGAGCTTCACACACATTTAATCCCTTCACACGACTGGCAGAGTCACCAGAATCTCTCAATTAAACACGCAACACACGAGATGTTAAGCATGTTGAGTCCAGTCACAGGTTTACCGGAAACACAACTGTGAATATTAAACATGTAAAGGAGTCAGTTCTAATAATAATAATAATAATGAGGAGTTCATCACTCTTGTTTACAGCCAAACTCACTTGAGAATGTAGTATTTCTCAATAAATCAGTTTAAGTTTCATGTGCTTTAGTGGCATGACACAACATGTTTGCCAAAACATTTAATTGAAATTGAGCAAACTAGTAATATTAACTAATAATAATAATAAACTGAATGGAGTATCTAAATATCAATAGGGCAAATATAGTAAACCAGTAATATTAACAAATTAAATTCAAGAAAATAAAAAAAAATATTCAAGAAAATGCAAATTAGTAAACCCTTGTTAACAAATAAAAGAATAACAGTAAAATCTGCAATAAAATAAATATTAATAGTGCAAATACAGTAAACCAGTAATATTGACAAGTAAAATAACAGATATTGATTTCACACAAAATATTTCAATTATTTGCAATAATTAAATTCATATTTTGAATTAAATGAAGAATTAAAATTCAGGTAAAAAAAAATAGAAATAAAAAAATATTACAAAAGAATAAGTAACAAGATGAGGGATACAATTTGATTTAATGTGCCAATAATAATGCCAATCATCATAAGTTTAGTGATCAACTCCCTGTCTCGTACTGTAAACACCTAGTAAGGGTTTATCTTTCTGTCTTGTTCACTAAACCACCATTTGTTCGCTCTCATTTACATTCTAGCAAGTCATCCATAGACCAGCAGCGGCACAATGCAGAGGATCACACACAAACATGCACAGATATACACACAAAACACATACTGTACTGCAGTCACACTTCCTAAAGATCATGTTATCCAACAGTACTGAACAAACACACATTCACTCATGCAAAACACACTCTCGGCCAGGAACAAACAATGTCCTGGCAACAGCACTGCACACGTGACCTTCTCAAAGAAACACACAGGTATTTCAACACACACACACACACACACTGCAGTTCAGACATAAATCAGCTTGAGGTCCAAACATCCTGAAGGGTCTCCCAGGCTGCATCAGTGTTTGTGCATTATTCACCAGAGTGTTTGTGTTGTTGCGCTTCTGGTTTGGTTAGTCGATTAGTGTTTCTGTTTGCCTGTCAGCGTGAAGCATATCTGAATGAAATGCATGTCACATCCCGCATGTATGAGAGTATGTGTGTGTGTGTGTTTGCTGAACTGTGAGAACTGTGCTTAAGCAAACAGTGGAGATTTAGTGTGATTGCAGAAACTTGTGTAACTGTTTGTAACAGTGTGGAGTTGCGAGTGTGTTGACCTTTGGTTATTTAAGCAAGTGAATGTGCAGGTGTAGCATATGTGGGAAACACTTTACAATAAGGTTCATTAGTTAACATTAGTTAATGTATTAACTAACAATGAGCAATACATTTGTTACAGTATTTATTGATCTTTCTTAGTTAATAAAAATCAAGCGGTTCACTGTTTGTTCATGTTAGTTCACAGTTCATTAACTAACAAATACAACCTTTGATTTTAATAAATAGGCAGGTTTATTTTTTTGATAAAAATAGTCGTAGTAAAATATAAAATAAAAATAGTATTAGTAAATGTTGAAATGAATATTAATAAAAGCTGAAGTAGTATTGTACATTCTTATGAACTAATGATAGTTAACTAATTGATCGCTGGACACTGGACAGCACTAAACTGATTACAACTAAATAATGGCGGCTTACTATTGTCTGTAGACAGACATACTCTCTCTGTGTGTGTGTGTGTGTTCACTACTCACTACTAAAGTGTGTGCATAACTTGGATGGGTTAAATGCAGAGGACACATTTAGAGTATGGGTTACCATACTTAACCTTCACATGTCACACACACACTCCTCCACAGGTCATCTTTCGGTGTAACCTACTCTCAGCTTCCCGCATGTCCTCTTTGGTCTCATCCACACTTTCCCCCCTCAATCCCTAGATACTAACATTGCAACCGATACTCTTTTTGTTCTAAACTCAGGGCTGAAGAGAGGAAAGGGCGCAAATCAAAAGATCCCACTGACCGTGGTCTGTATCAATCCCTTCTCTGCTAATGTCTCTACTGCTAAAATGACTTACTACCACAACAAAATTAACAATTCTTCTGACTCTCATACGCTTTTCAAAACCTTAATCCTCCTCTTCCCCCTCCATCAACCCTAACAGCTGACAACTTTGGCACATTTTTCATGAATAAAACAACCACCATCAGCAGCCAATTTTCCACACCACAAACTGACACGCTTATCTGAACCTTAACAGGTTAACCAGCAAACACGAACATTCACCCCTCCTTCTCTCCGCTATCAGATGTAGAAGTCTCCAAACTTGATTCTACCCTCATTCATCTCCTTCAAGCCATTTCTTCTTCAGTTGTACCCACACTCCCTCATATCATCAACTCCTCTCTTCACACTGGTATCTTTCCCACAGCATTTAAGCCGGCTCGGGAAACCCCACTGCTGAAGAAGCCCACTCTAAAAAAATCCAGCACTTTTATAAGATAACAGAGGTATCCCTTCTTTCATTCATTGCTAAAACACTTGAATGAGTCATTTTCAACCAAGTCTCTACCTTCCTTGCACAGAACAACCTCATGGAAAACAACCAGTCTGGTTTTAAAAGCGGACACTCAACTGAGACTGCCCTGCTCTCAGTAATTGTGCTCTGAGACTCAGTACTCATCCTGCTGGATCTGTCTGCTGCTTTTGACAAAGTTAAGCACCAGATCCTCCTGTCAATCATCATGACGAAGGGGCATCTCAGGAACCACACTCCAATGGTTCAAGTCTTACCTCTCGGGGAAGTCAGGTCTTCAGGTCTTCTGTCTTCAGGGTGTCGTGGAGGGGTGAGGTGCCTCAGGGCTCAGTGCTGGGACCGCTTATCTTCTCCATCTACATGTCATCATCAGGACCTGTCGTTCAGAAACATGTTTTTCCTATCACTGTTATGCTGACGACACACAACTCTACCTCTCAGACATTTCTAGCTGGAGGAAGGACCACCACCTTCAACTAAACTACGCAAAGACAGAGCTGTTCATGGTCTCAACCAACCCAGAACAGCCAGGAAACTTGGAGTTGTGATTGATGATACATTGAACTTCACAGACCCCATTGCTAGTTGTAACGATCATTACTGTGTATTCATGTTTATCACATTATAGTGCAGTGTGCCCTTTAAGAGAGATGGTTACGTCACTCATGACGTGTACTATGCGTGATGACGTAGTTGGAGATGAGAGGAGACCATTGTGGATGCTAGACGTGCTCTACCCTTTTCCTATATATTTTATTTGTTAACTAAGTTTTGTGACGCTAAGAAAGAGTAGCTCTCATGTATGAGAGGATTGCATTGCCTGTGCACTTTTTAAATGTGCGTGATACAGCCTTTTCAGCCTTCAAGCTCTTTCTTCCCTCAATTTCTCTCGAGTTATCCGGTCCAATCGTTACATAGTGACTGGGGTGGATTTTGGAATCCACCGCTGCTTCAATGTATGTTATGAAGCAGAAATATAATTTATGAAATAAATTATAAAAGAAATAAAATATAGCCTTAACTTGGGTACAAAACTATTTGGAAGAGAGAGAGAGCAATTTGTTTATGTTAACAATCTGAGCTCAAATAGGAGACAACTTTTATGTGGGGTACCGCAGGGGTCCATTTTGGGACCTCTATTATTTCTAATTTATATCAATGATTTAAGAGTTGTATGTAAAAATGTTATGCCACTCATGTTTGCAGATGATACATGTCTTCTATTATCTCATTCTAACATTGACACATTAATAAGAGAAGCAAATGAAGAATTAAAAAATATTTCTAAATGGTTTAAAGTTAATCAACTCTCTCTTAATAAACAAAAAACTAATTTTATGATTTTTAGTAAAAAAAAATAAGGAGATTGCCAGGACATAGAGGTATCAATTGATGGTTTAAGAATTAGCCAAGAGAACCAAATAAAATTTTAAGGTGTCACTGTCGACCAAAAACTAACTTGGAAATATCATATTCAACATGATTGCAGAAAATAATTAAAATCTGTTGGTATACTGAGTAGAGTTCGCTCTTTAATTGATATTTCATGTATGAAAACATATTACAGTTTAATCTATCCCCACATTTTGTACTGTATTATTATTTGGGGTGCAACATGCAAAACATATTTAAATAAGATTTTATTAATACAAAAGAAATTCTTGAGAATTATGAGTAATTCCAGTAGATTGCCATCATTTGTTCTTGACAATATTTAATGTTAACATATGACAAATATTATGCCCAGAGCTTTTAATAATTTTTTCATGTATTCTTTGGATGTTCATGCCTATTCCACAAGGCATTGTAAAGATTTTTATCTTCCTTTGTGTACAACTACAGCTAATCAATCTACACTGAAATACACAGGGCCTTCCCTCTGGAATCATTTAGACCCCGTATTTTTAAGACTAAAATCACTCTAAACACTTTCAAAAGAGAACTGAAAAAAATGTTAACATATAATATATGTTATATTAAATGCTATATTAAAATGATTGATGTATTGATTGTATTGTCTTGCTTGATCATGTAATTTTATATCCATTTAATGAGATTTTGGGGAGGTGGTCTTATAAGATCTCATGGTCTTCTCACTCTCCCCCGAACAGTATGTTTCTTTCTTTCTGTTTTTTTTCTCCGTTAATGGGTTTGTAAAGTTGTATTTTAAATGTTATATGTGCAAATAAACTTTCAACTTTCAATGAATAGGGGTGTAACGATACCCTTGTCACAATTCGATACATATCACGATACTGAACTAACGATACAATATTATTGCGTTACTCCAAGACATATGATAAAGGTTAACAAAAAATGCACTGTTGATTAAAATGCTACATTTTATATTACATTGTGGGTGTAAATGAATAGGCTTGCACTCGGTCACTGACTAGATATATTTAAAATAATGTAGGCCACTTTTTACTGGTAACATAAAACATTTGGCATTATTAGGACCCACAAATATTCCCCCATTGCATTATTATACATTATTCTCAACATTATAAATAGTAGATTAATGTAGTACTGACACTAAAACTTTAAAAACTTTTCTCACAATTTTTTCTCAGTAATTTTTATTTTGGGTGAACTATCCAAGATACATAGTTGCATTTTTTTATTGCGATATATTGTGACACAATATATTGTTACACCCCTAGTAATGAGTGATTATCAAGGTATTAATCAATATTTTTCCTTCTAAATATCACATGAGTTGAATGACTTCTCTAGGCTTGTGAGATTTTAATACATACATCTGTTTTTCTAGGGTACCCTGGTGACTATATGTTACAGGGGTCATTGAAGTCTTTAGTTTAAGGGACCATTTCTCAGTTAAAGCCTTACTTTCTAGTTAGACTAAGGCCCCGTCCACACTACTGCGTTTTCGTTTAAAAACGGAGAATTAAAACGAAAACGATCTCCGTCCACACCAGCGTTTTAGCTGCGTATTAGAATTGATCTCCGTCCACATTAAAACGACTGAAAACTCGGATCACGTGACCATTCTCCAACACTGTGCATGCGCGTGCCGGTGTAAACAGGAAACGGATGGACTATTCCTCAGATTTGATGAGGAAGCAAGTAACGTTAGCTACCTCTGCAAAGATTAGAAAATGTCGAAGACCAGAGATTTCTTTTCATGGACCGCCGCTGCACACGGGAATTGTCATAGATCGCTCGAATAATAGTTTGCCTCCGGCGCATGTAGGCAGTTATAGCATTGTAAAATGCAGAATTTGCTTGCACAACAGCTGCTAACAAAGACATCAAAGTCAGTAACGCTTGTAATTCGTTATCCATGTTGCACTCACTAACATCAGCTACGTAGTCCAGGATGTTTTTGTTTGTTTTCTTCCGGTGACGGGACATGTGATGGGTGGCTGACGAATCAGGGAAGGATACGTCATGGGTGATGACACCCAATCATAGAGCCGAGCGTGACCTTCTACGTCATCGTTTCTAAACTCCTCCGTTTTGTCCCGTCTACACTAAAACGCCCTCCGGAGATTCAAAACGAAAAACGGAGCTGCAGCGTTTCTAAACTTCTCCGTTTTGGGTCTTCGTTTTTCCCGTTTTAGTGTGGACGGGAGGTGCAAACGTAGCAAAAGGTCTCCGTTTTTAAACGAAAACGCAGTAGTGTGGATGGGGCCTAAAGCATAGCTCTCCTTGAGAGAAACAACACATTATCTTGATGTTTTGAGAGGACTCTCCTGTTATAGTGTCACAGCCGGCTCACAAGCCGCGACAAAGGAGGAGACAACACGTTGAATAATGCTCAAAAAGAATAACATTTATTAAAGTAAAAGAATAATAATGGGCAAAAAGACGAGACGAGACGGAAACAAACAAGTACGCAAACGGCACAAGGATGGGAGAGCGCCAAAGCCTGGCCAAATCCAACCTTGAGGAAGCTGTGCTGCTCGGTCTGTGTGTTGGTCTTTTTGGTTACAGGTTAATTAAGGAAACACTGGCATTATTGGATATTGACTGAGTTGTTGTTCTGGACATGGAAGGTCACGACGTGCCTAAGTTCAGGGTCCGAGTGTCAGCTGCCTAATCGATAGAGATATGCTTCAGTCTATCTGTATATGTGTGGAAAATTACTGTTTATCTATGTCTTAGCCAATGAAAATCATTCAGCCTGAAGCAAGGATGTAGCTTAGACCTTGGTGAAGGGTATAACTGCTGTGATCTTTGTAACTGTAAGCGGGGCGCCCCACAAACTCCTGTGTGAGTTTTGAAGCTGACTTCTGCGTATGAAACTGCAAACTATCTTGAGTAAAACTGTTCTTCAATTTATTATAATTCTGACTGATTCTTTATTCAAACATCTGGTCCTTGGGTCCTAAACTGTTTCCCCCTAACACTAGAACTGCAGATTTGCCTTATACAAGATTAGGAGGATCAGGCCCTTCCTATCGGAGCTACACGACTCCTTGTCCAAACACTCGTTCCATCCAGACTGGACTATTGTAATGCTCTCTTGGCTGTCCTTCCAGCATGCTCCGTCAATCCTCTGCTGATCCAGATGCTGCAGCCAGAGTGGTCTTTAATGAGCCGAAGAGAGCACACGTCACATCTCTTCTCATAAACTTGCACTGGTTGCCAATTGCTGCTCGCATCAAATTCAAAACACTGATGTTTGCCTACAGAACAACAACTGGCTCTGCTCCCCTATACCTACACTCACTACTTCAGTAGGTCAAATGCTTAAGGGTCTAAGATTGGATCATTATTGCAGTGATTATGTTTCTAGCATGTTATATGTTTTGGCAACAGTTCTTCTAACAACCATGTAAGAACACACATGGCCTTAGTCCAGGATGACAAAGTTAAGATTCATCTGGGCCAAACTGTGAAAGAATTGTTGGGAGAGAGTATGAAGAATCAGTCACACACGAATTGACGCTCCTCTGAGTCCAGACCATAAACTCATTGTAAGTCTTTGAGATGTGCTGGAGGAGACTTTACAGAGTGCTGGACTCTTGCATTGTCAAAACAAGATCTTGACCAAAAATGTATGCACCTCTTGATGGAAATAAATGTTTTGTTGTAAATATTGGGACTAGTCACAGCACTTGGCTATTGTTGGTTTGATTGCTTCTATCGCTCTCATTTGTTGGATAAAAGCATGTGCTAAATGAGTATAGACATATGGATAGTCTGGGGAATAAATTATGCGAAAAAGAAGAGATAAGGCAGGGAGGCCAACAGAGCAGAGAGAGATGACAGATCGAGTGAACGCATGAGAGAGTGTGTTCACTGCACTGGAATGATCATGAGCAGTGGGGCGTCAGATGTGAACCGCTACACACACACACACACACACAGTTTCATTAATGAATATTCGTGTCTAGCTGGCATGCCGCACTGCCATCTGTGCCATGTTTCACACAGTAATTGTTCTCGTCATCGGCCCTCGGTCTCTTGCTGCATCTGAAATCGAGCAGATGTGTTTCACAAATTCAATTCGTTTGATTGTTCCTGCGTCCGTTCGCTTCCAAAGCGCCAAGAGAACGACAGAGTCATTTCATTTTATTTAAAATAATCCCAATTTAATGAAACTGAACTGCAAGTTAATTTCATACGAGTCTGTTTAATGTTGCTCAATTTCGCTATGATCTAACATCATAAAAGAACGTGCAAATGCAAATTCATTGAAATGACCCCCTCCACCAAATGTCATTCTGTCCTTACGGTCTCAGATCATAAAGTTTCCTTTAATGCAAGTGAAACAAGGAAATAAAATAATGAAATAGAACGGAGATGAGTTATGAGTAGATTTGAGCTGCATATTTTTGCGTTCACTTGAAATTTGGCAGAGATCCTAATGACAAATACAGAATTTCTTATCGATATGTCACAGCGTTAAGATGCAATCTCACTTCCTGATTTGCGTCCTCAATTAATTTATTTTCTGAAAGCAAAAAAACAAACAAATCGAATGTGTTTATGATTTCCCCAACAACTGTTCAACCAAATACATGTTATAAAATAAAGAACATTACGAAAGTAAACAAAAATAACTAATTTCTGAGGATTGACCCAAAAACAACCTAAAGATTGGACAAACTTACAAGTAGTAAAACCGGTTTGTGAATTGGTTGAGAATAGCGTAAATACGGCAAATATTTAAAAAAATGAACAATTACCATAACCAACTTTAAACAGTTAGTGGCACTAGAGGGTTTGAAGGACTGAACACAAAATTGACACTAGCATTTTGAGATGGAGAACAAGAAAACCAAAATATACAATCAGTGCTTGACTGCTAAAACGTACACTGATATTCATGAAAGAACATTGGAGCACCAAGTAAATACCATGGTAATCCTTCATCTGATACTGTGGTCATACAACAGCCAGGAATATTTTGGGTCAACTCTTTCACAGACTTCTGAGGCCCAAACAGAAAGTGTTTCGAGCGGTTTGGGTTGTGTTTTAACAGGTCCTCTAATTTTGCAGAGTCGAGAGATGAATGTAGAAGGTGGTAGTAAAAAACATCTAAAAAAAAAAAAAGAGGCTAGTCTAGACATGTTTGTCTGAATCTAGTCTTAACTTCATTATATAACTCATATCAGTGCTAAACAAACAGTCAATTGCATGCAACAAATTCACAGGGTTCTCAAAGGAAAACTGAAAGTCAATCGCAATGTTGAAGAAGCTCTGAAACTGTAATACCAAGCTACTTTAAAGGATTAGTTCACTTCAGAATTATAATTTCCTGAAAATTTACTCAACCCCTGTTATCCATGATGTTCATGTCTTTCTTTCTTCAGTCAAAGTCAAAAAGAAATGAAGGTTTTTGATGAAAACAAAGATTTCTCTCCATATAATGGACTTCAATGGGGTCCAACGGTTTTAAAGTCCAAATTGCAGTTTCAAAGGCTCTACACGATACACGAAGCCGAGGAATAAGAGTCTTATCTAGCCAAAACCATGTGTCAATTTTTAAAAAGAAAAAACTTAAAAAAAAAAACCAATAATATATATACACATATACCGACCTAGTGATTACAAAGCGAACGTGCAAAAAGTCAAACATAAAAAAATAAATAAAAAAAAACAAGTATAAATAAAAGGTAAAACAACGACGTCGGAAATTTTTTCACCCAACCCAACATTTTTGAACCGGAGACGCGTGACCTTTTTACCGTGATTGCGTAATGCGTGGCGCATCGCAGAGCTAGTGTAAGATGAGCACCTGTGGTTAAAAAGTATATCTTTTTCAGAAAATGGCCAATGGTTTGGCTAGACAAGACCCTTATCCCTTCGGCTGGGATCGTGTAGAGCATTTGAAACTGCAATTCGGACTTTCAAACCGTTGGACCCCATTGAAGTCACTATATGGAGAAAAATCCTGGAATGTTGTCCTCAAAAACCTTCATTTGCTTTTGACTGAAGAAAGAAAGACACGAATCTCTCGGATGACGTGTGGATGAGTAAATTATCAGGAAATTTTAATTCTGAAGTGAACTAAACCTTTAACGACAGTCAGTTTCTTCTGAAAGGTAGTTTGCTGCAGGCAAAAAAAAAACAAAACATTGAGGTTTAATTTCGGACACACATTTACACCAGATCTAATAAAACAAGAAAACCAAAAAAGCTCTAAAGAAATCAGCAATGCTGTAATAAACTCACCATCCAGACAGATTACATAAAGTGCAGAGTCTACTGGGAACGCCATTGAATGACTCAAATTAATCAGTGTTTCTTTTAATTAGTTCATTGAAATGAAGCAAACTGTTTCCCTAAAGTGAATCAATCCCGTTGAAGGTCTCTCAAATATCTGTTTCAGCTTGTTCTAAGGCTGGTTTCAATTAAATCCAAAGAACATGGCATTTTGTCACACTACATGGCTACTTGTTGGGGGAAAAGAAAAATTATTGGTAAGACTAATAATTGGAAAGAACTTTTGAAAACAATTAGCATCTAATAAGCTACAATAACAGCAAACATTTCATGAACATATGTAGTTTTATTGAAACTTAATACACAGACCAAACAAAAGACGAACAGAACAAATGAAGAAAACAAAACAGCTGCAAACACAGTGTGTTTATCAGAAGCAAACTCACCTCTTAGTGTCACTGTACACAAATACAAACCAATAGGTAAAATTACGTTGACTGTACAATCCAAACTTAAATCTCACACACTCAGTGACCCCTTATGGAATATAAAAAGGTTTCCTTCAATCATACAGTATTTCTGAGAGGTTAAATAACAGAACTGGGTCACACTGCCGCCCACTGGTCAGCACGAGTAATACATTTACTCCCAAAATGAGTCCTAGAGGAACATTGAGCTTGAACCAACACACACACACAAATTAACTCAACTTCACCTACCGCATGAGTTCAGGGTCCATCAAGAGCTTCAGGAGAGTCAACTGAGACCAATATGAGCCAAACCAATCTAATAATGGTCTAGTGTGTGTTGGGAAACAGGACTACCATGAACAGTGCTTTTAGGATCTGGACTGAAGGGTTTCACAACCACAAGAACCACGAAAAGCATTGGAGAAGAAAGACGTTCTTGGGTATTTAAACGCAATATCTTTCTGCACAGGCTGGTTTAAAATGTGAATGACCTCAAACTCAAGACACTGTTATCATCACTAACTAATGCAGTGGTCGAAGACTTTAAAAACAACAAACCAGAAGAACCTGAACGTGTCTGAAGTGGGAACGCAATTCTTTTCAAGGTTTGACAATCCAATTAGTTTGTACTGGCAGAATATAGGTTAGTGCAAACCAATTGATAAGGTACAAAATGCACGTTAGTGTCTCTTTAAGATCTCTAATATCTAAATTTGATGCATTCTGATTGGCCCTATCAATTTGTCAATCGCTAAACCACTGTCCCACCAAGTATACCAACATTAGTTGGTTTAGGATTTGTATCGACAAACTTAACGGTTTATTTAACAAAACTAGGTTGTTGTTTTTTTTTGGTCTAACCTTCAGCTATACACAACCTATAACCATCTGTTAAAATCCAACCATAAAACATCTAGCTCAGTAGCTCCTCCAAATCTCACGCAAACACATTCGAGCTTTCAGGACGCCAGTCTTAAAACAGCTTGACATGGTAAGTTTGCTGCAAACTTGTGCATTAATGTCAATGTTGGAGATCAACAGCCAAAAGCATCGACCCTAACGCAGAAAACTTACCATTTGGCTGTTTTTTAATGCAAGGATCTCAGAGTAAGGTAGTAGCAATCATGCGATTGATCAGTCTAAAAGTGTCATTTATCAAGCAGAGATTCGCTATCATGATCCACGGAGTCTTTGAAATCGTTCTGAACTTATGAAATGAAACTTCAGTTGTGCATTAAGGGTCAGAGGATCTACTCTACATCTCACGGTGAGCATGCGTGTGTGTCCGTGTCTGCGGCGTTTAAGAGTTGTCTCCGTTGGCGCTGTCTCCATCGTCCTCTCCTTCCTCCTGCTCACCCTCCTCTTCCTCCTCCTCCTCATCCTCTCTTCCTCGACTCTTGATCTGCACAAACCAAATGCGTAGAGTGAATACGAGCGAGGCGATATTTCTAGTCAACTACTCGTCGTTCATTTTAGCCATTAGTCGACTAATCACGTTTATATTAATATGTCGCAAGTCATAATATGTGGCTTTAATTCTATGTAAAACACAGTACATAGCCTTATCAGCGCTCGCATGCACACATAAAGCTTGCCACAACACACCGGCAAATGTAATGATTATGAATGTGTCGTGTAAAAACACAGATCGAGACAGTCTAAACATTTATTGGTAATGTTTCCTGTGTTTTCGTCTGCAGAGATTAAGTCCTGACTCTTCATCTCCGCAGTAGTGGACGCGCTTATATCCACGTTTCATGCGGATTACATAATCGGAGAATATTTATGTTCATTCAAATTTCAAGCTTGCTATAGATATATTTCTCATGTCTGTGAGGCAAGTATAGGATACGCTTAGTTTCGGTTCATTTATGTGAATCGCTCAAGTTCAAGACCGAATCGACAGAAAGCGCCATTATTTTGCAAAAACAACGTTTTGGGTAACGCTTTACACAAAGCTTCATTAGTTAACTACCTTAGTTAACATGAACTAAGAATGAACAATACTTCAGCATTTATTAAATCTTAATTAATATTAATTTCAACATTTACTAATACATTATTAAAATCAAAGTTTGTATTTGTTAACATTAGTTAATTAACTGTGAAGAAACAATGAACAGCTGCATTTTTAGTAACTAACAGTGACAAAGATTAATAAATACTGTAACAAATGCATTGCTCATGTTTAGTTCATGTCAGTAAATGCATTAATTAATGTACCTTATTAAGTGTTACCACGTTTTGTGAGTTTACAAAAAAAAAGTAGACCCTTTACAGTTTGCATTACTCTTATCTGTATGACCAAAAATGACAAGAGTATTTTAAGTTAAATTCAAGTGATGCCTGTAATAGTGCAGTAAGAGCTCTCCACACAAACACTTGAATATGCCCTGATAATAGCGCACATTTGTCCAAGGTTAACATTGGAGTGAGCGGACTAGTAAATTGCTAAGTGATAAGCCATATTTTAAGGTCGAATGTTTTCCTGCCAATAACTATCTGTCCGTTACAGCCTGTGTGATTTCGCCACTTTTTCGCCACCAAACGACTAATATAATTTTGGTCGACTAAGGCTGCGTTTACACTCGGCATTAACATGCGATCACCGTGATCTGATCAAGCAGATCGGATCAAAAGCAAATCAGGACTGTGCGTTTACACCTGTCCACATCAAGTGTCTTCTGTGTCTGGATAACAGATCGGATCTCGCATTCGCAAAAAAAGAAAGAAAAAGAAAAAGGATGCTCCGGTGAAAAGTCGACCTGAAGCGGTGGGTTTCTTTTAAAAACAGTTTTCAGTCGGGGGACATTTTACAAATCTCGCAAAATGAGGAGGATGAAGTACTAATGACGTGCAAGTAATTAATAATTGGGAAGTACTAATAATGTGGATAGATGGCGTAATGAAAACGGTAGAGAAACGTATCCGGGAACGTTACCCGCTTAGGGGCCTAATGGTAGCAGAGTCGGACTGGTGACCCAAAGGTTGCTGGTTCGATTCCAGTACCGGCAGGAATATGACTGAGGTGTCCTTGAGCAAGGCACCTAACCCCCAATCGCTCCCCGGGCGCCACTCAAGGCTGCCCGCAGCTCCGGGTGTGTGTATCCACGTTTGCAGTGTGTGTGTGTGTGTTCACTGCTCACTACTCTGCTCCTAATGTGTGTGCACTTACTTGGATGGGTTAAATGCAGAGGTCAAATTCGAAGTATGTGTTACCATACTTGGCCATCACGTGTCACTTTCACTTTGCTGTGGAAAAATGCGCGTTCTTCACAGAAAATGAACGGTTCTGCAACTTTCGGGTGCGAAGGCGAACATTTCAGTTTATTTGCGATGTACTTCGCACTCGACTATCGCAAAGCCACACAGCTCTCAGTTCTGGAGAGAGGAGGGGGATAAAGACAGTGTGTGACGTCCGGCTGTGAATGCAGACACACACGATGGCTGGATTGTGTTTACTTTACACTGAGATCCGATCACAATGAGTCCTCGACTCCCTCCGGACCGGGACACGCTGATCGAGAACATTCCCATCAGAAGCGCGTTTACACTTGTGTTTTCAGTGTGTATGTGGGCAACATCCGGATACAGGTCACGTGTTAATGCCAAGAGTAAACGCAGTCGACTATTAGGTGCCAGCCCTAGTTCTCTCACCTCCTCTTCCTCCAGCAGGTCTCCTTCATCCTCGTAGTCGTTCATATCCGTGCTTTCCCGATCCTTCTTCCCGCTGGAGTGCTGTGGCGAAACCTCCTCTGGTTTAGCACCCTTCACATCTGCGCAGATACACAGAAATAATCAGTGATTGCCTAAAGGTCTTATAACGATCACAATCCATGATCTGAATCACGATCTTCCCAAGTTTGAGACGTACGATCCAGAATATCCAGACTGGAACAAGCCTATGGACTTATCCATATATGCACAATTTAAAACAAAGTAATGCATTAAACAATCAGTTGTCAAAATAGTCATTTAACCCCGAGTTAAACTTTAAAACACTGCCTAGTCTTCAATGTATGAATTAAATATACAGATTTTTATCAAAACTATTTAAATATAAAATGATTTTTATAAAATCTATTTAAATATACATTGATTTTTATCAAAACTATTTAAATATACATTGATTTTTTTCAAAACTATTTAAATATACATTGATTTTTATTAAAACTATTTAAATATACATTGATTTTTAAACTACATATACATTGATTTTTATAAAAACTATTTAAATACACATTGATTTTTATTAAAACTATTTAAATATACATAGTTTTAATAAAAATCTATTTAAATATACATTGATTTTTATCAAAACTATTTAAATATACATTGATTTTTTTCAAACTATTTAAATATACTATGATTTGTATTAAAACTACTTAAATATATATTGATTTTTAAACTACATATACATTGATTTTTATAAAAAACTATTTTAATATACATTGATTTATATCAAAACTATTTAAATATACATAGATTTTTTTTAACTATTTAAATACACATATTTTTATCAAAACCATTTAAATATACATTGATTATTATTAAAACTACTTAAATATACAGTTAATAAAGATTAATTTAAATATACATATTTTAATAAAGATTAATTTAAATATACATTGATTTTTATCAAAACTACTTAAATATACAGTTAATAAAGATTAATTTAAATATACATATTTTAATAAAGATTAATTTAAATATACATTGATTTTTATCAAAACTATTTAAATTTACATTGATTTGTATTACATTGATTTTTATTGAGACTACTTGCATATACATTGATTTTTATTAAAACTACTTAAATATACATAGTTTTAATAAAGATTAATTTAAATATGCATTGATTTTTATCAAAACTATTTAAATATACATTGATTTTTATTAAGACTACTTACATATACATTGATTTTTATTACAACTATTTAAATATACAATGATTTTTATTAAAACTATTTAAATATACATTGATTTTTTTCAAAACTATTTAAATATACATTGATTTGTATTAAAACTACTTAAATATACATTGATTTTTATCAAAACTATTTAAATATACATTGATTTTTTTAAAACTATTTAAATACACATATTTTCATCAAAACTATTTAAATATACATTGGTTTTTATTAAAATTTAAATATACATTGATTTTTATTAAAACTATTTATATATACACATTGATTTTATTAAAACTATTTAAATACACAGATTTTTATCAAAACTATTTAAATATACATTGATTTTTATTAAAACTACTTAAATATACAGTTAATAAAGATTAATTTAAATATACAAGGTTTTAATAAAGATTAATTTAAATATACATTGATTTTTATCAAAACTATTTAAATATACATTGATTTGTATTACATTGATTTTTATTAAGACTACTTGCATATACATTGATTTTTATTAAAACTATTTAAATATACATTGATTTTTATTAAAACTATTTAAATATACATTGATTTTTTTCAAAACTATTTAAATATACATTGATTTGTATTAAAACTACTTAAATATACATTGATTTTTATCAAAACTATTTAAATATACATTGATTTTTTTAAAACTATTTAAATACACATATTTTCATCAAAACTATTTAAATATACATTGGTTTTTATTAAAATTTAAATATACATTGATTTTTATTAAAACTATTTATATATACACATTGATTTTATTAAAACTATTTAAATACACAGATTTTTATCAAAACTATTTAAATATACATTGATTTTTATTAAAACTACTTAAATATACAGTTAATAAAGATTAATTTAAATATACAAGGTTTTAATAAAGATTAATTTAAATATACATTGATTTTTATCAAAACTATTTAAATATACATTGATTTGTATTACATTGATTTTTATTAAGACTACTTGCATATACATTGATTTTTATTAAAACTATTTAAATATACACTGGTTTTTATTAAAATGACTTAAATATACATTGATTTTTATTAAAACTACTTAAATATACATAGTTTTAATAAAGATTAATTTAAATATGCATTGATTTTTATCAAAACTATTTAAATATACATTGATTTTTATTAAGACTACTTACATATACATTGATTTTTATTAAAACTATTTAAATATACATTGATTTTTATTAAAACTACTTGAATAGTTTTGAGTACACAAAATGCAGGAATTGTACATATAAACGGGTCTCGTACCTGATTTCTTGCTGTGGTCTCTCTCCATGCGCTCCAGGCTCTCCAGCAGGAAGTCCACTTTGTGTTTAATATGAGTCAGCTCCTTCTTAATGGTTTGTAGATCATCAGTCCTCACTGCACACACACACACACACACACACACACACACACACACACACACACACACGCTTATTAGCCTAAATGTACACTACTGTTTGGGGTCAGTAAGATTTTGAAAGAAGCTCAAGTCTGCATACATTTGATCTATAATACAGTAAAACTTTATTACAATGTAAATCAGCTGTTTTCTATGTGAATATATTGTCAAATATAATTTATTTCTGTGATCAAATCTGAATTTTCAGCATCATTACTCCAGTCTTCAGTGTCACATGATCCTTCAGAAATCAGTATAATATGATGATTTGCTGCTCAAGAAACATTTATGATTATTATCAATGTTGGAAACAAATGTGCTGATTCATAATCCTGTGCAAACTCTCATAATTATTCAAAAGTTTGGGTATTTTATTCAACAAGAAACCATTACATAGTTTGAAATTGAGAAAGCCTTTCAAACCATTTAAATGTTCAATAAATGCTGTTCTATTAAATAATCCTGAATAAAAATGTATCCCAGTTTCCACAGAATTATGAATCAGCACAACTGATTTCAACACTGATAATAATCCTAAATGTTTCTTGAGCATCAAATCATCATATTATACTGATTTCTGGAGGATCATGTGACACTGAAGAGTAATGATGCTCAATTTACAGCATTGATCACAGAAATAAATTACCCTTTACTAATATATATATGTATATTCACATAGAAAACGTCTATTTTAAATCATAATCATTATCCATTGTAGTTAACAGACAATTGATTTAAATTAGAAGAAATAATCAGGTTCAGACACAGAATGATCAGTTCCTACATATTTCCATTTTAAAATTCAATACTTTTCCAGACTTAAATTTCTAAACCTCTCTGTAGATTTTCCAGACCATATTTAACAAATTGTTCATACAGCAATATATTTGGTATACAGTAGTCATCTGTAAATATTCGTATTTTCTCAGGTATTTTTCATTGGTTCTCGAAGTGACAACATGCGCTTCCATGATGAGAAGAAACCTAAGACTCTTTTATAACCTGCATATATTCACCTTTGACACATCGATCTGACACTGTAATCTGATGACACATCCCGTACCCCTGTAATCTGTGGCTGGTTCGAGTGGCACACACACACACACACACACACGTTCGATTAGTGAAGTACAAAAGAAACTCACTTATGGTAAAAGACAATGAGCTTTGCATAATGAGTGCGTGCTTTGAATTTATTCAATTGTGGTGTTCAACACTAGCTATGTTTCCATCCAAACTTGCAAATTTTACTCATGCTCAAAATTGGAATATCGCATAAAACGTTTGCAAATAAAGCACCGTTTCCAATCAGTGAGCCAAACTGAACAAAATCGTCACTTTCTGATAAACCGGCACTAAATATCACTACGAAAAATGGAAGTTGAAGCAGCGGAAGAAGCTGCTGTATATCATAATTTTGTATATAACATTTTTTTATAGACTTTGCTCAGGCATTTCAGAACCAAAACAGCTTTTCAGACGCTGTGCAGAAACATCAGTCCACTGGTTAGTCCAGTTACGCCGTCCCATCGCAAAGTCACATGACTTTTCTGATGCGCATCGGGGAATTGATCCGGTAAATGCGTTTCCATCGTAGTTTCTGTGCATGTTTTCTTATCGGATAAAAAGCTTATCCGACTCAATTGAGCGCATTAATTATGATGGCCATTTTTTCATTTATGCGCCTTTTGGCGTTTTCTTCAATGATATATCCCAAAAATGGGCATAAAAATAGGTGGATGGGAACATAGGTAATCACTAAGGGATCACAAAACTTTTGCCATGAATAGGGCTTGGTATTGTTCAAAAATGTTTCATATCAATTACCTTGAGCTCAATACCGGTTCCTGAACAATTCTTTTTTTGGGACAAATTTTATAAATATTACTACAAAGAAGAAAAAAAAAAAAAGTTTTGAGTTACAAACTCAAATGCTCCTATAGGCCACTGGGGGCAGAATATAAGGCTCAGGAACACGCATTAAGCTTTCCGTAAAGCAGTGGCAGAAGTATCCCAATGATTATGAATATCAGAAAAAAATAGCAAGGAGACATTATTTGTTTATTAATAAACTAGTGTTTTCGGATTCAGCTGCAAAGATGAAGTTTACATTGCGGACTCGTCATCTCCACAGGATCGTGAACCGGCGCTGATAGAGGGAAACGCACCCATCAATTAGATTACATAATCAGAGTATCTGGATTACATAATCAGAGTATCTGGATTACATAATCAGAGTATCTGGATTACATAATCACAGTATCTGGATTACATAATCAGAGTATCTGGATTACATAATCACAGTATCTGGATTACATAATCAGAGTATCTGGATTACATAATCAGAGTATCTGGATTACATAATCAGAGTATCTGGATTACAAAATCAGAGTATTTGGATTACATAATCAGAGTATTTGGATTACATAATCAGAGTATCTGGATTACATAATCAGAGTATCTGGATTACATAATCAGAGTATTTGGATTACATAATCAGAGTATTTGGATTACATAATCAGAGTATCTGGATTACATAATCAGAGTATCTGGATTACATAATCAGAGTATCTGGATTACAAAATCAGAGTATTTGGATTACATAATCAGAGTATCTGGATTACATAATCAGAGTATCTGGATTACATAATCAGAGTATCTGGATTACAAAATCAGAGTATTTGGATTACAAAATCAGAGTATTTGGATTACATAATCAGAGTATTTGGATTACATAATCGGATTACATATTCAGAGTATCTGGATTACATAATCAGAGTATTTGGATTACATAATCGGAGTATCTGAATTACATATTCAGAGTATCTGGATTACATAATCAGAGTATCTGGATTACATAATCAGAGTATTTGGATTACATAATCAGAGTATCTGGATTACATAATCAGAGTATCTGGATTACATAATCAGAGTATCTGGATTACATAATCAGAGTATCTGGATTACATAATCAGAGTATCTGGATTACATAATCAGAGTATTTGGATTACATAATCAGAGTATTTGTTTTCAATTCGATTTGGTTAGTTTAAAAGTAACCATTTAAAGCTTTCTATATGACCTTTTCTCATGTCTGTGAAGCAAGTATCCTATACACCAAGTTTTGGTTTGTTTGTGACGTGCTCCAGTTCTTCTTGCAGTCGAACGTTCTGCTCTTAAATTTATTCCATGGCAGCAATTATTGTAGCCACACTTTTGATCTTTTCCATGTATGGGGGTTTGGGACGCTTACACACTCCAGCCTCACGTGTGAGCCGGGTCTCTGAGCGTAACCGGTGTAAACTAGTGTTCTTCCTTGATGCCACAGCCAATCATGCTTCATGCTTATCGGCTCACTGACGCTGACGAGATTAACCCCTTAATTATCAAAATTTGGTAACGAACGACCAGACATTTTTTTGATACTTGATGGTATCAAAGCAATTCGGTCGGTGCCTAAAAGGTATTGAGCCCTAGTCATGAAAACACTCTGCTTGTACGATACATTTATAGAAAACTAAATACAGTAGTCAACAATTGAAGTGGATCAAAACCTTTCATCAAAGTTTTAGAGGAATCTTGAACAATGCCCATTCTTGTCTTAGGAAAACTTTGATGTACTTTTTTTGATCCACTTCAAATGTTGACTACTGTAGTCTACTCCGGAAATATTTTTTCCACACTTATCCACCCCCGAAAATTACTCAGAAAAAAACAAAAAAAACATTCCATCTTTTTCAAAACTGCGTAGACACCCAGAGAAATAAAGAGGGTGTAAATGTGAAAGCTCACAGGCAACAACATGTCAACTAACTGTCATTAGAGTATTAGTATGCCTAATATCTGCTAACACTTTATTTTGATGCTCCCCAAAAAGATATTCTACTGACTTAAGTAATTTGGCAACTACAAGTCAACTTATTCTCCTAACCCGAACACTAACAGTCTACTAATACTCTAATGAGAGTTAGTTGACATGTAGTTGCAAAGTTCCTTATAGTTAGTAGAATGTCTAAAGTGGACTATCGAAAAAAAAAATATTTTTAAAGAAAATAAATACTTTTCCAAGTTACAGATGAATTTTGAACAATACCCGTTCTTGTCTTAGGAAAACTTTGATGAACTTGTTTGATCGACTTGAAATGTTGCCTTCTGTAGTCTACCCTGGAAATATATTTTTCCATACTTATATCCAGACCTGAAAATGACTCAAGAGCCCTGAGGAACAAAGAGTGTGTGTAAAAGGGAAAGCTCTCACTGGTGCGTGAGGTGCGCTGGCTGCTCTTGGAGGAGAAGCTGCTCTTGGTCCTGCGACTGCCGCCGCTGACGCTCACTCGCGCGCGCTTGGGCGGGATCACCGCTCGCGACAGCGGGGGAGGGGGGGGCGGGGGGACGCGCGACGGGTACGAGTACATCCTGAAACACACACAAACGCGCTCAGATTAACACACAAGCTCCGGGAATCGAGCATTAAAAGACTTTAAAGGTGCAGTGTGTAATGTTTAGCGGCATCTAGTGGTGAGGTTGCGAATTGCACCAAACAAAAGTTACGGTGGCCTACAGGAAGTGATGTCGTCGCCTGAGACAGGTTTCTTTACAAAGATAAATTAAGAAATTATGTTCACTTTATTATTCAGTAAAACGATATGTTATTGCGATTATTATTGTTACTTGTTCATCATTGTGTCTGTTTTATTCACTGACTTTAGCTAGCTTAGTGACGAAACACGTTTGTCCGTTTAGGGCCACTGTAGAAACATGTCAATGTAAGGGGACAATGTAGAAATGGCTCATTCTAAGATGATAAAAACATAACGGTTCATTAGGTAAGGTCTTCATACACCACTGAAAACAGTTGTGTATATTATATTGCATTTCTGTCTACAGATCCTCAATGATTATGCAAGATTACACAATGCACCTTTAATGAATAATGAAAAAAAGCGTTTGATCAGTTTAAACGTGCATGAATCTTTCAAGAGCGAGCGCTCACCTGTCATAATAATCTCTCTGGAAGTCATAGTCCAGATCAAACGAGGAACTGTGGAAGAAGATGGCAAAGAATTAAAAGTGGAAAATACTTCTACACAAACTAAATAAAATAATAATATAAAATGCAAACCTGTACATATCTCCAGCAGAGCGTTTAATAGTCTTTGACCGATGAGGTTTTGGCTCACCAGCCAGATTAATATCTAAAAAGCAGAAAGATTAAACATTAAACCACTAGACAAGTAGATTTGGATGAAAGCGTCTGCTAAATGAATGAATGTAAATGTAAACATGAGGTGCTCATGCATGTAGACATTTAACACGCCATGCAAAACATCTTTCAATGGTACCGGTATGGTTTGGCAGAATGTTAAATACTTTTAAATGTAGGAGGGATCATAAAAATTGCATTTTGTTTTTATTTACAACTGCTATTGTAAATTGTGCTATATCCATAGCTTCCACAAATGTCATAAATTGTCAGAATTAAAAAAAAAAAATTAATGTTCCTAAAATAAGGCTTTACTTTAAGCAAAATATAATTCCTTATTCTTTTGATTTTCAGTGGACATTGTGAGATTTCCCAATGACTTAAATGAGGAAATACTGAAATCTCTATATTAATTAACTACTGCTATTGTAAAATGCAGTATTTCCATAGTTTCCACCCCAAAATAAAAATAAAAAGAAAAGTGTTAATAATTTTTAGTCATTAAGATTTTTACTATTCTTAAGTTTTGCATTGAATTTTTTTTTTTTTTTTACATTTGACTAATGAGAATTTGGATGGAAGCATGCAAAACAATGTTCCTAAAATCACGCTTTATTTAAGCAAAATATAATTCCTTATTCTTTTAATTTTCAGTGAACATTATGACATTTCCCAATGACTTAAATGGGAAAATAATCAAAAAACGGCTTGCCAAATTCACATTTAATTTATAATTCAAATCAGTAACTAGAAGTACGCTTCTATGGGACTGTTTATATCAGATTTTATGTCAGAATACAAAAGCAATGTTCCTAAAATTGAGTTTTACTTTAAGCAAAATATAATTCTTATTCTTTTGATTTTCAGTGGACGTTTTAGTGAGATTTCCCAATTATTTAAATAGGGAAAACCTGAAATCTCGGCAACTGCTTGCCAAATTCACAATTAATTGACATTTCAACTCAGCAGCTAAAAGTACCCTTTAATGGGACTGTTAATATCAGATTTCATGTCAGAATGCAAAAACTTAATGTTTCTAAAATTTAGCTTGTGCAAAATATAACTAATTCTTTCGATTTTCAGTGGACATTTTAGTGAGATTTCCCAATTACTTTACATGGGGAAAAACTCTCAAACTTGCCAAATTCACTTTTAATTGACATATTTCAAATCAGCAACTAAATGTACGCTTTTATGGGACTGTTAATATCAGATTTAGTTGCTGATTTGAAATATACTTACCGAGCACCTGTCCGACGATCATCCTCCCGTCTTCTCCACCGACCGCCGCTCTGGCGTTCCTCTCATTGGCGTATTGGACGAACGCGAAGCCTTTGTGCACGGAGCAGCCCACGATCTTCCCGTACTTACTGAAGATGGCCTCCACATCAGCCTTGGTCACCAGCATGGTGTTGAGGTTCCCGATGAAGACCCGGGAGTTCAGCGAGCGCGGATCCGTCTTGTTGGTGACGTTACTGGCCATCAGGCTGCTGGTTGTTGGGGAATGTCTGAGCGTAAACGGAGGAAAGGAAGGGGGTGCAGAAGATTGACAAAGACGGGAAAGAAAAACAAGAAATTAGCTTGTCGAAAACAACACTAACAGCCTCAGGAGCCATTTCCATCCAAAGTTGCGAATTTAACCATTTTCAACTAAAAATTTAAAACATATGAGTTTTGGCCATTCGTTTACACGACAATGGCGTTTTGGGCGCCTGAAAACGCAAAGTTTTGAAAACGGTTTTCAAAGTGTTAGTTTTTGAAAACGGTCTCCGTGTAAACAACAAAAAACGTGTATCTCTGAAGATGATGACGTTATGTACAAGCGTATTACATGTTCAGTCAATAGCGTTTCATCACCATCTAATGGCCTGGCAGCGTTTTTAGTTGTTTCGCGGATCCGTGTGAATGGGGATTGTTTTGACAATTGTGTCGTCTGTATAACACGGATATTTTTAGAATATATCATTGTCGTGTAAACGTACCCTAAATTTGGAATATCGCATAAAACACTTTCCATCCCGTGTGTTAAAGAGAAAATATTCACCGCTTTTTAGGAAACTTATGCAAAGTAACAATAAATGCTGCAAACGGGGAAGCCATATTTTATCTCTTGACGCAACCGTCTGAGACAGTTCTGGGAGGGAATTAAACCAAATCATTTTGACGACAGACTTTAGCTCAGGTATTTCAGAATGATTGAGGAGCTGTTTACGCGACACCATTTTCAACTAAAAATTGAATATTTGTGTTTGACCGTTCGTTTACATGACAACGGCGCTTTGGGGGACTGAAAACGTGTTTCAAAACTATACCGTTATCGTCTCTGTGTAAACTACAAAAACACGAATTTGTGGAAACGGTGACGTCATGTGTATTACGCTTAGTCTATAAGTGCGTAGGTGTTGTTTTTTTACAGTGACATCGCCATACACATGACAGCAGAACTCAGCGTTTTTAGTCGTTTTCGAGGATCCGTGTGAACGGGGATCGTTTTGACATCGTTTGACAAACACAAAGGAAAAACTCTTCCATTTTTAGTACATTGTGGTCAAGTAAACATGCCCTAAAACAACATTTGAGATGCTGTGTAATGAGATTGGTCTGATAGTTAGTCCAGTTATCTGATCAAAGTCAGTTTTTTGTTGTTTTCCATAATAGTTAATGCGCATGTCTTCTTATCAGATACAAAAGTGCATTCTTAAAGACTATTTTTTTATGCAATATCCCAATATTCCCAGAAATAAGTGGATGGAAACCAGCTAGTGAGATCAGATCAGTTCTGGAGATTTAGTGTTCAAATCAACATGAAACGGCATTCACAACCCATTTTACTTCTATGATTACATGCACTGTCAAATCGCTCAAAATAAGACCAGAAACACACTATTTTTTGAGTAAATGTGGTCCATTTTGGTTTCATGTTGACTTTAAATTAATTCATACAGAACCACATGAAGATTACAGTCCAGATCTATTTGCATTTTCAATTATTCCATTATTATTACAACCAGAAAACAAGACATTTGGGATAAGAACAAACATTTCCAAGATATATACAGTTTGTAACAATCAAGATAAAATGTTTAAGCATCATAATTCACATTGGTTTCATAAGTTATATCAACTAGTATGGTTAAAATCAGAGCCACAGCAGCCATGAAGCTTTCCTGTACTATAATGTGCTTAGGTGTACATTTGGAATCACAATCAACTAGGTCTTATATGTTGAAGTGTATGCAGTTTGTTGGGCGAAGGTGTTCATATCTTCACACACCAGGACTGGGCGAGTAACGTAGAGATTTATGGGCTGACTGTTTAGATACTGCATGCAAACTAAAAAAGCAAAGTGAAACTAATCATCCAGATGTTTTATTATTGCTTTGTGTATGGGTTTGATGAAGAGCATGAAACTGTCCTTAAAATGTTTCTGGTTTTGTGAAGTATGACACTATGTGTGTGGATCATTTTCAATGCTTATGGCACGTTTTTGAGCGGCAAACTTGGCGTTTGGAAATATCTTTGGACGCTTAGACCGCCACATAACGTTCACATTGAGATATTTAAGAGTGCTGAGGGGGATGTTGGGGGTTGAAGAGTCAGAACTCACTCCATTTTGTCTGTAATTCAGGTCGAGTCGTCTGTCTGCCTGATTCTGTTGGAGAGAAGAGGGTTGTTATTGGACACCGTCGAGCTGCAGCTCAGCAGTGCATTGTGGGTGAAGGTCATACTGTGTGGGTGGGTGATGTAACCCACCGCACTTTAACAGACGTCACACCAATTTTAACACTTTTCCAAGGTCAAACACGCAGTCTAGTGTTCGGCTGCTGCCACCCAGTGGTTTGTGTAAAAAACTTAAGGCAAATAAAATGAAATTCAGACAAATATCCCATGTGAAACAGAACAGCCATGTCAACACAGTGTTATTTAAACCCAGTCAATACTCCCCAAACACTTTTAATTTAGGGGAGAAATGTCCAAAAGTGTCAAATAGAGTGATGTTTCTTAGCCACGTGATGAAATGACGCATCAAATCATGTGCTAATGATAAAAACAACACAAAAAAAACTTTGAAACGGCCGCCAAAGGAGATTAAAGATGCCTATCAAGTGATGCCCTTGGCACAGCTTAAGACACAGCATTAATCTGTATTACAGACCACTGAGCACAAAGAGATGAATATCAGTGTGTCTGTAGGATATTGCACTAGTATAGAGATGAAAGTTTAAGGCTAAAGAGAGTCAAAGGTCTGTGCAAATGAAAAACTCAAACTCTCCTCAGGCTCCATGATAGATAGGAGGACAATAAACATCGTTTTAGGGAAATTTGGACCTGTAATTGGTTGAAATAAGTTGCATATCAACATTACTGTATAAATGCACCCTTGTATTTCCTCAAGGAATTTGAGAATGAAGACCATTTAAATGTCTTAATATTAAATTTTCAACAGTAAAATGTGCCGAAGACAATATTGTTTTCTCAACGGTGGAAAGGGGGGCATTTAAGAATTAATGTCTCAATAGCAAAACATTACTGTATAAACAGTCAAGACCAAATGATAATACAGTAGGCTAAACATTGTTTTCACCCCTGACAAATGAAGATGCAATGGGATAAATGTGGGTATTTCAGAATTAAAGTTCATGGGAAATCAATGACTTTAAAATGTGAATTTTAAATATTGTTCTTGAAGCATCTATCATGGCAGCCAACAATGCTGAAGACTCATCTTTGCACTTGTATGGGGCGTTGAAAGACAGAAAATATGTTTAAAGGACATGACAAGAAGAAAAAGTAGACGTAAACTTGCAATTATCCTCTATAGTACATTACCACAAATTCAAAATAAGACCTCAGTATCAAATGTTGGGATTCTCTCTAGGTGTGGCTCAGAAAAACAGTGTCTTTGGTTTAGTGTTTTGCTTTAAAAGCTAATTCAGACAATGACAATTTCTCTAAACAAAAATGCACAGGGCTATACACTATTTATAAAGTATTTTTTTAAACTATGGCAGACTTAAAAGGTGACGAAAGCAAGTAAAGGCTACACACAACAAACGGGAGTCTAGTCTGCACACTTTTCAGGAAGATTGGTGCGGAAGTGGAGAATAAAGTAAAACCAACTTACGGATTGACGTGGGTCAAAAAAGCTGCCTCAAAAACTACAAAAAAAGCAAAATGAATAAAATCAGAAATGAACATCTGAGATGTGCCCCTTTTAGCTCACTAGAGAAAGGGGAATGTTTTTTTGTTTTTAAACCAATTGAGTGCACTGGGCTGACAGACCTGAAGTCTAGCCTACATGATGGGACTAATCTATCTTCATGACAAATTTGGTGTGAAAAGTGGCCTTGATTATGAAAGTGTGACCTTCATGACTTTACAACATGTATGTTGTAGTGTATACAAAGACATCATGAGTCTAGACCAGGGTTTCCCAAAGTGTGGGTCACAAGTTCAGTGAAAAATCGAATTTAGACAAATGAAAATAAAAGATAACACTGAATCAATCCCATTTCATTAAACAAGACTGTTAAAATTGTAGTGATCCTGTCTTTGCAGTCACAATACAACACTTGTTTTTTTTGTGATAAAGCAGAGAAACTGATTAAATTACAATATGTAAACAATGTAATTCCTCCCCCCATATTCCATAATCAAATGCAAGCTTTTGATATATATATATATATATATATATAAATTGTACAACATTCTTGAGAGTAATCATAAAACACTATTGAGATAATAAAATGTACCAAATGTAATGAAAGTGGACAAGCTGGTTATTCCTAAAAAAAATCTCAGGGTGTGTATGATTCATGTTTGGGAACCCCTGATCTACACATACATTTTTAATAAAACCAAAACCGGTTTTAGCTGGAGTATGATGCTGCTGTGTGCCTAGTGATGAACATGATTTGGTGCACTCCGTATACTCATATAAGATACCTATTTCCCAAAACAAAAGACAAATACTTGTATGATCTATATCAAGCACAGAAAGAAAACAAATTGAACCACTTTCAAATGTGATATTCCATTGAAAATAGTGTGCAAGTCTTACACGAATACGTAAGTGTGTGCTTGTTGGTGGACAGGGAGGACATACATATAATTTTCATATAATCAAGACATTCTACAAGAGCTTCTTCATGGGCTGAAATTTTGGATTACACAAATATGATGTAATATCTAATTGAATAGATGCAGCTTGGGGCAGTTGAGCAAATGAACGAAGGCAGAGATACTGATGTTGGCCCACTTCTTAAAACATTTATTAAATAAATAGTAATGCAACCAGCTCAATTCATCATTCTTGATGTACTTTTAATGGAAAGATTGACCGTTTACATGATTTCGCATAGACCTTGGATGCAAATATAAAAAGTGTTAAAATGGTCCATGCTTTGAAATAGATAATTGCATGAGGCAGAAAACGTGTTTTCTCAGTCCATTAAAAGTGCTGAAACAATTCAAATCCTGAAAATTTAATCGACACGATTCTGGAACGCAACGACCCTAAAAAATAGGAGCAAAAATAACGCCCAAATAACAGTAATAAAAAGGACATGCTCAGTCCAAATGTCTACAGCTGAATAAAAATAGTCTACTCGTGTTGGGGAAAACAGTCTGTCATCTTAAAAATGGTCTTAAAACATGATCAATATTCTGAATCCAGGACAAGGAGGGAAAAACGACCCCATCTTGAAAACACAACCACCGGTCCATGAGACATTTCCTCCACAATAACTAAAAAATAAAAAAAATAAAAAATAAACCAGCTGCTCTAGCAGTAGTCCTGCAAAAAATGGGGTGAAAAATAACTCCTACTTTGAAAAATAAAAATAAAATGGTGCGGTCCTCTCAAAGCATATATGTTTGTTTTTTTCACTGCTCTACCACGGCATCACAAAATGTACGCCACCAAAGCCAAGCAGAAAATGACCAGAAAAATGCATTAAAAATAAAAAATAAAAACCACAAAAATTCTCCAAAGATAGTTCAAAGTCAGTCAAAAATAAAAAGTTACAAAAATCTCTCGAATCAAAATACTCACCGGGAGTTTAAGACTAAAAATGATTAAAATTCGGTGCTGTACTGTTTTGTGGATACAGTCCGTACCAGCTCGTTCAGTAGACACCGACCAGAAGAGTGCACGAAATGGCGTCCAGCAAATGCGCACCGAACATAAGCCCCGCCCCGCTCTGCATATCCTCGAATCTCATTGGCTGCTTTTCAACGCGCCGAAGAAACAGATGACACCGATTGGTGGATTTACGTGTCCTTCTCTTGTACGCGTGTCTTTTTAAATGAAGAGCACGTCTGATTGGTGGATGCAGGATTTGGTTAGTGGGCGTCCTCCCCTCAGAGCACTAATCTCTTTACAAAAGCTTTTCATCTCATTTTATAAACGAAATGAAAAGCTTTTGTAGCTACAGTCAGGTGAGGTTGTTGAATTTGAAATAGAGTTCTTAAAAAAACAAATATGCACTATGGTACACCACATTTTCTTACAAAATAGTTATTTGAACTACAATAAAATGTGCTAAATTGATTATAAATTAAACAAAAGTGAAATAAATGTTCAGTCAAGTCACCTTTATTTATATAGCGCTTTTACAATACAGATTGATTCAAAGCAGCTTTACAGTGATAACAGGGGAATGTAACAAAAAATAGTGTCGTAGTCCATCTTAAGTAAATTCAGTGTTGGTTAATTTTTCTTGTAAAAAACAAACAAACAGTTATTAACTTAGTCAATTTATATATAGCCTATATATCCACTATGGACATCCACTCTGGAGAAAACAGTGATGTCCTCATCCAGCTCAGTTCAGTTCTCATATAGCCTAATGGTTCAGAAAACACTGTCAGAACTTTTTTATTCATTCAAAATTGTTATAATGAACAATAACTGTAGAAATTATGGTAGGCTATTTGATATTGTATGTCCTGCTGGGAAAAGAAAAAAAAACACTAAAACCAGCCTAGGCTGGTCTTAACTGGTTTAAGCTGGTCTTCAAGTCTGGGCAAGCTGGTGTTCAGCTAGCTGGTCTCCCATCTTGACCAGCTAGGCTATTACCAGCCTGGTCGGCTAAAAAAGTGTCCAAACCCCCTTTAAAAACATTTAAGACCAGCTAAAACCAGCCAATTGGCTGGTTTAGCTGTTTTTTTCTTTCTTTCAGCAGGGCATGGTTTCAAGCATCTGTAAACAATTAGCACCATGGCTGTCGTCAAATAGTATTAAAACATACACTTATCAAAAAAGCCAAGATCCTTGCTAATCAAGATATGCTAATCAAGCAACATTATAAATATAGGCTAGGCCTACTGGATTTATTTGAAATTAACAGGAAATAAGGCAAAAAGAATATAATTAAAAGTTTAATGTAGGTTACACCACTGTACCGTTAATGTACTAAAACATATAAACAAAGTAGCCTAGTAGAGAGATGTTATTTCAAGTTAGTTAGTTTCAATACTTAAAAAAACATAGTTGATAAGCTAACGCATCAACGGGCAACACTTTTAAAGTAACGGATTGGAGTTCACCACTTCAGCCTTCGGGAGTGACAACCTGCAACAAACAATTTTCTTATATGTAAGTATTTTCAATTTTACTTGAATGCAACTGATGAATTTGGCAACGACTAGGCTAGCCTATAATACCTCTCTTGTCGGTCGTCTTACTACGCTGTCGTGGAAGAGTGAAGTCAAAGTGGAAAGATGACGAAGATTCAGGAGTCTTCAAAACCTCTTCAAGTTTCACCTGCTCCTCATTCTCCTACAGTGAAAAAGACATATTATCTAGCTTCATAATTATTCTCTCTAGAAGGCTATGTTGTGAGAATGTGAACTTTTAAAGGAGTTTTGGCCCTTATTTGTGAGTTAGAGCCACTACTTACATCAGATGGGCTTTGCTGGAGTCTGGTTTTGAGTTTAGGTGTGTTTTGTCTGTCCTTCTCCTTCTCTTTCTCCTTCTCCTTCTCTTTCTCCCTCTGTTGAAGGATAGCATTGCGAGTAGCTCTGTACTCCAGAGCGAAGTCACTGACGCTCTTACAAAACGCCTCTGCACTCGTTTCTCTCACCATGGCGCGCGAGTAACCGAGGAAGAGCAGGAACGAGTGGAATCTGAGTGCAAGAGGAAATTAACATATGGATATGTCGACTTTGTTTATATTAGATATGTCTAATATTATTTAGTAGGTTTTCAGCTACCAATAGTGAGTGGTTACCGAAAGCATACTAAATAATATTAAATAAATTACCCCGCCAGTGTTTTTTTTAAAAGTTGCCAGCAAAAAATGTCATGAAAAATGGTCCCCAGAATATTTTGAATTCCTGAACATGCAATATGACAAACGAAAGAACAGAACCTCTGTTTTTAAATGGGTGGTAAAATGCCCTTTTCACAAGATGTAAAATAAATCTCTGATGTCCCCAGAGTGTGTGTGTGAAGTTTTAGCACAAAATACCCCACAGATATTTTTATATAGCATGTTAAAGTTGTCATTTTTTGAGGGTTTGCAAAAACGCACCGTTTTGTGCCTGGCCCTTTAAAGGCAAATGAGCTGCCTCAGAGGGCGGGGTTTCAAGAGCTCTTGTGTGATTACCTAACGCAGACACACTAAAATGACAGAAACTGTTCTGCCTTTAATGTTAAAACAGAGTCAGACAAAGATGGAGAGACTCAAGAAGAAGTGACAACATGTAGAATGCAACAGGACATCTCTGAATGGTTAGTTGATGAATTTATGATGCTGATGTGGAGTTAACTATCTTCAATTAGCATATTCTGTCATTATAATCTATAAATCGCTCGTATAGGAACTGTTGTGAGATGCACACAGAGTGACTTTTTATTGTATGTGAAAAGAAGGATGCTAAAGTTTGAGCTGACTCACAAATGTACTCTTGTACAACAACTTTTCCTCTTCTCAACATGGACTGCGTGTCCCAGGGGCGGGGTTCATGTAGATTTTAGGGTTGCTGATGTCACTAACCCGGGAGGAATGTCCTGTAGTCCCTACCAGCTGTTTTTTTGTAGTCCTTTTCTTTAAAAGCAAATATCTCCCTTTGCTTTGAACTTTGAGCATTGCAACTTTGCAGATGTTGTTTATGCTCAAACAGCAACATTTCACACTAGCTAAAGTTAGAAAAGTGAAATTGTGTTTTACCACTTCTAAACAACAACAACAACTGTTTTATTCTAGCTTCATGCATTACTTTTAATCAACACTTGAATGCAAGTAAGTTTCATTAATTAAAAAGCAACCTTTTGAGCAAAAAGCTGAGAAAATCACGTTTTTGTCAAAGCCTACGTCTGGATCAGATTCAGAACGATGATCAAAACACACATGGAGTAGATCGGGTCCATCAATACCCCTAATGCTTCACAGTCCTATAGCTCTTCCTGGGTCGACATGTCATTCAGTAACATTAGGTTTGGTCCTGGCGGATTAGATCTGCTGCAGAGAAAGTATGACTTACTTCTGCTAGACGCTCGAAACTTAAATTAAACTAAACATGTTGCTGCTGCTAGAGAGAGAGAACCTTATTTTATCATTTTTGTGTAGAATATAGTAAAACTGTTAGTTAGGATGACAAAAAGTTGAAAAAGTAAATTTTTTAGGATGATTACATTTTTAGGCTGCGCTGCCTCAATGGTTCAAATACGCTCGTCAATGTCAAAATGATCAAGACGGCCAATCAAATAAAAAAGGCGGGACTAACTGTCTTTCTGTCACTGTCACACACTCGCAACGCAACGAGAGTTTGTGGAAAGAAAGATGTAAGTAGATTTAAGTATTAGACAGCTGTTTTATGATAAAAATCTTCATCAACCTACAGTTATAGCCGATGATGCAAACCATTTATCCTTTTTATGAAATTTTGCCGTTTTGAATTGAAAATATGCCATCATGATTCATGTAATACACAAATTGTGACGAGACAAGAAACGTTTGCATGTTTGGCATACAGTATTCGACATTCGAATGACTATATAAGAGTGAATGTGTGCACATTTTAAAACAAAATATTATTTGAAAATTGATTACTTCATTAGACCTAGAATGTCGTTTACCATTCTTATTATTTATTCCTTTAAATACCTATAAATCTTTTAATTATGTAAAAATAAATCCCCCCCCCCCCCCACCTATTGTGAAACTCCACCTATGTCTAGAAAGATAACTTGCATTGTGTGGAGCGATAGTGTATGCGTTCGGATGCGTCAAGGTTATATAGGGAAATAATAATGATAAATACATGAAATCAATTGGCTGGGAATATTACATTTGAATAAACCAATCCGAATGCGAATAGAGATTCATTTGTAGTAAGCAACTGGTTTTACCTGTTGATGACTCTGCGGTGAACTGCTCGTAGCACCTTCAACCTCTCCTCACAGTCTTTCAGAAACTGGCGGAGCCGGTGATGAAGCACTGCCTCTTCTCCACCATCCTCTTTTCGTCCTCCACCTTTCTTCTTCTTTCCATCCTTCTCAAGAAGTCTTAGTTGATCCCAGGATGCTTTACAAAGGGATTCAAGCTGGGAGAGATTCAGTTGCACTTGTGTGTAGTCACACTAGTGTGCAATTGTTTATGAGAGAAAGGAAAAGAGGGATAAAATGAGTCAAGAGTCAAGTCAAATTTTATTCTTAAAAATGGCACCCAATGGTAATATATAAAGTGAAAAGAGAAGAGGGCCTAAAACGGACCCTTGGGGCACACCGCATAATAGGGGAACCAATGAAGAAGAAAACTTCCCAAGTTTCCTTCCCAAGAGAAGGAAACATAGTCACTACACGTGCAGAACAAATAACAGGCTTCAAATTAAATGGATATCGTTCAATCATTAGGCTGAATCCGGCTAACATACAAAAAGATTATGCATGTTTACTTAGTCAAACTTTTGACACAACAAAAGCATTATGCAGCCTTAGCCTAATGATTGAGAAGCACACGTGTTTCCCACAATGCAATGCACTGAACTTGACTTTCCCTTTCCAATGAACAAGGTCATGTCAGTTTTTTTAAATCATTTTCCTGGGTTATTTTTTTATTTGCTTATACTGCCATCATTAAAGGCGTTTGTCATAAAGTTTCATAAATACACAGTACTGAATTCAAAATGCAATTCAAGCATTTATTTCTGAGCTGATAACTGGTCAAAGTAAACATGCAAACTAACAATGCAGTATATACTGTGATTTGAAATGTTCAAACTCTGCAATGCACATCCATTCACAATCAGTACATAATGCAAAATACAAAATACCTTGCTGGCTTTTGTGACAGCAGTGATGTCGGAGTAGAGATCAGAGGATTGTGGGTAAAGCTGGAGCAATAACACACACACGTGATGAAGAAGAGGCTGCCGGCCGTGTGTGTCTCTCACCTGAGAGAGTTTGCCCAGGTAACTCAACTCAAACCCCCTCGCCTTTACAAAACAGAAAACACACCTTCATGCAATGTGCAGGATACAGGTAATCAGGCACACACATCTTTATACAGGCGTTCTCACCTTACAGCCGTTCAGAAAGTTGCCGATGGCCAGAACAGTTGCAAGTATACAGCGAAACGTCTGATTAGCCGCTAGCTGCTCCATGGCAAGCTTCAGATGGAAGAGCGGCTCTGCGATCTCCTGTTTACACACACATACTGTGAGCACAAATCAGCAGACATCACATACACCAGAAACCCGAACAGTTATTAACTCATTAGTTGATGAGTTTTATTCACATCGTTTCAAACAATAGTGGATAATCCCAGCTAACAAAAATATATTCTAAGAACATTTTGCTAACATTCCCATTAAATTATGAAAATTTTATTCCTGGATGATTTCTGAATGTTCCCTGAACGTACAAAACGTCCAGTTTAAAAAAAAAAAAGTTAAGGTAACTTTCCATTTGATAATTTTGCAAACAATATGAGAATGTTACTTTTGAACCTTCCCTGAATTTTCTGAAACTAGTAGTAACTTTTAAAAAACATTAGACGAACATCCAATTAAAACGTTTCAGAAAAGTTTCATGAACGATGTATAAATAATGTTGTTGTGCAATTAAAGACCAGATAAAGACTTATTGAAGTCAACAGACATCAAAACAGGTAAAAGCTCTTTAGTTGATGCTTTTTATTCACATCATTTCAAACAATAATGGATAATCCCAGCTAACAAAAATATATTCTAAGAACGTTTTGCTAACATTCCCATTAAAAATGTTTTTTCCTGAATGATTCCAAAATGTTCCCTGAACAATCAAAACGTCTGCTTTTTGTAAAAAAAAAAAATAAATGTTTATTTTTTTTCTTGGTTATACGAATGTTGATGGGCTGCTCCATTATTAACTTTTAAGAACAGAACTATGGAAGTCAGTGGGGTACATCAACTGTTTGGTTTCTGACATTCTTCAAAATATTTTCTTTTGTGTTCAATAGAAGGAATAAGATTTGACAGGTTTGGAACAACATGAGGGTGAGTAAATGATTACATCATTTTTATTTTTGGGTGAACATCTCTTTAAATAACAACCCAAGAGTTTTCCAAAATGTCACAGGGAAAATTATAAACTCATATTCTCCTGTTACGGATTCAGCGTTTTGACTGAGTCACTTCTGTGTCTGCATGAGATGAGAACACATTTTTATAAGAGTTTGTGATATATTATCTCGAAATACTACTGCGAAATGCTCGCTCTGTTTGAATGTGCTTAAATCCATAGCAAGGTCACGCTCCAGTCACAGATTCACACTTCAGTGAGCCCCGGAAGCATGTTAATGTGTTGCCAAATCGTGGTGAGGGACAAAAATGAAGCTGTGTCGATCAGTTAATGCTTTAAGTCCCCCTGTGGTGAAAATCCAGCTTTTAATGTTTTTTATATGTCTATGTGGTGTTTTTAATGTGCTTTAAGACAAACCATGTGTAAATGCAGTATTGTAATGTAATGTAACCAATCAGATCAACGTGTGATCGTCAACGAGTGGATCTCTGAGCTGAGTGAGTGAGTGCGTGGAGGCGGGGCTCATTTGGTTAGAACCCGCGCAAACTAAATGAGGCAAGGGTGTCGAGTTACATTCAAGCTATTTGTAAGGCATAAAGACATTTTTTTCAAGGAAAAAAACGCTTAAATATGTAATTTTGGTTATCAAAGATGAGTTGTAAAGGATAAAACTATTGACTACAGGGGGACTTTAAGCTTTTTATGACCTTATTCCGATGAAGAAAACGGGATAACCACACGTACTCTTAGCTTATAAGCACAACCTGGGATGCGTCTCCCCTACAATGACGTTTCTCGCTGACCATACTACGAAGCATCGTTGAAGAAACAACTAGCTAGTCACGACTTTTTCCTGAAATATCGTCGCAAATTGGTCGTTCAACTATGTTGGTTAATGATGTCACGCAGGTGGTGGAGTAATAACTTATTTAAATGAATCTGTTTAATGCTAGATAAATTACAGACATGGCATCTGAGGACTAATTCTAATTTTTCTCAGTTATTTTGCTTTATTTCCAGATTCAATCACAGGCTCGTTCTTGCGTACTAGAGCAGGTTCGCACATGCACACTCTTCAAAAACGGTGCTTTAAATCTCTTGACAAACTAAAAGACATAAATGACTATGTATTCTAGTCAGATCCAATCAGATCAACGTGTGATCGTCAACGAGTGGATCTCTGAACTGTGTGAGTGAGTGGAGGCGGGGCTCATCTGCATATTCATAGAACCACATATACTATGAGCCAAGGGTGTCGAGTTACATTCAAGATGTTTTAAGGCATGAAGAATGTTTTTCGAGGAAAATACGCTTAAATATGTCATTTTGGTGATCAAAGATGAGTTTTAAGAAGTAAAATGATTGACTACAGGGGGACTTTAAGCTGTTTATGACCTTACTCTGATGAAGGAAAACGGGTTAATGCGTATTGCCAGCTTATATTAAGCATAATCAGGTTAAGAATGTGCATAAACACACTCATTGAGTTTCTCTCACTCTCTCCATGTTGTCGTGGTCCAGAGCGAAGGCCCAGATCTGCAGTCTGGCGCTCAGATGAGGAACGGACCCCAGGGTCAGGAGACACTGCTCTGCGGGGCCCAGAGCCGAGACCGGGGCCCGAGCCCGAGCCTCCGCGATCACATTCAGCTCGTCTTCAGTGGGAACCAGCATCTGCAACCTCTGAACCACAACACACGCATGCCAACAAACACTCCTGCTTTCATAAGCATTCTTCAGATGGGATTAGCTTTACAAGGGTAGATGGAGTAATGTAATTTTACCACAGAATATCAGTAATAATAATGGCCAATTCACATGGGATAAACTAGCATTTACGCACCTCCGCCACCTTCCTGATATCATGTGTGCAAACATAGACAACCTACATTTATATATACTGTGTATATATATATATATATATATATATATATATATATATATATATATATATATATATATATATATATAACAGTTAGGTCCGGTCGACCAATGTATTAATTCAATTCTGATTAAGTTGGTAATAGGCACTTACCTAACGCTAAAAGAAGTTTCGTGCCTCTAAAAAGTGATTTCAATCTTCTTTTTGATTTGAATGGTGAATGTGGAAAACACTTGAGTTTTGACACAGATCTGTCCCAGCGTCTAGAACGCGACCGAATGCTTTTTCAAGTGCCTCCATAAAAACGCGGAAAACTACTTTTACAGTTTTTTACATTCGCTATGATAATTTTTTCAATACTTTTAACAAATTTCCTAAACTCTGAACACAGTTAGCACTACATCAGTCTGTGTAAGCTATACTATTAACACATTTATTGTTGCTTTAACACAAAATGCATACAATTAACACACATTTAAAATGCTTGAACTTCTTTTACACACAAGGATGGACAATGGATTTTTACTGGCAAATTTACCAATGCTTTAACACTATGTCAGAACAGATAACACCATGTTCTAAACCTAACCCAGGCTAAAGTCAAGGTAAACAGCTGTTTATATTGTGAACTGAAACACAAATATATCCCCTGTATTTTATTCTATTGTAACTGATTGAATTATGCAAATATATACATTTATTTTTATTTATATTCTTTATTGCAGCAATTCTGTCTCTGTCTTCATTTTTTCATTACATTAACCGTACACTCTATAAAGCACTCTGAGATGGGTCTTTTTTTATTTAATTTCTGCAGCAAAAGACCTAAACCCAATGAAACAAAAATGACTATGTATTCTAGTCAGATCCAATCAGATCAACGTGTGATCGTCAAAAGAAACTGCAGTGCAAAACACAATCTATGATCAATACAATATAGCCTACTGTGTGTTATATAAGGGCATACCTGACACATAAAATAATGCAGTTCTCTTACGAGAGTATCTCTCGTACTGCGTAATATCTTACGCTATGGGGAAAACCTCTTTTCCACTAGATATTGAAGCCAAAAATTATCCTTTAATTTTGATTAATGTAAAACGCTGTGCGGCAGCGTGCAGACAAAGGCAAGACGGCTTGCGCGCCTATTGGCTGCCCTGCGGCAACAGCAGCAAGCCTATCGAGAGAGGCCCTGCGTGACGTGACATCCAATGGGGGTGCTTCGCGCCCATTTCGTCGGGTCCCGCCAGAATAGGCGTGGCCTTGGCCTATAAATACGCTCGACAGGCTGATACAAACTGATTTTCATCTCTTCAGCGAAGCACTACTGCATCGCTGGATCCGGAGTGAGAAGCCGCGCCGTCTGATAGTAAGCCTTCTGCGGGACGAGCCTTCGAGCCTGAAGCCGCTGGCCTTCACCTCGCCGCCTTCAGCCGCCATACCTGCTACGCTTTCCGGCGTTAATATCCTTTTTCACTGCTAGAGTGTGTGTTCGCCATCGCGACTCACACTCTCTCTCTCTCTCTCTTTATCTAAAAGAGCAGCGTCTTTTTGAAGACGCTTCGTTCCTGTGGAACTATTGCCATGGTGACTCTGAGGACTTGCCTGGCATTTTTTCTCCGAGTCTGCACTCCCGCCCGCTGTAGTGCCGCGCCGCAAAGCGCCGTATTCAGCGGGTCCTCGAGCCTTCTCCAGCCCTTGAAAGCTCGCCGGTTCGCCCGCCAGCTTCACCAGCTTCAATCGAGTCGCTCACTGACGGACAGCGGCCGCCGCGCGCCGCCGCTTCCGCCATTAGTGACGACAAGATAGCTGCATCGGTAGAGGAGGCCAGCTATTGCCATGGTGAGTGAGACTCCCCCCCGCTGTAGTGCCGCGCCGCAAAGCGCCGTACTCAGCGGGTCCCCGATCCTTCTCCAGCCGTGAAAGCTCGCCGGTTCGCCCGCCAGCTTCACCAGCTTCAATCGAGTCGCTCACTGACGGACAACGGCCGCCGCGCGCCGCCGCTTCCGCCATTAATGACGACGAGATAGCTGCATCTGTAGAGGAGGCCAGCTGCTATATCCCCGCGTTGGACAGTGAGGATTGGGCGAGCTCTGTGGATCTCCCCCTTCTGCCCGCGAGTCGTCAGGGAAACGGGCCAGCATCAAAACCGCGGCTAGCTTTCTTTACGTTATAGGAAAGCTACCCCGCCCCCGCCCCCCGTGGGCATGCGTCACCGGCGAAATGAGGAAAGAGTGTATTTTTAGTCCCGCCGAGGCCGGACCAATCTCCATTTCTCAAACATTTCTCAGCTCCTCTTAGTTTGAGCGGCTGAAAATGTCAATATTGCAGCACTGAGCCTGTTGTATAACACGCACGCCTGCAAACAAACGTCAACACACACAAAACTGTGATGACGCTCCATTATGTGCTTGAGCTATTTTAAGCTGTTGTCGTTTCCCCCTGTGGCTCAGTGGCGAAACCTACAGCCATCGCACGGGAGACCCGTGTTCGATCCCAGCTGATAAAATTTAGTCTCGCCGCGGCCAGACTTGCACTGATACTTTTCGCTCGTTCAGTTCCAAGAAAATGTGACTGTTCCAGTGTATTTTGCAGTAAACAAGCCGGTACCATGGCCCGCTTGCCTGCACACAAATGCCGTTTCCACGGCGACCCAGAAAAATCATTTAAGCAATGTATTGTCTGGTATTCCGGCCACAGCCGATGGTGTTATGAGTGTAATAAAAATGCCCACAGCCCAGTGTTCATTTCTACACACAAACACAGCCCGCCACAGTGCAGGGCTCGCACATATGAAATCGACTCATGTCAATTGTGCATTAAATGTAGTGAATGTGCCCACAACCCAGTGCCCACAAACACTACACACTGCATGTGCCACGTTTTCTGTAAAACGAAACCAACACACATACAGTCAGCTAAGACCCACGGTGTTTAAGTCTCGCCGCGGCCAGACTCCACCGAAACCTCTCGCTCGTTCAGTTCCAAACAATGTGACTGTTCCAGTGTATTTCGCAGTAAACAAGCCGGTACCACAGCCCGCTTGCCTGCACATTAACGTCATTTTTACGGCGACCCAGATAAATCCAATAAAGAGTGTATTTTCTGGTGTCCCGGCCATAGCCGATGGTGTTATGAGTGTTGTAAGAATGCCCACGTCCCAGTGCCCATTCCCACACGCAGACACAGCCCGCCACAGTTCAGGGCTAGCACAAATAAAATCGACTCATGTCGATTGTGCAAACGTAGTGAATGTGCCCACGACACAGTGCCCACAAACACTACACAGTGCGTGTCCCACGGTTTCTGTAAAAACGAAACCAACACATATTCAGTCAGCGCAAGCCGACGGTGTTTTCAGTGCAGTAAATGTGCCCGCTGTCCCGCGCCCACATTCACTCACAGACACGCTGAACCCTACGGGGTTTGTCCCGCTCGTTCTCTCTCCAAAATTTGTCATAGAGAAAGCGAGTGCGAACAGGCTGCCCGCCGTGATCGGCGCGCCCCCCGCCTCGCACACTTTAAACACAGTGTTCATGTCTCAGCACACCGAAGCTCTGCAGCCGCCGCTGTGCCGCGGCCAGAGCCCGGATATCATTCTGCCTCTAGCTATCCACGCGAATGCATGGGCAATGCTTCCCGGGGTATCAGAATGGGTGTTGAACACTATAAAGAGAGGCTATTCGCTACAGTTCGCTCGACGTCCCCGCCGTTGCACGGCACGTGTCGAAACCACGGTGGACAACGAAGTATCTCATCTACTTCGAACCGAAATAGCGAAACTACTATGCAAAGGGGCCATAGAACCTTTGTCTCAGGCTCAGAGCGAAGGGGGTGTATACAGCAGATATTTTCTGGTACCGAAAAAAGACGGGGGTCTCAGACCCATTCTAGATCTGCGACAATTGAACAAAGCGCTTCTGAAACGCAAGTTCAAAATGCTGACAACCAGCAAAATCCTCGCGCACGTGCGCCAAGGAGACTGGTTCATGTCAATAGATCTGAAAGACGCCTATTTCCAAATACAGATTGCGTCACGTCACAGGCGATTCTTGAGATTCGCCTTCGAGGGCCAGGCATATCAATACACAGTCCTACCGTTCGGCCTGTCCCCAGCACCCCGTATATTCACGAAGTGCATGGACGCGGCTCTCGCACCCCTGAGACTTCGGGGCATGCGAATTTTGAACTACTTGGACGACTGGTTGATTCTAGCTCGATCACGATCAGAGCTCATAGAACACAAGACCGTTTTACTCGAGCATCTCGAGAATTTGGGTCTCACAGTCAATTGGGCGAAGGGTTCGCTGTCTCCCAGCCAGAAAATCTCTTTTGTGGGAACAGTGATGGACTTGCTGTCTATGACAGCACGTCTGCCGCCGGAGCGAGGACTGAACATTCAGCGCGCCGTGAAATCCTTCCGCCGCGGCTCTATAGTCCCCCTCAAACGGTTTCAGAAAATGCTGGGCCTCATGGCCTCAGCATCCTCAGTACTTCAGCTGGGCCTGCTTCGCATGCGCCCACTGCAGTTATGGCTGAAAGCACGAGTTCCGCCCGGGGCTTGGGCCGCTGGTCTGTTTCGCCTCAGGGTCGACAGGAAATGCGTCTCGGCTCTGAAACCTTGGAACAAAGCCGACTGGTACCAGTCAGGCGTGAGTCTGGGGACTCCCTCGAGTGTGATGGTGGTGTCCACGGACGCCTCCACCTCGGGATGGGGAGCGCTGACCGTTCTGGGAGACTGTTCTGACCGGCAGACCGTTCTTTGGCCAGTGGTCAGAACGGGAGAAGCTCCTACACATAAACTGTCTAGAAATGCTGGCAGTAGACAACGCGCTAAGGCGCTTTTGTCCCCAGATAAAAGGCCGCCACGTCTTAGTCCGGTCGGACAACATGTCAGTGGTGGCGTACATAAATCACCAGGGCGGCGTCAGGTCCCGAAGCCTTTACAGGCTGACGAAACGCCTCCTGGACTGGGCTCAGCACAACCTGCTTTCACTGAAAGCAGCGCATGTGCCTGGTCACCTGAATCTGGGACCAGACAGACTGTCCAGAAACAATGTCCCAGCAGGGGAATGGTCGCTGCACCCGCAGGCGATCCAACTGCTGTGGGAGACATTCGGCAGAGCGCAGGTGGACCTGTTCGCGTCCCAGGAAAACGCTCACTGTCCGAGCTTTTTCTCCAAGAGCAGGGATGCGCTGGCCCACGTATGGCCCCGACGCCCACTCTATGCTTTTGCCCCCGTCTCGCTCCTGCCTCAAGTGCTGGAAGGAATCAGGGAAAATGGATGCCCAGTGCTGCTCGTGGCTCCGCTATGGACGAACCAAACCTGGTTCCCAGTCCTGATGCAGCTGACCAGCACTGCCCCGTGGCCGATACCGGTGAGGAGAGACCTCCTCTCTCAGGCAAAGGGCTCGATTTGGCATCCTCGCCCGGAGTTATGGTCCCTACATATGTGGGCCATCAACGGGTACCCGCTAACCTCCCGGAGGGAGTGTTAAACACAATCACGCAGGCTAGGGCCCCGTCTACTAGACGGCTCTACTACTCGAAATGGTCAGTGTTCTCTACCTGGTGTCAAGCTCAGGGCTTTTCACCTGTAGACTGCGGGGTTACGGAAGTGCTCTCCTTCCTTCAGGAGCTGCTGGATAAGGGTAGAACCCCGTCCACGCTCAAAGTATACGTGGCGGCCATAACGGCGTTTGCAAAACCGACGTCTGGCCAGTCACTGGGGAAAAACGACCTCGTCGTGCGATTCCTCAGGGGAGCTCGGAGGCTGAGTCCTTCCAGACCTCCATCAGTCCCTATGTGGGACCTTTCTACGGTTCTGGAAGCCCTGAAAGGTGCCCCATTCGAGCCAATCCATTTGTCAGACATGAAGCACCTGTCTTTCAAAACGGTATTTCTTGTGGCTCTTGCTTCAATAAAGCGCGTGGGGGACTTACAAGCGCTTTCAGTAAGCACGTCCTGTATGGAGTTTGGGCCTAATGACTCAAAAGTCATACTCAAACCAAGGCACGGGTACGTGCCAAAATCCCTCAACACACCGTTCAGGGCCCAGGTTATTTCCCCTGTGCGCCCTCCCGGTGAACAATGAGGAGGCAGATGCTAATTTCCTTTGCCCGTCAGGGCGCTGAGAGCTTATGTGTCCCGCTCGTCTGTCTTCAGGCAGACCGAGCAGCTCTTCGTTTTGTTTGGCGGACACTCCAAGGGACTGGCCGCATCAAAACAGAGCCTATCCAGATGGATAGTCGATGCCATAGCGCTGGCTTACACTTCTAAGGGCCTGCAGTGTCCTTTGGGTGTCAGAGCGCACTCCACGAGAGGTGTGGCCTCTTCGTGGGCGTGGTCTAGTGGGATTTCCTTGCATGATATCTGTATGGCGGCGGGCTGGGCCTCGCCGTCTACATTTATAAGGTTCTATAACCTAGAGGTTCCCGCCTTACAGGCCAAGCTGCTGTCGGTCTAGAATTCAGTACTATCTGTCCCGCTGCGCAGGCGCAGAATGCTGAGTTTTGATTGAGTATCGCTCACTGGTCGATGGAACAGCTCCATGGGTGTTGAATAGCCCGTACTTTTGCCCAGTTCAGGCTGAACGCGTTCACCCTGACTGCGGGATATACTATTGACATAACTAGCTCCTATGGGATGCTATTTCATGGGGAATGATGCTTGTAGCCTCTCTTCTCCGACTCTCTGTGTGTCTACGGTGATTATGCACTATATGAGCCCCGGGCTACTGCCCTTGGGACTTTGGTGTCGGATCCCAGTACGCACGGCGTCTTACATTGTGTTCCCCATAGCGTAAGATATTACGCAGTACGAGAGATACTCTCGTAAGAGAACGTACTCGGTTACTAACGTAACCTCGGTTCTCTCTAGAGAGGGAACGAGTACTGCGTATCTTGCCGTGCATACAACAGCGCTGGTTCGCTTCAGCGATGAAAACCAGTTTGTATCAGCCTGTCGAGCGTATTTATAGGCCAAGGCCACGCCTATTCTGGCGGGACGTGACGAAATGGGCGCGAAGCACCCCCATTGGATGTCACGTCACGCAGGGCCTCTCTCGATAGGCTGCTGCTGTTGCCGCAGGGCAGCCAATAGGCGCGCAAGCCGTCTTGCCTATGTCTGCACGCTGCCGCACAGCGTTTTACATTAATCAAAATTAAAGGATAATTTTTGGCTTCAATATCTCGTGGAAAAGAGGTTTTCCCCATAGCGTAAGATATTACGCAGTACTCGTTCCCTCTCTAGAGAGAACCGAGGTTACGTTAGTAACCGAGTACGTTTCTGTAATTCCATCTGATGTTGGTGTTTTTAAGACATGTGCTATTATTGACTAAATCTTGCTGTTGGACGAGAACATATTTTAGTGTTTTGAAAAATTATTTGATTTTGAGACATGTTTGCAGTGTTTTGGTAGACATAATGTATTAACGCTAGTGTATTATTGTATTTTGAAAATTAGTGTTGGAGTTAGTTTACAACGTGTGATTTTGAGCATGAAATTAACTGTTTTGCCAATTGTGTGTTGTGGGTGTGTTGGTGTGTTAAAAGTTTAGGAAATTTGTTAAAAGTATTGAAAAAATTGTCATAGCTATTGTAAAAAACCGTAAACAGGAAATGACTGAATATTTACGTACATATTTACACGTGGTCTATTCACATGGGATTTCTATTACCTGAGGTCATTTTTACAGAACTTTTTACAGAAGGTAAAAGTCGGCGTAATCTTTTAATTGACATTGTCCGTAATGATTACTGAGATGGTACATTTAGACTGGACTAAAATCACTGTGAAATCTCCATGTTAAACTAATCCCGTCCGAATAGGGCTGTTGTCGACTACATCATATCTATGGTGAATCTAGCAAAATTAGACAATGAATTTATGAATTCTGTTTTGATGCTGTTGGGAGCTCACCTGGATGTCTTCTCTGTCTAGTACAGTGTTGTCCATGCTGAATATGGCAGGAGGGAGCAGGTGTGCCGGTGGGAGTCCACTCAGGGCTATAGTGATGATGTTACTGCGCTTCACACTCAAAACACACACACTCGACTGCTTCTGCTGCACAAAGAGATGTGGAGCACAAACGCTGAAAAGCTCAATACGCTTGAGACTGGAATGCACTACGATTATTGACTGATTTTCAGTCTGGATTAGTTGAAGCTTTAATTGCCAGAATTGTAGTGGACAGATTTCACAGAAAAACAAGCACAGAATCTGTTTTTAAGCTTCAGACTTTGATTGCATAGAGTCGGAGATCAAACATATTTGATGTTTTGAACCGACTTTAGAACACGTGTTGTTTTCATTTGTCACACGTCTGCTAGCAACAAGGTGCATGTTTGTTGTTTTCGGAACAACTTGAAACGTCTGTTCAATATTTTAGATGCCGGAATATGATCATTCTGGTACGAAGACCCCCGTTTTAACATTCAAAAGCCAGCTATATATTTTCATGTAAAAAGACCAAATTTGTACCTTGAAAATTAATGTTATAAATATGCTTTGAATATTATTTGGAAAATATTAAGTTTCTATTATATTCATTATAAAAAAATAATTGCTACTCACCCAGATAGCAAAAAATATCGGCACGGCTTCTTTTTGCCGCCGGCCCCAAACTGTCGGCTATAGGTGCGCCCCGCTGGCGGAGATGAAACGTTTGCCGCCGAATACGTCACTCCCATTTCTTGCGAGATGCCGCCGGCGAACAGCCGCCGGGCCGCCGACTTCATTCTCTCTGGCGGTTGCCGCCGTCTAAATGAACCGCGGCCGGCTGGCGGCAAGCCGCTTTGAAATCGACCAGCCATGTCATTGGCATGAGTGGAACTGACAGCATTTTAACTTTCACATTTAAAGCGATTATAATTATTATGTGAATTATATCAAATTTTGTTGTTGTTGTTGCTCCAAAGTCATTAGGATTTATAACAGATTTGACTCAGTCTGATTCCATGATAAGGTTTAGGAAAATACATTTAAATTACGTTGAAACTCTGAAGCGATTCAGTGATATGCCTATGTAAAATATATATAATTATTTTAGTCACTTAAGGTGACAATTCCTTACATTTCTTTGATTTATGCACAATTGAGATGCACAAATAGTCCAAAAAGAATTCCTTTTGTAAAACTTACTTGGCAATAAATATCTTTCTGATTAGGTTTTAAAATAAATATTTCATTCATGGTATGAACAATTTAGCAGAATAAATGGATGAAGTTAGACTTTTCACCAATGCCTGAAATCAGTGAACAGTGAAAGACATCTGCAACTTGGCCAAAAGCTTGGGTATGCTTTAGATTTTTTTTATTAATTTGCAACCATGGTAATATTTATAATAAACATGAAAATCCCTGTTTTGACCTGAAAGATAAAGTGAAATATTTAGAAATATTTTGTCTCTCTGTCACCCCAGGAAATTTCGTTTATGTCTTTCATTTTTTTACAAGCTCGATTTTTTTATTTATTTGACCTTTTACAGGTATAAGGGATTAATTTGCAATTGCGAGTTTTGCAATCTGTACAAATGTTTAAGAAAGTATTAAAGCACAAACAGAGAAGTACCTCCACCGGCCGAGAGGGGCAGTACCTAAAAAACGGAAGCAGATTTACCAACACAACAGTGGCCACTCGTCACACGATTTCAGTATTTGGAGAGGATATCCTATCTAGTCATTGACTACGATCTTTAAAGTAAGTACATTTTTCCTTTTTGTGTAACGCAATATTATGTTCATTTTTTACATTTTTACTTCATCTTTTTCAAATATGTTCTTGCCTTACTAGTCAAGCTAGTAAGTTAGCCTTGTTTACAAAGTTTCCGTCATGTTCCGTCATCTTAACGAAGGCGGTATGAAGGCGGCTGCCGCTTTTAAAAAGCGGCTGCCGATGGCGGTGCGCCGTCCAACGTGTTTGCGATGTCGCCATTCTGACGCTTCTACTGCCGCCGGAGAACCGACGGTGGTCCGCCGACTCATTGCTATCTGGGCACTAGGCTATTTTACCATTTTGTTGATGTATAATTTTTTTTTAATTGTTCAAATCGATTTTTTTAAATCAATGTTTAATTTATTTATTTAGTTAATTTAATCTTTATTTTTCATTATTTATTCATTTTTTACACTGTTTTCCTTTACTTTTTTCTCACGACTCTTAAAAATAAACCTTCCAAAAAGCAGGTTTTCACAGCCATTTTTTGATTCCAAAAGAACCTTTCATTGAAAACTTCTTAAAATAACTATTATTTCCCCCTTATAGTTTTTTAAAAATATAAAGAACCATTTTGTGGAATGGAAAGGTTCGATGGATTTTAAAGTCCCTGTAAAGGCAATTCTAAAAAAAAATAATTAAATGTATTGCTAAAACATATTACAAAGACTGTGAACTGTGATGTACTGAATTGTGGAGTTAGACCGTTAAACAGTTTTTCATCATTGCTGTGTTCCGGATTTTTTGGGCGGGGCTAAAACGGGTCTCGATGATCCACTGAAGCCACTGAGGCTGGCCCCTCCCCTAACAATATTATAGAGCACATTCACATCAGTTTGCCGCTCAATCGCGAGTTACTGTCAGTACTATTAGTTACTACAGCCTACAGTTTGCTAGTTAGCTATGTCTTCGTCACGGAAATGCGTACTACCTGGATGCGGTCACGTACAAAACAGATCGGTGTCCTTATTTACATTTCCGAAAAACGATCACATCAAGAAGAGGTGGACTAATTTTGTGAAGAGCCACCTTGATGCAGAGCTGAGGATCACCGCAAACACCCGACTCTGTAGTGATCATTTTACATGGGATAGTTTTATAAACTTTCGTCGAATTCACTGATAATCCGCTGTTATGAATGGGGCCGAACCGACTATCATCCTCCCGTCGCGGAGTCAGCAGACACGCCCCCAGCTTTCGAGAGCATGCTCATTTTTTCAAGATTTTGATAGCTCATTTTATGTACTTTCTGCCTTTTTTAACATTCAAATTTGGCTGGGTGGCTAATAACACATTTTTCAGTGGTGTGACAAACTCCGAACACATACTTATTTTTGACTTTACAGGGACTTTAAAGGTTCTTCACTGAGCCATAAAAGTCGTGTAGTGAATTCCAGCCTTTACTGAAAGGTTTACTTTTAGATGTATATGTGAACATCATAGTCTTACCCGCCGTCGCTCCATCAGACTGCAGAGGGCGCTGTTGCTGCTGCTGCTTTTGCTCTCAAACAGGTATTCCAGTCGATTGGTGTCGAGATGAACCGGTTCCAGGCCGGCCCAGATGGACTGGGGCCCGAAGCGTCCCACTCTCGGCACCGGCTGCAGACTCACCAGCGCCCTCCAGTGGAGCCTCAGCGTACGAGCGCCTGACGGACCCGGCGACCCGCTGGATACAGCAAGAGGAGGAGCCAAAGGGGGCGGGGCCAAAGGGGGAGGGGGTGGAGGCACGGGGGACGCTGCAATCTGATTGGCTGAAATGCGGGATGAGTCTTCATCAATGCTGTCCAGCTCAAGATCCTCGTCATCCCATAGGTCGGAGAAGTCGAGGGCGTTGAGGCGGAGCAAGGGGGCGTGGCTTATGAGGGATTTGACGGATTCGGCTTGTTTCATTGGGTCTTCGTTGGTGATTTTTTTTTTTTTTTTAACTTAAGGTAAATGAATGTTGTGCAAAATAATGCCTAGGTGGTGAACCTTCTTCTCCAAATCAACACAGTGACCAAATATCAGCTCAATATAGCTATTTCATTGGAATGGTTTACCTTGATCAGTGTCCGTTCACAGTTTCATGCAGCTTTGAAATGCTGAAAATGATCCTCCAACGTTACAAGATTTACCTTAAAGATGCTCCCATGTTCTTCAAAGTTTTTTAAAAAAATGGCTAGTAAAGATAATCCATACATCAAACGTGCAGCACAGTTTTTCCAGCAGATGATGCCGCTCCTGAGTTTGAGCTTGATCTCTCTGATGGGTCAAATCACAAAATCTCACACATCATGTCATGTGTATTTCCGGCCGAGTGAATCCAGCCGTTGCACGCCAAGCATCTACGACAGCTCGAATGCTACAGGATCCTTTTTTGCATGCTCTCCCACATCACGCCGTCATCTTGGTTTCAAGCGCTCTGTTGCGTTGAGCGTGTGTGTGTGTGTGTGAGAGAGACGTGACACTCCGTCTGTGTCCCAGACATTATGAGGGGTCGTTTACATGGTGTTTATTTGAGTTGCGCCCTTTCCCTTGATTTCCTTATCCCTCCAGCATCTCCTGTTTATATCACTACTTCACTATCTCTCTGTCTCCACCCTCTCGCTCTCCTTCCCTCTCTTTTAGTCTCTCCACGCTGTGACTCATACTGCATATGGATTTTGGGTCAATAATCACTAAAACTGTTGCTTATACTTGATTGGTTTGGGATCCGAACAACCGTCTAATTCTAAGTATATTGCATAATATTAGAAAATGTCTTAAGGTCGCTTTCTATCAAGAAAATGAGTGTTTTCTTAAAAGTCAAGTAAATCAATTAAAAGAGTTGAAGAACTCAGTTCAAGTTGCTTTAAGAACCCAAGTATGTGTGTGTGTGTGTGTGTGTGTGTACTTGTACAACTATCTTTGTGAGGACCAGTTTGAGTTTTAGACCATTGGAGTGAGGACAAAGAGAGTAAAGTGAGGACATTTTGGCCGGTCCTCACTTTCTGAGACCCCTTTAAAGGCCTGTTTGAGGGTCAAGACTTGGTTTTAGGGATAAGGTTATAATTAGGTTTAGGGTTAGGGTTTGGGTTAAGCACTTAGTTGTGATGAGTAAGGTTAGGGTAAGCAGCTAGAGATTGCATTGTGTCAATGAATGTCCTCATAAAGATAGATGTACAAGTGTGTGTGTGTGTGTGTGTGTGTGTGTGTGTGTGTGTGTGTGTGTGTGTGTGTGTGTGTGTGTGTGTGTGTGTGTGTGTGTGTGTGTGTGTGTGTGTGTGTGTGTGTGTGTGTGTGTGTGTGTGTGTGTGTGTGTGTGTGTGTGTGTGTGTGTGTGTGTGTGTGTGTGTGTGTGTGAGAAAATCACGCAGTGAATTTTCACAGTTCAGCTCCTATAAACACATTTAAAAGTCTTTGCCATTAGTTTCTTCTGTTTTCCTGCTATTCTGCGGATAAAATTTATATATTTTTATATAGCCTTTATATGATTCAAGGACTCTTAACAACCATTTGCCTTGAAATAGTGAGTTTTTATCAGTTATAAAACAGAGACATTAAAAAAATAATAGTTGGGATGAATTAATTTTTTCGACGGCACTTATTTTTTCACTTGTTTTTTTTTCTAGTGATAAACATTTACTTCTGAAGTGAACACTGTTCAGAATAATGGCGTCTCAGTGGCTCAGTCTCCAGAAGCTGTTTATGTTTGTTTGTGAACTCGGGGGAAGTCATTGGTACCACAGGACCGAATGTTGTCCATAATTGAGTTTAATGATGTTTAATTATCTGAGCTTTGAGAGGGCAATCCCAGACTCCGGTCCGAAGGGGAACAAACTCTGATTATAATCAGTGAAACGTTATTCATATATTCAACCTCTGTATGATGTGAAAGAGATGTATGAGTCAGAGAGACTTCAATAAAGCTATTCAACTGCTAGACTTTAATAGCTAGTTTTAAATATCTCTCAGGTTTTTCTCTCTCTCTCTTTCTTTCCTTTTTTTGAGTCCTTTTAAAAAGCTCCTAACAAATCTTTTCATTCTGTGCATTACAGCCCTGTTGATTCTAAAGGATTCTTGGTTGAGCTCACAAATTATAAGGTAGCACTTACAATAAGGTTAATTAGTTAACATTCGTTAATGTATTAACTAACATGAACTAACAACAAGCAATACATGTATTACTGTGTTTATTCGTTTTCCTTAATATTAGTTAATTAAAATACAGCTGTTTATTGTTTGTTCATATTAGTTCACAGTGCATTTAAATAATTTTACAAACACAACCTTTGATTTTAATAGCGTATAACCGTTGAAATTCATATTAATAAATGCTGAAAAAGTATTGTTCATTCTTAGTTCACGTTAACTAATGTTAACTAATGAACCTTATTGTAAAGTGTTACCAATTATAATGTACATTTCATAGTAGCCTATTCCTTTATAAATTATATTTATGTTAAATGTGGTTTTATAATAGCCTGTAATATGTTTTAATGTCCATTTATAAAATAAAACTATTTGAAAATGTATCTTAAATCTAAATAAGATCTCCGATCCTTGTTCTTCCAGTGATGGAGCTGTATCATAGATATATCTATGGAGCTGTGTAAGCTGTGATCGTCACGACGACATTTCATTGGCTCTTCGTAACGCCATACGTCATCTCTCAACCTCGGGAGCGCGCACGCTCCTTTGCCCTGCTCCGGAATGTTATTTATGGCAGGCGCGTTCCCGCGGACCGCACAGTTATTCGACGATCGACTGACATCAAAACTACAATGTCAAACATTTTCGGGACTCTGAGCGCTTCCGTGTTCACGCGCGCCGGGAATAAGGACCCATCCTGATTTGTTATTATTATTATTATACCGCAACATCTCCCAGCGATAAAATGATATTTCTGGACGCACAAGATTGAGAGGATGTATCATCTTTCAGATAAGGTAAGTGACGAGCGAGCGCTTTACGAACTTCATACCGCAGTGTTATTTTCATTTGCGCTGATAACGAACATTTTAACGCGATTGTTAAATTATCGCACGCTTATGAAACTCGTAGTTTTGTGTTTGTTTCTTGTGTTTGTATTTACTTTAAATGACTGACGTCAACCTTGATTTACGTGTGTTACAGCTACTGAGCGGAGGTGTTGCGTAATGTTATTAAGTGTTAGCGAAAGACGATACGAGGAAAATGCGTTAAAAAAACGAAATAGCGTATGATATGTGCGCCTGTATTTATTACGTAATGAACGCGCGGGACAGATGCGCGTGGGATTGAGCTGAAATTCATCTAGGCTTTCTTAAAAGCGCAGTTCCTTGTGAAAATGATTAGAAGAGAAAGAAAACTATACATATAAGGTTATGCATTTCGTAACATGATCGAAACCAAGCCGGTTTCAGTTTCAGACAGCTGCATGAGAAACTGATGGTGCAACCACTTCAAAACACGTGCCACTGCTGACATCATGCAATAATAGAAATATTGAAATGTATTAAAACTATCACAAACTGCATAGGCCAAAATTAACCTATGATGACTGTAATGTATTTACTAACAACGAGCTATACATTTGTTACAGTATTTATTAATCTCTGTTAATATTAGTTAATACAAATCCAGTTCTTCATTGTTTGTTCATGCTAGTTAAGTGCATTATAATGTTAACAAATACAAACTTTGCTTTTAATAATGTATTAGTAAATGTTGAAATTCATATTAACTAAGGTTAATAAATGCTTTAGAAGTATTGTTCATTCTTAATTCATGTTAACAAAGGTAGTTAACTAATGAACCTTATTGTAAAGCGTTACCAATGAATGTTATAATGGCAACAGATTATTGTGGTATGATGAATATCTCTTTTTTAAAAGTCATAATAAGTGTTATTATTTTAGTTGTGAGCATTTGCATTAAGCCTGCTGATTTACTGGTGATGCATGTGTGAGTTTCAGTGGAAGTGGTTCTGTCTTTATTTATCCCTCGCTCGCCCGGTGTAGGTGGAAGTGTGAGAGAGAGAGAGAGTGAGTCAGGGAGAGATGATGGAGGTGATCAGAAGAAAAGACTCGAACGGCCTCTTCTCAGACAACTCTGACAACGACCGTGAGGTATGAACCTGTGTGTGTGTGTGTGTGTGTGTGTGTGTGTGTGTGTGTGTGTGTGTGTGTGTGTGTGTGTGTGTGTGTGAAAGAGTGTCATGATTTGAAACACATGTTGGATTGGTCTCTCTGCAGGACATGGGGGCGTGTGGACAGAGTACAGGTGTGAGTGTGTGTGTGTGTGTGTCATGATGTGAAACTCATGTTGTATTGGTCTCTCTGCAGGACATGGGGGCGTGTGGACAGAGTACAGGTGTGTGTTGGTGTGAAAATACACCCTTCTGCGATCAGCACACACAGGAGGTAAGAGTCTTTACCGATGGCTGATGTCATACTGTATATGTATACACACACACTCACACACATACACACTAACACACGCACACACCCTATATTCCATTTATTAAAACAGGCTTACATAATATATATATATATAACAAGATTAGCTACTATTAATATATATATATATATATATATATATATATATATATATATATATATATATATAAGATTAGCTACTATTAATATATATATATATATATATATATATATATATATATATAACAAGATTAGCTACTATTCTTCTTTTACATTTCTTACATTTCTCGATTTAGAGGAAGACGAAGCAGCAGAACCAATCATAGCACAATAATCATGTGACCGCTGACTGCAAACTCAATTTGAGCTAAATAATGATATTATAGCGCTGGAGATTTACAGAGAGAAGTTTCACAAACATACATGCAAGATGATGCTGGCTTATTTTCGACATTTAATTATTTTTGATGTCATGAGTCAGTATTAATGACTTTGAAAAAATTATAAATATAGTAACAATGAAAAATGCGTAATTGTTTCCAATTTATGCAAAAGCCCCGACATGGAGTGGATAAATAGTAGAAAGACAGAGAGTGAGAGAAAACGTACTCGATTACTAACGTAACCTCGGTTCTCTCTAGAGAGGGAACGAGTACTGCGTAATATCTTACGCTATGGGGAAAACCTCTTTTCCACGAGATATTGAAGCCAAAAATTATCCTTAATTTTGAATTAATGTAAAACGCTGTGCGGCAGCATGCAGACATAGGCAAGACGGCTCGTGCGCCTATTGGTTGCCCTGCGGCAACAGCAGCAAGCCTATCGAGAGAGGCCCTGCGTGACGTGATACCCAATGGGGGCGCTTCGCGCCCATTTCATCACATCCCGCCAGAATAGGCGTGGCCTTGGCCTATAAATACGCTCGACAGGCTGTTACAAACTGGTTTTCATCACTGAAGCGAACCAGCGCTGTTGTATGCACGGCAAGATACGCAGTGCTCGTTCCCTCTCTAGAGAGAACCGAGGTTATGTTAGTAACCGAGTATGTTCTCTTACGAGAGTATCTCTCGTACTGCGAGACATATCTTACGCTATGGGAAACACAATGCAACACGCCGTGTGTACTGGGATCCGACACCAAAGTCCCAAGGGCAGTAGCCCGGGGCTCATATAGTGCATAATCACCGTAGACTCACAGAGAGTCGGAGAAGAGAGGCTACAAGCATCAGTCCCCATGAAATAGCATCCCACAGGAGCTAGTAATGTTCACAGTGTTTCATGCAGACAGGGTCAACGTGTTCAGCCTGAACTGGGTATAAGTACGGGTTATTCAACACCCATGGAGCTGTTCTATCGATCAGTGAGCGATGCACAAGCAAAACTCAGCATTCTGCGCCCGCGCAGCAGGGCAGATAGTGCTGAATTCTAGACCGACAGCAGCTTGGCCTGTAAGGGCGGGAACCTCTAGGTTATAAAACCTTATATATGTAGACGGCGAGGCCCAGCCTGCCGCCATACAGATATCTTGCAAGGAAATCCCGCTAGACCCCGCCCACGACGAGGCCATGCCCCTTGTGGAGTGCGCTCTGACACCCAAAGGACACTGCAGGCCCTTAGAAGTGTAAGCCAGCGCTATGGCATCGACTATCCATATGGATAGGCTCTGTTTTGATGTCCCTTAGAGCGTCCGCCAAACAAAACGAAGAGCTGCTCAGTCTGTCTGAAGACAGACGAGCGGGGCACATAAGCTCTCAGTGCCCTGACAGGGCAGAGGACACTCGCATTCTCCTCCTCATTATGAACCGGGAGGGCGCACAGGGAAATAACCTGGGCCCTGAACGCTGTGTTGAGGGATTTGGGCACGTACCCGTGCCTTGGTTTGAGTATGACTTTTGAGTCATTAGGCCCAAACTCATACTTATACTTTTGACACATACTTTGAGCGGGGATGGGGTTATGCCCTTATCCAGCAGCTCCTGAAGGAAGGATAGCACTTCCGTATCCCCGCAGTCTGGGGATGAAAAGCCCTGAGCTTGACACCAGGCAGAGAACACCAACCACTTTGAGGAATAGAGCCGTCTAGTAGACGGGGCTCTAGCCTGCGTGATTGTGTTTAACACTCCCTCTGGGAGGTTAGCGGGTACCCGTTGATGGCCCATGCATGTAGGGACCATAAATCCGGGCGAGGATGCCAAATCGAGCCCTTTGCCTGAGAGAGGAGGTCTCTCCTCACCTGTATCGGCCACGGGGCAGTGCTGGACAGCCGCATTAGGACTGGGAACCAATTCTGGTTCGTCCAGAGCGGAGCCACGAGCAGCACTGGGCATCCGTTTACTCTGATTCGTTCCAGCACTTGAGGCAGGAGCGAGACGGGGGGGGGGAAAGCATAGAGGGGGCAGCGGGGCCATACGTGGGCCAGCACATTCCTGCTCTTGGAGAAAAAGTTCGGACAGTGAGCGTTTTCTTGGGACGCGAACAAGTCCACCTGCGCTCTGCCGAATGTCTCCCACAGCAGTTGGATCGTCTGCGGGTGCAGAGACCATTCCCCTGCTGGGACATTGTTTCTGGACAGACAGTCTGGTCCCAGATTAAGGCGACCAGGCACATGCGCTGCTTTCAGTGAAAGCAGGTTGTGCTGAGCCCAGTCCAGGAGGCGTTCCGTCAGCCTCTAAAGGTTTCGGGACCTGAGGCCACCCTGGCGATTTATGTATGCCACCACTGACATGTTGTCCGACCGGACTAAGACGTGGTGGCCTTTTATCTGGGGACAAACGCGCCGTAGTGCGTTGTCGACTGCCAGCATTTCCAGACAGTTTATTTGTAGGAGCTTTTCCCGTTCTGACCACTGGCCAAAGAACGGTCTGCCCTCGAGCAGCGCTCCCCATCCCGAGGTGGAGGCGTCTGTGGACACCACCGTCATACTCGAGGGAGTCCCCAGACTCACGCCTGACTGATACCAGTCGGCTATTTTTCAAGGTTCCAGAGCCGAAATGCATTTTATGTCGACCCTGAGGAGAAACAGAACAGAGGTCCATGCCCGGGGTGGAACTCGCGCTTTCAGCCATAACTGCAGTGGGCGTATGCGAAGCAGACCCAGCTCGAGTACCGAAGATGCTGAGGCCATGAGGCCAGGCATTTTCTGAAACCTTTTGAGTGGGACTATAGAGCCGCGGCGAAAGGATTTCGCGGCGCGCTGAATGTCCAGTTCGCGCTCCCGCGACAGACGTGCTCTCATAGACAGCGAGTCCCGCACTGTTCCCAGAAAAGAGATTTTCTGGCTGGGAAACAGCGAACTCTTCGCACAATTGACTGTGAGACCCAGATTCTCGAGATGCTCGAGTAATGTGGTTCTGTGTTCTATGAGCTCTGAATGTGATCGAGCTAGAATCAGCCAATCGTCCAAGTAGTTCAAAACTAGCATGCCCTAAAGTCTCAGGGGTGCGAGGGCCGCGTCCATGCACTTCGTAAATGTACGGGGTGCTAGGGATAGGCCGAACGGTAGGACTGTGTATTGATATGCCTGGCCCTCGAAGGCGAATTTCAAGAATCGCCTGTGACGTGACGCTATTTGTTTTTGAAAAAAGGCGTCTTTCAGATCTATTGACATAAACCAGTCTCCCTGGCGCACTTGCGCGAGGATTTTCCTGGTTGTCAGCATTCTGAACTGTTGCTTCATAAGCACTCTGTTCAGCTGTCGCAGATCTAGAATGGGTCTGAGACCCCCGTCTTTTTTCGGTACCAGAAAATATCTGCTGTATAGCCCCCCTTCGCTCTGAGCCTGAGATAAAGGTTCTATGGCCCCTTTGCTCAGCAGTTTCGCTATTTCGGCTCGAAGTAGACGAGATACTTCATTGTTTACCGTGGTTTCGACTCGTGCCATGTAACGGCGGGGATGTCGAGCGAACTGTAGCGAATAGCCTCTTTTTATAGTGTTCAACACCGATTCTGATACCCCGGGAAGCTTTGCCCATGCCTCTGCATGATTAGCTAGAGGTAGAATGAAATCCGGGCTATGGCCGCGGCATAGCGGACAGTATACCGTACATAGATTTTCAATGGAGGGACAGAAAACTCTCGGACTAAATCTAAAATATCTTAAACTGTGTTCCGAAGATGAACGGACGTCTTACGGGCTTGGAACGACATGAGGGTGAGTCATTAATGACATAATTTTCATTTTTGGGTGAACTAACCCTTTAACACCGGAAAGCGTAACAGGTATGGCGGCTGAAGGTGGCGAGGTGAAGGCCAGCGGCTTCAGGCTCGAAGGCTCGTCCCGCAGAAGGCTTACTATCAGACGGCGCGGCTTCTCACTCCGGATCCAGGGATGCAGTAATGCTTTGCTGAAGAGATGAAAATTAGTTTGTATCAGCCTGTCGAGCGTATTTATAGGCCAAGGCCACGCCTATTCTGGCGGGACTTGACGAAATGGGCGCGAAGCGCCCCCATTGGGTGTCACGTCACGCAGGGCCTCTCTCGATAGGCTGCTGCTGTTGCCGCAGGGCAGCCAATAGCTGCGCGAGCCGTCTTGCCTATGTCTGCATGCTGCCACACAGCGTTTTACATTAATTCAAAATTAAGGATAATTTTTGGCTTTCATCACCATTTCATCAACCACCATTTTATCATCTGTTAAATAAAAGTAAATAATTTAAAAGGGTTGTGGTGTCTCGTCTCTCATCAGGACTCCCGTGTGAAGTGTGTCCAGTGCGGGAAGAACAGACCCATGATCACCAGATACTCCGAGGGTTACGGCACAGAGGTGAGCATCTGGACCAAAGAATGTACACAAATATGGATTATAATAATAGTGTCCGTGACGTCGCCTTCTTTTGAAGCCCAGAGTGGGCGGAGCCAGCGGTCGCCAGTTTATTATTCACGGATAAACGAAAATGGGCAAAGAGGCGGATTAGCTGACGTGACGCCAACAGACAGAACACAAACGGCTAGTAGTGACATCAGCGGCAATCCACCTGTCACTCAAGTGACCACGCCCTTAATTATGCACAACTTTCATCCTTCCCTCAGGTTTTTTGACCCAAAACTCACCTTTTACATTTTTTTTTAAAATTAGTGTTCATCAGAGGGGTCCAAGACCCCAGGACTTTTGTCTAACTTTAACCACGAATACACACAAACATTGTTTTAGGGATTCGAGGAGTTTTAAAAAGTAATAAATCCTTCCCTCACGGGTCAATTTTGACCCCCATAGGAATGAATGGAATGTGAGGAATACTTAGAAAACCTAAAAATGCTCAAAATTAAAACTAAAAATGCTAAAACTTTACCAAAAAATTATTTTATAATGTCTACATGTGTATCTGAATGCATGCTGAAGTGAACTGTCTTTAGGACCCAGCGGAACAGCTCATTTGCTCCATATAGAGCTATAAGGCCATCAAGAGTCATGAAATATCATGTTATATTATTATTTTTCCACAAGAGGTCGGCAAGGACACCCAGTGCAAGATATTTTGAGCTGAATTAAAAGGATTATGCATGAAATTGTGAGTTATTTTGAATTTAAGTTGAATAAATGTGAGAATGTGCTTAAATTACTATTTATGTATTATTTATTGATCAAATCTAGTTAATTAAAGGTAAATAAACAAAATAATTAAAAAAAATAGAAAATAATGCAATAAAAATAGAAAAAAATATTATCAAAATTAAATAGAATAAGCTTTCTGAAAAAAAAAAGTATAATTTTAGGGCTTCGGGTCGTTTTGACCCATGAGGGAAAGATTTGTTACAAAGTGCGAGGTAAGGATGAGAGTTAAGGCTTAATATAATTTAAATGGAAGAGTTATAAAAAACATTCACCCCCCTCACAGTCGTCATGACGGGCAATATTAGCTTTATAGACCAAAACCCCTTTTTGCACCAGACTGTAAACACATTTCTTTCTGCTGTAAAGTTCGGTATTTTAACATGGGGGTTTATGGGATTGACTCTCTTCTGCAGCCAGTCTCTAGTGGCTATTCGATGAACTGCAGTTTATGTCACTTCTGTGTTGGATTCAAGAGAGAGACAGGAGGATTGTAGCTTGGTTTGCACATCTCTGTATGTGTGCAAGTGTGTGTTTCAGTGTGTGACTCGTGTTTCAGGAGGAGTGTGTCCAGTCTCATCCTCAGGGAGACAGTGATGCAGACGCAGACATCGAGGACACGGACAGCAGGTGTGTGCCCGACACACACACACACACACACACACACACACACACACACACACACAAACACACACGCTGAACTGCATCCACTTCTACAACTTTTTCTCTGCATTGTGATTGGTTCAGGCTCCAGATTGCGGGTTCCCTCCAGCGAATCAGCTCCCGGAAGAGGAAGCGTCAGCGAATCGCGCGACAGGACACGACGGAGAGCGAAGACGACGGTGGGCGGAGCCACAGGACTCACCGCTGGAGTCTCCGTCTCAGTCCTCATCGCTCACACAACAGGACCATACTGGAGGTCTTTACACTTTACAATAGGGTTCATTAGTTACCATTTGTTAATGTATGAACTAACATGAACTGACAATGAGCAAAACATTTGTTACAGTATTTATTAATCTTCGTTAATGTTAGTCTATAAAAATACAGCTGTTCATTGTTTGTTAATGCTAGTTCGCAGTGCATTAACTAATGTTAACAAATACAACCTTTGATTTTGATCATGTATTTGTAAATGTTGAAGTTAATATTAACTAAGATAAAGTAATGCTGTAGTAGTATTGTTCATTCATAGTAATGCACCTTATAACCTATTACCTAGTTAATGAAATAATGAAATAATAAAAAGCACTGATTGTTTTTTTTTTACCATTAAAACTAAAGACATTTTTTATTTCATTTGTATGTATCGTTTTGATATGCATAGAAAAAAATATGCATATTAGTGAATAATAAATGATATATATATATTTGGTATCAATATATTATTATAGTTTATTATTTGTATTTACATTTTCAGTTGTATTTTTTATTGACATTTTTAGTTTTGTATTTTCCGTTTTCTTTTTAATTTTATTAAATTAAATTTCCATTTTTATTATTGTTTTTTTTTTAAAATGTCTCAAATATATTGTTAAAATATACATTTAAAATAGTTTTTATCAGTGTTTTAAATATAGTTTTCATAAATAATTTTTTCAAGCAAATTTAGGAAATTCAAGTTAAACTAAAATGTTGCCTTTGTAACTAAATGAAATTTACTTTAATTTATTAACTAATGTAAAACAATTTTATATATGTAAAACATCGCATATGGACAAATATTAATGAAGTAAATGAGTTTTTGAACCAGTGTTTTGACCGTAGGTTCCTCTTGCTCGTGTCTCTCTGTCCCGCAGGAGAGTGTGTCTCAGGTCCGGCCGCTGGTCATCTGTCGCTGTGCCGCGAGAGACACTCAATCCGTGACGGATGACAAACCCGTCGGGGGGAAATGGCTCCTCACAGCGTTCCCCGTCCCACTGTCTCCACCAGCGTCCTGCTATCTGCTCATCGTCCCTCTGTCTGTATCTATTATCATCGTTCTCATGTCACTCCTCTTACTGCTCACAGACACCTGACATCGCCTTATAACGTCACTGTATCATCCTCACTGTATGAGGCTAGTCATTTCTCTCTAGATTTGATCACATGTACAGTAATGTTAGATCATGCACTTTTAATCAAGACATTTCATTTTAAACTCTTTTGTACAGTGTTATCTATGGAAGACCATTTCTGCCACAAAAGAAAATACAATGTTTTGGTATAATTATGAGATAAAGTCAAAATCATGACATAAAAATCATAATTATGACACAAAAGTATCTTATAAGATAAGTCAAAATTATGAAATACTAAGTTTCAAATTATTAAACTGAAAATTATTTAATAATTATGAGAAAAAAGTCATAATTATGGCATAAAAGTTATAATTATGACAAAAAAGTCAATGATTACATAAAAAGGAAGAATTATGACATACTAAGTTGTAATTATGAAACTATAAAAATACTTAGTCATACTTATTAGATAAAAAGTCAAAATTGATATTCATAATTATGATATAAAGTGTCATGGTTATGAGATAAAGTCAAAATTGATATAAAAGTCATAATTATGACGAGGTCAATTATGAGATAAAAAGTTAAAAATGAGGACATAAAAGTCATGATTATGACAAGAAAGTAAATTATGAGATTTCAAGTCAAAATTATGTCATACTAAGTTATAATTGTGAAACTGAAAATTCTGTCATGCTTATAAGATAAAAATGAAAAAATATAACATACTAAAGTTATAATTAAAATTCTGTGTTAATTATGAGATACAAAGTCATAATGATGACAAAATTATGACATCTTTATCATAATTATGGCTTATTATGTCATCATTTCAACTTGTTATGTCATGATTAGGACATTTTATGTTTTAAGCATGATTTTTCTGTATGTGGTGGAAATAGACTTCCATAGTCATCGAACACCAAAGAATTCATTTGACAAAAAGCATATTAGGACGCATGACGTAAGTGTGAAATTACAGCGATAATGTAATCAAGCGAAAGCACTGTGTCAAGCGTCAAAGTATCTAGTCCAGAACAGGTTTCCACACGTAATCGTGTTTAAGTATAAAGTTGTATTTATTTTAACGAAGGCATCTCTTCACAAGGAAAAATGTCTGTGATTGTGGCTAATTACATTTCACATTGAAATTTCATTGGCTTTAAATGATAATAATAATAATAATAATAATAATAATAATAATAATAATAATAATAAAAAAAAGCACCAGAGCTCAAATTGATGAACTCAGCAGTTTAGTAAGATGAGAACATATGTGTGTGTGTATATATATATATATATATATATATATATAGGCCTATATTTTTAATATAATACAAAAGATCTAAGCAATGACTTGGTTCTTTGAAATGTGGAGTAGTTTTCATACGTTGGTGTAAAGTGGGCGTTTAGTGAGTTTTAGGAGTTTTTTTTGACCCAGACGAGGAGGATGAAGGCCATGTTCACCCTCAAGAGCAGGATCTATCCTCATCTGCTGTTAGCCATGACCTTTAGTACATTAACCAGCATCAAAATACTTCAGAAAGATTCTAGAAAGGCTGCATCACCTATTACAGCATCTGAGGGCAAAAGTAAGATGTTTTACGGTCAGAACAAATTTTTACCCTTTAAACATTTTTTAAATCGTGCACAACATTTATGAGGACAGCTAGATGAAGTAAATCACTGCACGTCTCTCAGTGTCATCAGTACTAGAGCTGTTATCTAATTCTTCATGTGTGGGAGAGAAGCCAAAGGCCCACCGCCACATGTGGGCTGAATCTATGCAAGCGTCAATCGTTTTACAAACTCCTTTTTTCTTGTTTTTTTGTGTAAATATGCTCTTAAGAGTTTCAGTTCCTCTCGCTTATTCTGTATTTCATCTGTTCCTGATTCTTCATTTGTGTTCATGGATTCGTTTCCCTGTGTAAAGGGGCTGTTGTTTGTCTCACTGTAAAGTTTACCGCATTTGAACCGTCTCGAGACGCAATATTCACTGACAGAAGCACAAGAGTCGGGTCAAATGAGTTCAGAATAATCCCTCAACATTAGTTCATTATTTGAACGTAACGTTCACAGTTTTCCTCTAAGTTATCAGCTGCATGTTTATAACGTTAAAATATTTCACTACCGGTGTGCATCTGTACCTCATTCCAGCTTATTCTAGATCTCACATTTATTCATATTTGCTTACTGCATATTTTCCTTTTTTATGCTATATTGTGAAAATGGTATTGTAAATTGAGTCCGTGTCTGGATTTCAAGAGAAATAAAATTATAGTTTGACAGCAAGTCTTGAATGTCTTATTTTCACAATTAACAAATACTATTGTTATATCTGCGGTGTATTTTGGTTGTTTTCTTTCTTCTCTTTCTTTCATTCTTGACTGTCATGATTCTTAGGTTTTGCGATTGATTGGTTATCATGTCAATCATCATTAATCAACGTGTCGACACGCTAAAGGAAGCAATCCGAACACATCTTCATCCGTATAAAGACCCGGACGTGACGAGAGGATACAGGCGCATGTTTTCTCTTGGTTGTCTTAGGACTGTTTTTTTGCTTGGTGAAACAATTATTGTGTGTTAGAGTTATATTTCCTAATTACTTCTCTGAGCTTGTATTTGATTAATTTGTGAAGTGACTTTACTGAAGTGTTAATTGGAAATATCTTCCTCGTCCCAGAGAGGAGGGATAGTTTATTATGTCACGTATATCTACACAATGCATTGCGTTAGAGATTGAGCTTGTAAGTTTGGTTTATTTCTTTGCTTTAGCACCGCTCATGATCCCAATTTTTTATTTGTATATATTCTGTAATTGTTCTTGTTTTACCACTGCACTGTAAAAACATCTGGTGGTTTCTTGATGATTTTGAATTTAATAAATAACTGTCTCTGCCTGATTCATTTTACCACACAAGTCATTGATTAACTGAGTTCGTTTCTTTTATTTTAATATTTTCTTAATTTATCTAATTTTATGACTTATACCTTATGTATACCTTATTAGCCTTAGACATCTTAAATAGGGAGACATAACAAATGGGGGCTCCTCGTTTGTAACTGTTTATTAAATAATTGAGTGTTGTTTTGATAATGGCAGAGATTTAGTGTGGATGGCGGAGATTAACTTGTAGAGTATCTTATTTTTTATGAAGCATTAATGCAATTTGCGATAATAATAAGCTTGCTCATGGCCTTTAATTGCAGAGTTCCCTTGATAATCCCTCATTAGAGGTGATGGAAACGTGTAGGAAAGACGAGTTGTTGACAATAGCTACCCACTTCCATATTCCCATTCTAAAGCAATCGCTAAAAAACAAGTTAAAGCCGAAGTGATAGATCGACTGTTTGAATTAGAGATTTTGAGCTAAGTGTAGGATGTTACTGAAGCAGGGAATGAGGAGGTAGAGACGGCCATGGCTGAGGCTGATGTGGGGTCAGTCTTGCCACCCTTTGAACCCTTTTCACCAGGAACTCCCAGTTCGAGAAGCGAGGTACAGACGAAGGTGCGATTGCACGGCTCCGTATGGAGAAGAACAAGCACAAGTCAAGTTAAGTCACCTTTATTTATATAGCGCTTTTTACAATACAGATTGTTTCAAAGCAACTTTACAGAGATAACAGGAAAATAATGTTGTAAAAATATTGTTAAATATAAAATTAAATGTCCCCAACTAAGCAAGCCAAAAGCCAATGGTGAAGAAAGGTGAAAAAGGTGATAGTGGCGTCAGTGACAGAATGGAGAAAAAAAAAAATACAGTTCTCCTCTGGCCAACGAATGAACAGTGTATGATTATGATTCCGACAGCATTATAGGTCAGAGGTCAGATTGGTTCGGAACATTATATTAGATCAGAGTGATCACGCGCGTATAGAGACGAGTTTATTGAGGATCACAGTGGAGAGTCTAGTTGAGACAATATCTGCTGACATTTCAGGGATGCGTTGTGGTCGTGTCCAGGCGCAGGTCCTCCATCTGATCTGGATATGGCCCGGATCCGGCTGATTACATCATGCGTTGTGGTCGTGTCCAGGCACAGGTCCTCCATCTGATCTGGATATGGCCCGGATCCGGCTGATTACATCATGCGTTGTGGTCGTGTCCAGGCACAGGTCCTCCATCTGATCTGGATACGGCCTGGATCCGGCTGATTACATCATGCGTTGTAGTCGTTTCCAGGCACAGGTCCTCCATCTGATCTGGATACGGCCCAGATCCGGCTGATTACATCATGCGTTGTGGTCGTGTCCAGGCGCAGGTCCTCCATCTGATCTGGATACGGCCCGGATCCGGCTGATTACATCATGCATTGTGGTCGTGTCCAGGCACAGGTCCTCCATCTGATCTGGATACGGCCTGGATCCGGCTGATTACATCATGCGTTGTAGTCGTTTCCAGGCACAGGTCCTCCATCTGATCTGGATACGGCCCAGATCCGGCTGATTACATCATGCGTTGTGGTCGTGTCCAGGCGCAGGTCCTCCATCTGATCTGGATACGGCCCGGATCCGGCTGATTACATCATGCATTGTGGTCGTGTCCAGGCACAGGTCCTCCATCTGATCTGGATCCGGCCTGGATCCGGCTGATTACATCATGTGTTGTAGTCGTGTCCAGGCACAGGTCCTCCATCTGATCTGGATACGGCCCGGATCCGGCTGATTACATCATGTGTTGTGGTTGTGGCCAGGCGCAGGTCCTCCATCTGATCTTGATACGGCTCGGATCCGGCTGATTACATCATGTGTTGTGGTTGTGGCCAGGCGCAGGTCCTCCATCTGATCTGGATACGGCCCGGATCCGGCTGATTACAGTTAACCTCGGATTAAAATCAAAGACTAGAGGTAGAATAACAAGCACAAGCCCACCAAGCAGAGTTGGATCTGCGTCTTTAGGTCAGCAAGCTTGAAATTCAAACCGAGAAATAAGTGGCTAAGGTTGCACCGGTCTCCTGTGTGCAGCAGAACTTCACGTCGGTGAGTGATAATTCGTTTAATTCAGGTTCCACCACATTTGATGTGGGAAAATGCATTGGTTTGGTGCCGAATTTAGAGAATCGGAAAGGGGATAGATATTTAAATGCTTTTGAGAGGATAGCAACTTCCTTAGGTTGGCCAAAGGATGTTTGGTCATGTTCTGCTACAATGCAAATAGGTCGGCAAAGTGTTAGAAGTGTACTCTACCTTGCCTTTGTATGATGGTCTTAAGTACAATGTAGTTAAATTGCATACTTAGAGCATATGAGCTAGTGCTAGAGGCTTACATGCAAGTTTCAAAATTGCAAGAAAAACGCTACTCAAACCTCTAGAATTTGAATGAGAGAAGGGAAATCACTTTGACAAATGGTGGAGTTTTAATGAAGCTTATGATTTTGTTTCAAATAGGGAAATTATGATACTCGAGGATTTTAAACAGTGTCTTTCGGAGTGGGTGGTGCTGTATTTAAATGAGCAGAAGGTGGCAACACTTTCACAAGCCGCAGTGCTAGTGCAGAAAAACATTTTCAAATAGCAAGTGCCAAAAAGCATTCCTTACCGATGTCTTTAGTGAATGTTCAGCTGCCTAAACCGAACAGGGAGAAGTCTAAAGAGACTCGTGACGGTTTTTAGTGTCATAAGAAAGGATATGTGATAGATGACTGTTTATCTTTGAAGCTCAAACCGAACTTTCAGAGGACAGAAGTTGCGCTTGTGACCTCTGTTAATTCCTATTTGCTTTCTGAACAGATAGATGAAAATGCCATTCCCTTGCCTTTTCTATGAAAATGGTTTGTTTCTTGACAGGTAAAATGGAGGACCAAGCTGAAGTCCAGACGTTATGTGATACAGGAGCTGCACGGTCTTTTGTATGTGCTGGTGTGTTGCCCTTTTCAGATCAATCGTCAGTATAGGATCCAATAGGCCAGTAGTTTCAGTAATGAGGTTGTGAAGGTGCCCATACATCGCATCCATCCCCAATCTGACTTGGTGAAAGATTTTGTGAAGGTAGAAGTACGTCCAGAATTACAAGTGAAAAGTGTGTCTTTCATTTTGGGTAATGGTTCAGCCAGGGGGAAGGTAATACCTTACTCAGATTAAGACCAGTGAGTTGTTTCAGAAATGCCCGAGTGCATTTCCTGCATGCGTTGTCTCACGTGCCCAACCTAAGGGAATGACATCTTTATCTGACTCTTACTTATGTACAGAGGACGAGACTGAAGAGTTTGTGGTCTTGTGACAATGGCCAGGTAATGGAAGTTGTAGTTGGTGATCCTTTATCATTAACTATAACTCGTGAAAAATTCATTGAAGCTCAAAATAATTATACCTCGTTAGTAGTGTTTCAAATTGGCGGAGAACTTTAAATTTCACATTGTTTCATTCTTGGTTAAAGATGGTTTACTTCTGCGAAAATGGCACAAAAGTAATACTATATGAATGAGTGGAGCATATTTTGTCAAGTAGTAGTTCCCACAGACTTTTTATCAGGTTTCATCATTGGTGCATGACATTTAGGTATAACAAAGACCTATAACCCTGTCCTTCAAAATGTATTTTTGGTATGGTCTATGTATAGCGGTATAGCGCAATGCAATACAGTATTTTATGACCTCTCAAGTTTGTCAACATGCAGGAAAACTTAACCAGGTGATTTCACCAGCTTCTTTAATCCCAATCCTGGTGTTGGGCGAACCTTTTGAACATGTGATAGTGGACTGTGTTGCCTAAGTCCAACTATAAAGTCTATAATCCAGTAATCAGTTTCTACTTATGATCATGTGTTGCTACCAGGTACTCAGCGGCTATTTCAATGTGCAGAATTACAGCCAAAGCAACTGTTAAAGCTTTAACAGAGTTTTTCTCCACTTTAGGTTTACCAAAGTTCATACAAACCGACCAGGGCAACAATTTTAATCTAAATTAAAATATTACACATCATATATATAGTGCTTATCATCCCAAAAGTCAGGGAATGTTTGAAAGGTTATACTAGACACTAAAAGCAATGTTGAGGAAATTTAGCAAAATAAGTGGGATGAAGTGATTCAACATGGCATAAATGTAAAGAAATGTAGTCAAACAAGCAGCAATCTCAAGGAAAAATAAATTGAACCTCTGATGGTTAATTTCTCTGTTTATTCGTTGAGTTGCAGCACAGTTCACTCATGGTCAGTAGGTGTTGCTGTGGTTTTGGAAGAGGTTTGTTTGTTTGGCGCAGCACTCGTCCTTGCGCTGAGAGTGAGAGAGAATGAATCATTCAAGTGCCACTGGACAGAACAGAAGGGGCGTGTCCTCAGGGCTCCTTGACTGACAGTTCTCTCGGCCAATAGTAGAGTCAATGTGGATGTGACACTTCAAAGAGTTTCATGTGAAGCTTAAGGGTGGTTTCACTACAGTGGTTCAGGCTCCAGGATTGCCAAATGACAAAAAAAAAAAAAAAAAACTTATCTGTAAGATGGTGTAAAACTGTATCTTGTCCATTACCACCCACTGCTACTAATACCAATAATGAAAATACTGTATGTGCAGTTATAGGATGAAAAGATATGGGAGAGCATTGCAATAGTGTGACGATTTTGTATTCCAATAGGTAGCACATTGAGTTAGCACAGTATTTGGTCATGGTTACACTTGAATTGGTTACAAATTAGATGTAAAAACTGTATAAAACACTATGAATTGTACCAAGCATGTATGTAGATTGCTTCCTTAGAGAGCGTGAGAGAGAAAGAGACAGAGAGAGAGAGAGAGAGAGAGAGAGAGACATAGAGAGAGAGAGAGAGAGAGAGAGAGAGAGAGAGAGAGAGACATAGAGAGAGAGAGAGAGAGAGAGAGAGAGACATAGAGAGAGAGAGAGAGAGAGAGAGAGAGAGAGAGAGAGAGAGAGAGAGAAAGAGACAGAGAGAGGGAGAGAGAGAGAGAGAGAGAGAGAGAGAGACATAGAGAGAGAGAGAGAGAGAGAGAGAGAGAGAGAGAGAGAGAGAGAAAGAGACAGAGAGAGGGAGAGAGAGAGAGAGAGAGAGAGAGAGAGACATAGAGAGAGAGAGAGAGAGAGAGAGAGAGAGAGAGAGAGAGAGAGAGAGAGAGAGAGAGAGAGAGAGAGAGAGAGAGAGAGAGAAGGAACCCACTGCGCAATGTGACATCAGAGGGACGTATTTCCTATGTCATTTTTGGACGTCCAATTTCGGTCCACTGAAGGGGTTGTTTTGTAACACCAGGCGACGTTTTTATTCGACGTCTTTTGCATGTCTAATATTGACGTCGGTGGGACTAAATGTGGTCGTTTGTAGACGTCTTTTCAACATAAAATTTAGTATCTTCTATAACTGTAGTCCCATGTTTCAAAAGAGTAGAGGACGTTTTTAGTACCATGTATTTACATTTATGCATTTGGCAGATGCTTTTATACAGAGACTTACATTGCATTACACATTTACATTCCTGCTTTCCCTGGGAATCGAACCCACAATCTCAGCGTTTCACTAGGTGGCCGTTACACAAATGCCAGTGCTCTACTGTTTAAGCTACAGCATTAATGGAGTTTTTGGAAATCAAATGGCGTTTTTGGAAAATTATCTTAAATAATTATAAATAATCTGTATTCATATGTATTAATCATGTTGATAACAACAATGTTGATATTTGTAAATAAAAAAAATATTGCATATTAATCATGTCAATTTCCTGCACCTGTAATAGACGTCCAAATGAGGTCCAAAAAATGACCTAGTTCAACTCAACGGTCAAATGTTGAACGTCAACATGACATCCAAGTTGGGTCATGGTTGGACGTCCAAATAGTGGACCTAGTTTGGACGTCGAATTGATGTCCAGAATTGGTCATGGACCGACGGACCCAATATAGACATGATCTGCAGGTCTATCCGACGTCCAGTGTTTAGTGGGAAGGCAGAGAGGAAGTGAAAGGCCCCCAAGAAGAAGAGACAAAGAAGAGAGTCGTCAAGGACCCAAGAAAGTGACCCTGAGAAAAAGAAGAGACAGAGCAACTGTTACATTCTACTTTTATCCCTTCCTTGACCATGTGACTGTAACTCAAATGTGAGACATTCATACTGACGGTCAGCAGATTACAGCTTCCCCCGCCGTACTAAAGATGTGAAGCTAGCAGACCCTGATGTAAGCCTACAGTGCTTGATCCCTATCAGCACCTTGAGGAATTACAAATGGCAAAAGTCTTTGTTGATTTTCAAGCCTACAGAGGGCATTGACAAAATATAATGGTAGATAAAAAAATAAAAAAAACATTTGTGTTGTCCTTCATCCTTTTTTTATTTTATTTACCATTTTAAATCTCTTTTAAACGGATGCCATTTGCTTTGAAATTCCAACAGGTGTGAGAGCGGCTTCAATTTAGGTCACTATATTAATTAGAAAAGGCAATTAGGCATTGCTAGAGTCTTAGCATGAGCATATTCCCTCTGTCTGTCTCTCCGTGGCCTCTTGGCTCCTCCGGCAGGATTCCAGTCCAAGCCTGACAGTGACATTTGCTCCTCTGTTTGTGTCTCTTAAAGAGCAACGGGTTTCCATCTGCTGTCTCCAGTACTCACAATTTCCATACATGGACAGAAAAAAGACGTGGAGAAGCCTCATGATCCGGACTACGTGTGTTGTGTTTGTGTGTGTGTGTGTGTGTGTGTGTGTGTGTGTGTGTGTGTGTGTGTGTGTGTGTGTGTGTGTGTGTGTGTGTGTGTGTGTGTGTGTGTGTGTGTGTGTGTGTGTGTGTGATAGAAGAATGTAGCTAGGCTATATTATAGCAATATGCATCATTATTATTATTGTTAATGATAGAAATGTTATAAACATATTTTAATAAAGCGTTCAAATAAACAAACAAACAAAAACCGTGTAAAGTTTCAGATAAAGCATTTTTAAAAAGAAAGATATTAACCTTTAAGTCTATAATTGCTTGTTTCTACCTGCCCTTGGCTCCTTGACCCAGATAGCATTCCCAGGCTGTAGAGGAGAAACATGATTCTACTGACTCAATCAGAATCTAATGCCTAAAGCCATCACATGCTTCCAGAACATACTCTAAAGTTTCTTATGTTCCAGAATAGGGGGTAGTCGTGGCCCTATGGTTAAAGTCAAACTGGTAACCTAAAGGTTGCAGGTTTGATTCTTAATACCAGCAAGAAACGACTGAAGTTCCCTTGAGCAAGGCACCTAAACAAAGTTTACTTCACTATATTACAATTAAATCCTAATCTAATCATGATATATATATATATCGTTGGAAAGGTCTAAGACTCCTAAATTGATAATTTAGCACTGTTTTTGTTACAAATTATGTAGGAACAGTAATAGACGAATTTATGACAAGAGTGCACCTCAAACAATCTACATCAAAACAGGAGTTCTGACCTTTGTCACAAAAAGACACACTTTTAATGATTGAAAATTTGTTTTTCATGCTAAAAGTTCATAATAAACCATATTATCTCATATGTCAAAACAAAATTATAAAATAATATTATCTAAAAAAGTATAATATATATATTATCCTCTAAAATATAATATCTTTTTTTTTGCATCACATATTTTAATAGTTATCAAAAATTAGGTATCATTTGAAAGCTTACGAACTCAGAATTCATCCTGTGAAACCATTTTGAAATTGGACGCTGCGTTGCCATAGAAACAGTACCTTTGGTTAGATATATGGCTTTGATTTTATAGTAATTTTATAGTAAAAATTTTTTTGTAAAAAATACATTTAAAATTATATTTTATATAAAAGAAAAAAAATATTAAGTACAGTATATTTGATACTTTTACTTCAGCAATAATCTGCTGAGTGTTTTCTTTAAAACAAGACCAAACTTAGGTCTATATTCTAAGGCATTCTTTAATTACATCCATTTAAGTTTGAATAGAGCATTTTAATGTCCATTCTCAAAAGGTTTGGTGACAGTTAAGGGTTAATAGAACTGAGCCAGAACACCGCAGTCACAGTGTTCTCACGCAGACAAGGTTAAGGAGTTCCTCTTTTAAAATCATCCCAGTGCAGTGTTGAGTTGTGGAGGTCCAGGATCAGTGCAAAAGGTAATTTCTTTTTAGATGTTTTAAATGTAATGTGACTGAGAACTGCATATTTCATCACAATAAAGCAAGTGCAACATTTATTAGACTGATATTTTAGATTTGGAAGACATTCTTTGTCATGATGTTCTTTAAAGTTGACACACAATGGTTGTACAGCTGAAAAGGAATGGTGATTACATTAACTGGCTTGTGATGTGATCTTAATGAATGCTAGAAGTAAAAATAGCATTATGATGATAACAGTGTGAGCTCGTGAGACACTGATCTTTTTTTGCATACCTGACAACAGCATAAGATCCCACATCAACAGAGAGATTCAAGAGAGGTTAAGAAACAGATTTGATGCAACTTGTTCTGTTTTTTTTTAACAGAAGCAAGGGTATTGTTGGCTTTCTGACATTTGCTTTTTACAGTAACCTGAAGACACAATGGCAATGGATCAGCAGTGTCTTCAGAGAAAGTGGAGAGGTTCATGGAGAACAGCTAGAGAGGATGAAAACATGAATGGTGGAAATGGATGGATGGATGTGAGCGAAGAACAGGAAGACCGGGAGAATCCAGTTGAGAAATACGAGCGGTCGAAAGAAGAGGAAGCATATGAAAGTGAGAAGGCTGTTGATGACTGTGATGGTTGTTAGTTTGCATTTTATGCATGCGAACAGTGCCAGTGACGTTGTTATGTGTACAAATAATGATAAAGCAGGTGATGAAGAGTATGCCAATAAATATGACAACAACAGTAATGTAGAGAATGCTGATAAATACGACAACAAAAATAATGCTGAAGAATATTGTAACAGTTTACCTCTTAGGTCTACAAATTGTGATGGTTCAGTTGCAAAATGTAAACATAAAGATAAAGGCACTGATAAAGCTCACGATAAATATGATGATGACGACGACGATGATGATGATGATGATGATGATGATGATGATGATGATAACTGTTTTGCAGCTGCCTCCGTCAGTACCGATGACACTGGAGATTCTGAAAAAGACTCAACTTTTAAAGGTTTAACATTTAGAGATGAAGACTCATCAGATGGATATGATGGACATTGCAGTTTTGAAGATTTTGATGATTGCGACATGTATCCCAAGAAGCTGAACTCCGATCCAGCGTACCCAGGTGCGGTCTTCGAGGCTCTGGAGAACATGATGTTGTATTCTGTCCTCACTGACTTGACCATCTACACAGAGGACGGACATCAATTCCAGGTTCATTCTATTGTCCTGGCTGCGGTCAGTAACCTTATTCAGAAGAGGCTCAGACAGAAGCCCAGACAAGAACAGATTATGGCATTGTGTTTGGGGCCCGAGGTTCATGGTTCGGGGGTGGCAGCAGTGGTGCAGTTTGCCTATATGGGGAACATCAGCGTTCTGAACAAAGCAAATATGGAGTTGGTCAGGACTGCAGCTGTTACCATGGAAGCTGAGAGAGTTCTGCAACTCTGCACAGAGGAGGAACAGAGAGAACAGGACAAGGCAGTAGGGAAGAAAGAAGGCAGAATTTTTTTTTCTGCTGAGGAACATATGAATGATAGTCTACAGCATATCAGACAGCTGTGGACACAGAGAGTGGGATGTGATGTGGAGCTTGAAGCAGAGGGAAGAGTGTTTCATGGTAAGACATTTGGTAATATGACAGAGGTTTAAGTTTCCTATGCATGAATTAGATGATGCCTTCATGTTGTGGACATGTAGATATCACAGCATTAATTTGATGCCCTCTGCATTTTTTATTTATTTCCCGATCCCATGAAGCTCACCGGGTGCTCCTGGTTGCCAGCAGTGACTACTTCAGAGGTATGTTTACCAGCGGTATGAAGGAGAGCAGGCAGACATTGGTGTCTCTGCAGTTAGTCACGGCTTCCAAGTTTGAGGCGCTCCTCCACTACAGTTACAGTGGGGCTCTTGCTCTTGGATGGGGCTGCGTGTTTGATCTCACCTGTACATCTCTTCAGTTACAGTTTCAGACTGCCTACTCACTATGCCTTAACTTCCTGGAACAAGAAATAGATGCTTACAGCTGCCTGGACGTTGTATCTTTCGCAGAGGCCTATGGGATGTGTGACCTACTTGCACTTGCCAATAACTTCGTCTTGAATCACTTTCAAGACGTGTCCATCACTCCGAAGTTCCACGATCTTCCTGTAGAAAAAGTTAGGAAATACCTTCAAAGTGACTCCCTCTACGTTCTCTCTGAGTTGCCTGTGTTCAAAGCAGTCATGTCTTGGATCGAAGCCTATCCCAAACAACGGGTGAAACTTGCCAGGGAGCTGATGGGGACCATCCGCTTTCCTCTCGTGACCTTTAAGGAGTTCAACGAAGTCATGTCTGTAACATCTTGGCCTAACATTGGTGGCAGAAATGTCTATAAGTCTCTCTTTAAGGAGTTCTTCTCCAGTTCTTCCGATGTCCAGTCAAATATCAGGGTCTACATGCCTAAAGAATCTCTAGTCCTTGTTGGGGGTGAGAGGATCACTGATAATCTTGACAAACATAGACCCTGCAGGGAAATGTGGTTTAGCAATTCTTTGCAGAACCATGTCGGATTGGTGAAGAAAGTAGAGTGGAAAATGCTGGGAACTTTACCCAAGAAACCAAGATTCAGTCATGGAGTTGGGGCGATAAGGGGGAAGCTTTACGTAGTTGGTGGACGCCATTATTATGGCAAAGCTGATACAATGAAATCTACCTACATGTAAGATGAAATATGAGGCTTTTTCTGTCTAACCATGTTCAAGTTGACCCCCTCATATTATGGATTAATTAATTGTTCATTCTCTGATCTAGGTATGATCCAAACCAAAACTCCTGGCAAAGGTTGGCTGATATGCATGAGAGAAGAGGCGGCTTCACTCTGGTGGTCCTGAATGGTAAACTATATGCTATTGGAGGAGAGAGAGACTCGGAGGTCAACATGGAGAGTGTAGAGGTCTACTGCCCCAACACAAATTCTTGGAGGTTGGTACAGTAGATAAATAGCACACACAACATCGGCAGTTGTTCTTGAAACATATCTAGCAAGTAATCACAGACCAAACACAACTGCAAACCCTAACCCATGTCTGAATGTTGTTCAAGACCCCATAAAGAAACCCCAGATAAAACCCTTACCCTAATATTTGATTTGTTTACAGATAAGGGTAGGCACTATATTTAACTTTGAACAATTGAGATTCATAGATGTACTGTACTCTCTTGAGTTCTAATTTTCACAAAATGTTTTCCGGGGGTTTGTGTCACCAGGAACTGACCGACAGCCAGGTTAATAACATTACTTATTTGTCTTGTATGTATTGTATGTCTATCCCCAATATCCTCATTAAGCCTTTTACATGATTGATTAGGAATGTTGTTTCAGGACTAACAATAATGTAATTTCCAATCATGTCCTACTTTATTAAATAACTTTATTCAGAGTAAGAGTAAGGTAGATTTAAATATCATAGAACACATTGGAAATGTATAGCAAAAGTCAATTTCTTTCTATTAGCTTGGTTATAATAGTGAGTGATGTTGATAAACCTGTCCCTTCTCTTCTTATTTCTCTACTTCTCCAGTTTTGTTTGCCCATTAGACCAAGCTCTATGCTGTCATGCAGCCAGTGTATGGAATGGCACAATCTTCCTATCTGGAGGCTTAAACAGCCAGTACCAATACCTGTCGTCTATGATCCTTTACCACCCAGAACGAGGATCCACTTATCTGGCTGAGATGAGAAATAACAGAGCGCTGCACTGCATGGAGACCCTTGGTGACCATCTGTACGTGGCTGGTGGGGTTTCAAGCGAAGCTGATGGCCATCTGGTAGATGAATTAGGCTGTGAGGTCTATGACCCTGTGGCCAACTCCTGGAGTGCCATTATGCCATTACCAGTACCTCATGTTGGGTCAGCATCAGGTGTCTTAGAGGGGAAGGTCTACGTTATCGGAGGCTACTGCCATGATAACTACAAGGATATCAAATCCGTGCACCGCTATGATCCTGCAACAGCACATTGGGAGAACATGAGCGTGACACCAGGCCCGAACATATACATAGCGGCCTGTGTGCTTCCCATACCTATTCACCTTAGAAAGTAAGAGGAGAATATCCTGAATACAATAAATTGGCAATAGACTTGGCCTGCACGATATATCGTTTTAGCATCAATATCGCGATGTGCCCATCCGCTATAGTCACATCGCAAGATCTGAGATCCGTACAGACCAACTGCCCCCCGGTTCGGAACGCATGTTATTCGCAGATTATTTACTGAGTTTTATCATCATAGAGTGAACGTTTATCATTTGCATGTGTTTTTAAGTCCACACTGTTTTCTGACACAAAGTCACGAAGACAAAACGTGAGCACCGAATTCTGTTCTATTTCCCTTCTTTTTGAGCTTGAATAGACATGTGCTCTCAAAATTAATTCACAATGCCCATCTTGGTGAGTATCCTCGTAAACACTGTCGGATATGTGTTGTAAACAATCGAGAAAGAAGACGGATGCGTATCATTATATCGGATCCTCGCATTTCGTCTTAAAGTAACGGCAGCTTAATATACCCGCAGCTGTTTGTCACCAATGTTAATCAAACAACAAAACAGAAAATTACTTTTGTAGCTTTAACAAAAATATATTGTATTAATTAATTATATTAATTATATTTCATTTACACAGTGAAGACTATGCAGTGTTACTTTACATTTGATTATTCAATTTCTGTACCTGAATACGGTTAGACTAACCCAAAGAAACATAAATAACTGCTTAATTTTCATTTGTATCTTTGTTCTATTTTATTTATATATGCTTGTAATTTGTTTATTATTTTCTATGCATATCCATTAACGTTAATAACATTATTTTGTCGTTCTGTTAAAGATTTTAATTTGACAGTCAACCAATCATTAATTCAAATAGTAGGACCTATGCAAATCTGACTGACAAAGCTGTATCCAACGTGAGAGAGATACCCGCGTTCAGTTGTCAAATCATCCTCCGTAAGTCTGGGGTGGTGATGGCGCAGTGGATAAGACCCATGCCTTTTGTGTGAGAGACCCGGGTTTGAATCCACTGTGAGACACCAATGTGTCCCTGAGCAAGACACTTAACTCCTAGTTGCTCCAGAGGCTTGCGACCTCTGACATATAGCAATTGTAAGTCGCTTTGGATAAAAGCGTCAGCTAAATGAATAAATGTAAGTCGCAAGGCAATGTGCAGGCATTAGCTGTTGGATCGCAGGAGTTTATCCAATGATATATCATATCAGGTTCTATCCAGCGTGTGTTATGAAACTAGTGAAAATTGCAGTTTACTGGAGAACAGTTTTTACCATCGCTTAATATATTTGGAAAAAAGCATGTGTTTTAAAAGACGAAGTCTTATGCACAGGCTGTATTGGCTATGACTATATGGCAAATACCAGACTAAGACACTCTTCTCCGCTCCTCAAATACAGTTTTGAATAAAGAAATTGCGGTACTTATTAAAATAACCAGTTCTTTATTTACCCTTGCACTGCAAACAAGCAGAGACAGTCTCCAAAATGCGTGCAAGACTTCATTCACGATTGAGGTGGTGGAGCTACTGTATGAGGTTTGGCGACAGTTTAAGGCTCCATCGAGTTACGAGGTTTAGTCACAAGCTCTGGTATGAAGTGTAGACAATTTTTTTTTTATTAACCAGTATTTTTTCCAATTAAATCGTTTTCGGGGACGATACTGTTAAAGAAGGAGCACATAAATAGAAACGTTAAAATACTTATTCTGCTCGGAGTGAACTGATTCTGTTTTTTTAAGCCCTGAATAAAGCATTGCTTATGCATGTTAGTCTTAAAAAACACACCATTTTCTCAGATTTATTCCAGATTTTATATGTATATAATATTTGTTTTGAGGATTGCTTCTAGAATAAACAAAAATAAAGGAAAATAGTTTCTTCCTACTGTGTGTATTCAGTTTATTAAGACGTTTCTTCAGTATTGTGATCTATTACAGTACAATTCAGTATACCGACTTAAATCAAAATCTCAGTGTTTGTTAAGAAGGGATGCAAAAAAAAATTAGGATTGGATGACAAAGAAAATTTGGGTTAAATAAGGGCGTTACTGTCAACATATTCTTTATTTTTACAAGTTGGGGATAAATTTTATTCATCATCCAAGCTTAGTTTGTATTTAATCCAGAATATGACTTTGACAGTTTTTTGTGTGTACTATATGTGTACTTAACTATGTTTTTTTGGGGGGGGGCGATTCGTTAGTAAGTTAAATGTGATAAATCCTCCCATCTAGTGATGTACAGTAGTGGGCAAAAGTGAGGTCTGGCCTAGGAAAATTGACATCTTTATTCAAATATCATTAAATATTTTGTTATTAAAAATCTAAGCACATTGTGTAGTTGTGCTTGGAGTCAATTGTTTTATTTGTGACACAATGGAGGCAGGCTGTCATACAAAGAAATTATAAACACATGTAAAAACAAGAGAGAACCATACCTTAAAGGGGTCATATAATGGTACAAGCACCTTTAAAAGTTGATTTACTGCAATGTGTGTTGGCAGTGCCTGTACACAACCATCATATAATGATACAAAGCCATCCAGTGTTTTTGTTTTAATCTCCTTATATGTATTCCCCTGTCTCAAATCAAGCCGTTTCACCGTGTGACGTCACACGGCGCATGACGATCCTCCCACGGTTGTTGATTGACAGCAGTGGCTGAGTTTTGTTTACGATGGGAATATTCCCCACGATCAACGTAGATGCGTTCATGTTTGCGCGAATCATTTCTTACCAGACTGCTTTTTAAACGAGGGTCAGTATAAAGCTGGTTTTGCTAAGCTGGTCCTGAAAACAGAATCGGTAACAACTATTCGTGTTCCTGCTGCACCTCCTGAAGAAGTGAGTATAACGTTTTATTAACCTTTTACGATACATATTAATCTTTGCAAATCGCTTGCACGCTTCAAGATGAATGCGGCTAATGTTTACACTCAGGTTACATTACAGCATTTATTCTATGTAACGTTACGACGTTCTCAGTATAATTCATAATCCCACGTTTATAATGAACAACGCGTTATGGTTATTGTGTTATTAAAAACTGTGTACACAGGTGTTACAGTTGACGTGCTAACACTAAGTAAAACATAAAACATTTTCGTACTGCACTAAACATAAACATACAACAAATTCTTAGGTATCCTTCAACTACTGCTAGAATCATTACTGACATGACAGGACATGTTTCAGTCACGATAGTTGTACCGAACACTGAGATAACGTTACGCATCACTGACAAGCCTACATTTAAAAAAAAAAAGTTTTACAACATAAATCTGTCTACAAACTAACCTATACAGTGAACACATAGCGTTTGTATCCCACTACTCTACCCTGACAGTACCTACAAAAATAGATCAAAGTGACATTACATTAACCAACCATTCAGAAATGTCCTGTTCGAGCCTTAATGGTCGAACTTCTTCTGGGCCGCCATCTTGTTCCGGGTCCGACTCCGGTTCAAATTGGTATGGCAACACTACAGATGTGTCCTCAGAGACTCCCGCTGCCATTCTTTCGCCAAAATATACCATCAACTGTTGTCAAGGCAACACTCCACGTGCGGTTGTGTCAAAAACGCCCCAAAGAACAGAGGGGCGGAGTCAGAAAGCTCATTATCATTTAAAGGCATATACCCTGAAACGGCGTGCTGAAAACAGAGCTGTTTTTGGGCAGGTAAAATTAGTGTTTTCTTAAAATACTAATGAGAATTTTTAGTAAAAGTATATTACAAACTTTTCATTTAGACCCTAAAGATTCATTATAACTTGTACAAAAATGGCATTATATGACCCCTTTAACCAAGTTTAGTGTTTTGTTCTTCCATCATATGGAAGATGGTTATCCTCATATTTTGATGGTTTAATTGAACTTGTAGGGCCATTAAAAACAAACGTCAACCTCAGACATCACTTTTGGCCACTACTGTCCTCACGTGGAAAAATTTGAAACAGTTTGCATTATAAATAACTTTATATAAGACAACAGAAGTCTAGGGTAAGTCCCTCTATGGATAGCCAAGTGATGGCAGAACCTTATTTCGCCAAGCACAATATTTTCCTGGATAAATATCTTTGTTGATCCTGGAACAACATTCCATTCAACAAACCAGATTTGAGGGACAAGTTTACAGTTTATGTCAAGTTTAGGCTTACAATCAGAGTTAGGTAATTCTACATCAGTGTATTCACCATCATTTTCCTCTGGGTAGGGATGTGGTTAATGCCAGGGACACACTAAGCCTCCAATCGGCCATTGGACAATGTTGGGCTGTTTTTGAGCGTCTTGGTTTTTTCTGTGTTCCGCATGATTGGCTCTAGTCGTATGTTTTTTTTGTTGTTTTTTTTGGGCCGATTCAACATGTAGAATCAGCATTGGGCTGTCGGTGACAGAGAGAAGTTTGAGAGAGTTTGAGAGAGTTTGGCTGTTCAGTTTAATGAATGAATCAGTGAACCAGAATAATAGCAAAAGTCAATACGGTACAGACAGAAGGCTGTTCTAATTTTAGTGTTCCTGGGTGAATATTTTAATAATCACATGAGCCGAGTGGAATAAAGTAAGTCATCGGAATGATTGATATTAAAGACAGTAAGCACACACTGTGTATGCACACCTGACAGCCATCAGTGTTTCAGCTGTGTATGTCCATGAAACTTCATGGATTCCTGTATGAGTCCGTGTACACCAAGTATCTGGGTATTTCTGGAAATTTACTGTTCTGTGTGATTTGGCTCAGGATTTTTCCACATACATCTGGCAAACCTGAAATTACACTGCAGTTTATCATGGCCAGATATTACCAGATGTGACCCTTTTCATGCAGTGTTAAGTAATAGAGAAACACTTGTTTTTGTCTGTATATCTGACATAGTAACCTTTTTATTAAATTAATTCACATTGAAGAAACATGAGATATAATTTCAGGACTGTTAAACAGCTCTCTTTTACATTTTGCTAAATAATTCACACTGATTAAATTATACAGTAGCAGAATCCTGTGGGTAAAGCAGGTAGCCTGTGAAAGTGGAATAGTTGTACCGTGGATCCACAAAGATCCAACATCTGACCCACAGCCTCACGTGAACCTCCTCTCCAACATCCAGCTCCATCACGGCTCCATTGGACATTTGGTCGTTGCGCTCCCCAGAATTATACTCGTATGAAGACACAAACCGTGCTGTCCCTTTAAAGATGCTCAGACCCATATCATGGGAGGCAAACGCGGAGCCTGAGTACCTGAAGTAATACACACCTTTAACAGGTGCTGTGAAGACTCCTGCAACAGATATTTTAGACACATAGTATAAAGCAGCAACTAAACCATATCTGGAGCATAAAAAAATACTCTGTATCTACCTTTGTGTACTTGCATACAGTACGTTCTGGTTTTAAATGCTATGCGGAGCAGAACAAAGCAAGGATCTCGATATTACAAAGTACAATTATTACGTTTTTGTTTTTTTTTAACCACAGAAAGTCAAACTGAATATGCAGTAACCTGTGACAGGGTTGTATGCATCTCCAACGTTGGTCAGGACTTTATCAAAGATGAGTTTGGTCTCTGTACTAAAAGGTCCTCGGTTTGTACCATCTGTTGCCGACATGGATGCAGTGAATGCCACTTTTGGACTCTCTGTGTATGGAGAAGAGTATTTCCCCAAGGAAATGTGAATAATGCTTGTTCATGATAAATGGTAATAGTTGCAAAGTTACAACAATGTCCAGATACTGTATCCAAACCCAAACAAATTTGAAAATTTACCCTTAACCTGTTTCCGCAGGTCCTGAATCAAGATTTTCTGCTCTTCGAGTTCATTTTTAGCAGAGTTCAGATCTGTTCTCAGTCCATCAAGTGAAGCTTTAAGCTCCTTCAACTCAGAGATGATATTCACCACAGGAGTCATAATATCCGCATCCTGTGGCATGCAGGAACTTATTATCGAGATGAAAAAGATCTGATATAAAGCCATGACGATCGTTTCTCTGGTGCTACAGAGAAGAGCAAAGATCTACAGTCGCTGTGCTTCTTATTTGTGTAGAGCCACCCTTGGTTAATGATTAAGAATTTGGAGTACTCAGTATTTGACTAATCCATACAAAACATTCTAGAATTGCTCAAGTGAATTTCCATTATGTTGTAGGCTACAAACTGCTCATATTGGTGTTAAAGATGTATATGTTATGTAGAGGGAAAGATCCTGTGATAATAGCATGGGTGTTTTATTTACATTTTTAGACATATGTTCTTTCTTAAAATCTTTCCTCTAGCTTTATTCTTCAAGTCTACCAGTATGAGGAACAAAAGTGTTTTTCTCTTTATTTTCTATTCAGCATAATCAACAAAATAATCAACAAAATAAAACTCCTTGCAATACATTACCCAAATACAAAATAAATCAATGATTCGGTTAAATTATTAGCCAAAATATTTGTTTTATTTCATCAGAATACACTGCTACTTTTGAACAGCCCTTAAAGGGATAGTTCACCCAAAAATGTTCTGTATCAGTGTATTCTGTCAGTATTTACTCGCCCTCATGTTGTTCAACCCCGTAAGACCTTCGTTCATCTTCAGAACACGAATTAAGATATTTTCCATAGGCTTCAAAAGGATTGAAACTTGCCAGCCTCGAAAAGTTATTAAAGACATCGTTAAAATAGTCCAAGTGACTACAGTGGCTCAATCTTTAGTTTATCAAGCGACGAGAATACTTTTTGTGCGCAAAAACAAACAAAAATAACAACTTTATTTCAACTATACATTTCCTTCTCTGTGGGCCTCTAGTCAGTTGACTTAGTGTGATAGCGTAGAGCTACGTCACACGTAGGCTCACTATTGGCCGACACTGGTCATGTGTGTGATGCGTGTGACGTACAACAACAGAAGCTTACGCTTTACACTAGTGAACTGACTCGAGGCCCAGAGAGAAGGACATGAATAGTTGAAATAAAGTCGTTATTTTTGTTTTTTTGCGCACAAAAAGTATTCTCGTCGTTTGATAAACTTAAGATTGAGCCACTGTAGTCACTTGGACTATTTTAACGATGTCTGTAATAACTTTCCGGGGCCGGGTGACTAAATACTGACAGAATTTTCATTCTTGGGTGAACTATCCCTTTAAGTGGAAAAAATGTCTCAGGTTACGCATGTAACCATGGTTCCCTGAGAAGGGGAACGAGACACTGCATCTTCTAGAGGACACTTTGGGGAACGCCTCCAGTGTGACTGGGGTCTGAAGCACTTGTTTAAATGCGTTAATGTCGATGGCTGACAACAGTCAGTGACCTCACTACTGGTGCGACCTTGAGAATAAAAGGGCACCTGTATTAAACCACCAACTTTGTCTGAAGAAGATGTAGACAGGCTGGCCAGGGGGAGACAACTTCAACCTTAGTATTGACTCATGAAGGGGCTGCCTACTTGGAAACTCAACCTGTGGGGAGGCAGCACGGCTTAATGAAACATAAAGAAGGACACTGCCTGCTTAGGGGCCCAAGGGAAGGCAGTGTGTACTTCACTGCTAACACAAGGGAACCGCCTGCTTAACTGAAGGCAGTTTCCTCAAGATAAAGGAAGGAGCCTTCTGCTTAGGGGACCCCAATTCTGGGGGAGGCAGCTGCTACTTCATTACCACAAGAGAGCCGCCTGCTAGTATAACCCCAAATAATGGGGAGGCAGCTGCACCTTGAAACTTTAACAAATCAAAAAAAGGAGCTGCCTACTAAGGCCCTTCAAAGGGAGGCAGCTGCCCCAAGGTTATCATAAGGGAGCTACCTGTTCCTTAAGGCACCCCATACAAAGGTGGACCGCAAATCACCTTACCTTGGATATCGATGTTGCTGCTAAATAGAGCTCAGCGGAGCGGAGGCCTCAGCAGAACGACTCTCTATAGTGAGAGGAGGTCAAACTACGCTCGACCTAAAAGACAGCCCACCATAACAGCCCACAGAGGGCCGACACGCTTGATATCGCTAATGAAGCACAGAAGAGCATGATAGAAACACAAAGACATAGTAGAACAACTGGATGTGCATGACATGATAAAAAAGAGAACTACCGTAGCTTCCTAAAAATGCATGTCTTTTAACATATGCAGTTCATATACAGTACATGAGGTTATCATATATATATATATTCTTATTTAGGCTATCTGAACGTTAAAATATGTTTCATGGATGCTCACAATATAAGCAATACATATTTGTCCTTTCGAGCCTGTAATGCACAAATTCAAAACATATACTAAAAGTGTCATTGTGCATTTTTACTTTTGAGGCAGATTTTACGACAACATACAAGCATCAATACATTTAAATCAACATATCAAGACCATTTTATAGATTAATAAATAGATGTAACCATGAACAGAAGCAAACAGAAGTTAAAATACTGGTCACAGGCCTCAATTCAAGTAAAAGAGGTAGGTCTATATAGCTTTATTTTTTTGTAAATAAATACTGTAGGCCAACTAAAACATTCAGTGCTCAAAACTGGTGAACAACATTTTACATTTCTAGTTCTATTGGGTCACCTCTAGTTGTAACATGACACAGAACTAGATCATTTATGGGAAAATGTAAAGTGGCAGTACCAAGGTAAAGTGATTACCTAATTCATAAACAGTATCACAGAATTCATAATACATATGGTAATGTCTTGGTACTTTGTGATACGTTTACTGTTTTCGAGTACTGTTAAGTGTTTCTGCTGTTGGCAAACATCTTACCTGCACCTGCAGTACAGAGTCATTTACAAACGGTGTTGATCAACAGTAAAGTCATCTCCGATGTGGATTCAGTGGATTGTAGGTAAATATCCACCTTTTCCAGCGAGGATTTTTTTTCTCTGTGTTGTTCCAAAGTATTTAGTGAAAGCATTTGAACCATTTTGAGTGAGTGCATTAAAATTAATTAACTGATTCATTTCCGAAGCGGTGAAAACTATTTAAAACAGTCGACAATAAATAGTAATACATGAAAAATATGAAAAATGCTTATCTGTTAGTGTAGGGTAATTTCCCTTGTCAGACAAAGTTTATCTGTGATATTTAAATAATAGTATTATTATTGATATTATTTAAAGGGGTCATGACATGGTTTTGTTTTTTGTTTTATTATGTTCCCTTAGGTGCAATTATAGTATTACAATAGTTTTTTGGACAAAAACCTTTTAAAATTGAGTGATTTATGACCTTTTCCCACCCTGTTTCCCATCCTCTGACTCAAACAGTCTGTTTTGGGGGTGTTTCCCCTTTAAGAGTTCAGTGTTAACGCCCACTGTTATGATTGGCTAACGTTAGTGCTTTTCAGTGAACTGTTTACATTAGTAGCGGGTGCTGCCGATGATGCGTGCGAGGCGATGGCTCTTGCAATGATACAACCCTCTATGTTTGATCCGGAATCGGATGAGGAATCAGAAGAAAATTAACCATCACCACAACAACTAAGAATGGATCAGCCCGTGTCCACATGGAAAGTGTGAAACTATTTTGAATTAATATGTCATTTGTAAAACGAGGCACTTGAAAACGGGTTATTGTTGCGTAATCATCCTATAATTTGCTAACAGTTGAACATTATTTGAGTGGGTCGGTCAGTTTGACATCCTACAACTTTTAATACGAGGCCTGCATTGAACATGACGGACTCTGACAAGAATATGCAAGTAAACTAAGTAAAAACACTGTTATTATTAATAATGAATGAAACTGCAATTAACGTTATAAAAAGTAGTTTTAAGATGAAATACATTACTTACAGTGTGCGGCGTCGTTGTAGGGCCTAGAATAGTCGGCACGGTCTGATCTTTAAGCAAAAGTTTTCTGGCAAAGACAACATCATACTGCGATTAGTTCTTAAAACAGTCATGCCTGAAAGGTAGAAGACAGCTTAAATTAACACTGCCGTGACTGGGACGTCCGCCAAAAATAAACTGCAACCATTTTTCCCTGACATCTGGATATTTCCTCAGCATATTCAAACATGTTGTTTGTCCACAGCCAGGAAAAGCACATATGTGTGGCATCGCGATATCCTTGTAAACAGACCCACTCGCTGCACGTCGACTGAACACATGTGGGCGCGAGCGCGACGACATGCGATGATGCGAAATGAGGCGTAGTCGTCTTGCTCTTGAGGCGGTCATATGCAAACGACGGGTACATCACTTTGTACCGTGACGTCACTTCGTACCATGGATCCCCAACGAGCTGTATTTAGAGCTTGATTAAATAAATTGTTTGTTTATAATGGGGAGTACGTCTTAAGCTATGCAGGAAGTTTTAATGGTACAAAGACCTCTTACATACCAAAAGATCAAGGCAAATTTGGTTTCTCATGTCATGACCCCTTTAATCAATAGAGCTTGTGGCAGGATTGACAGATCAGAGAAATTTAATTATTTAAAAATAATTTGTTTCTTATGAGAAACTAATTAATTTTTAGTTATTATTGTTTGTGCATTTTATTTTAGTATTATACTATAGCTTTTTTAATGTTTGAATTTGTTTTTAGTTTCTGTTTTCATTTTAATTTTAGTTAAAGTTTCAGTATTTTTGATTGTTGATTTTTTGACATTTTTATTGGTTTTTGTAATGTCTGTATAGTTTTTGTTTTTTATTTCAGCTTTATGTAGCCATTCATATATTTTTTTATTTCAGTTAACAGTTATTGTGTTTCAAGTGACAGAAATGCTTTTTAAATTGTTATATAATGCTATGTATAAATAAAAATAGTTCAAATAGTTCTGATTAAAATGAACTATAAAATGTCTTCATGTAAGGACTTTTATTTGTATGACAATCAGACTTGCTGCTCATACTTGCTGTTCCATATGACATTTCATTTGAGAGAAAATTCTCCCTCACAAGGCAGCTCCCTATGTAGACATAAAGGCTATACAAATAAAAGCAACACATATTTTTCTCATTTCCTGATGTGCTCAGGTAGATGAAGGAGGCATGCGCGCACGTCAGTGACGGGACCTGGCATCTTTCCCATGCTGTCCCATCTCTGAGTCACAGGGTCATAGCGGTGAGTTCGCCTTGCCTCGCTATAGTCCTCCTGGGAATAACCGCCTAGAATATACAGCCTCTCCTCCAGGACAGCAGAGGCCGCGCCGACGTGGGGAATGGGAAGAGGAGTGAACACTGTCCAGGTGTCGTGTACCGGGTCATACATCTCGCAGACCAGCTGGTTGGTGTAGTACTTATTAAGGTTGCACACCCCGCCAGCTACATAGACATGGTTTCTCATAGTCTCCATGCAGTGCTGGGCCCGGTCTTGGGTCATGTCAGTGAGGTATGTGGTTCCTCTCACTGGGTGGTAGAGGAACATCGACAGCAGGCATTGGTACTTGCAGTTGAAACCTCCAGAGATGAAGATTTCACCTCCCCAGACAGTGGCAGCATGACCGCTTAAGGCTTGGTCCAAAGGATGGGTGAAGCTGTTCCACAGACAAGAAAAGGCAAATTACTCATTTGTGCCTATGTTTTATTTATCCCGATTAATCGTACAAGAGAAAAGCCTGAGACAAAGCTGAAAGAGCAACCTCTAAGCAATAAAATTTGACTTTGGACTGGCAAATCAAATGATTATCCAAAGATTCTCCATCATTTACAGGTATGTTGTGCTTCTGAGAGCCACTAGGTGTCAGTCAGTTCATTCATTCTGTGCATATATTTTTATTTTCACAATAACAGGCAGAATATAGTTAATCATTACTAAGGAATCTTCTAGAAAAGATTTAGCTTGCTCTTTTATCCTGTTTTAAGTTTTCCTCCTACCTCCAGGAATCTGTTTCTAGTGAATATTTTTCCACGCTGTCAAGATTTGTGTTGATGTCTTTGTCTCCTCCGACAGCATACAGGGTGTCTCCACTAACCACCAGCGTGAAGTTACTCCTTAGTTCCAGAAGGTCTGCCAGCCTTTTCCAGTGGTCTCGCACAGGGTCGTACCTGTTGATGCAGATGTGCAGAGAGAGAAAAGGTGAGAAAATGTGAAAGAAAAGTAAACAAATACAGGCTGACATACCCACAGAAAAACTGTGATGCAATGGAAATTCTGTGTTTTTAGCTAAATGAATAGAACAAGACTTAAAGACCACATTACATTGTTTGATAAATCAAGCCACAAAACCGGACTTTGGATTTTGTGAGGTCTTTAAGTATGCATTACTTTACCTGTAAAAAGATTTCATGACGTCATACTTTGTGTAAAAGTGGCAACCGCCAGCAACATACAGTTGACCATCATGGACCCCAACACCATGTCTAAATCTGGCCTGATCTGGCATTTCTCCCAGCATTCTCCACTCTATCTCCTTCACAAGGCCTGTTCCACTTCTCAGGGAGTTAACAAACCAGAGCTGCTTGCTGGGAAATCGTTGATCCATGTCTGGATTCAGCTGATCGCCTCCGACCAAAACCAGGGCATCTTTGGGGTGACGTACACGTTTTTGCGCCACACGGTCAGAGATGCCAAATCCAAACTCTGTTAGTGCCGATTTGTAGAGTTCAACCTCAAATTCTCCACTGCATTCCATACTCAGGTTTACAGCACGAACTTCTCGAAATTCTCGGAAGGTCATAAATGAAAAACGCACTGCCTGCATGAGCTCTTCGGCCCGCAGGAGCCGTTCAGTGGGATCGGCCTCCACCCAAGCGACGACCGCTCGGAAAACAGCCAGCTCCGATGGAGCGGACAGCGCATCGCATCGGAGGATCGCCAGAAGCTTCTCGGACGGGAGGTCCTGAAACTTTGGGGTGGCAGATACTTCTAGGAAGTGTCTCAGGATAAAGTCCTCAGCCAGCTCCATCAGCTCCGTAATCCCGTAGGCCTCTGCGAAAGACGCCACGTCCAGGCAGTTGTTGACATCCATTTCTTGCTCCAAGAACTCAAGGCAGAACGAGATGGCTGGCTGAATCTGAAACTGGAGGGAGGTAGAGACGAGGTCGAACACGCAGCCCCATCCGAGCATCAGAGCGCCGGTGTAGGCCCAGTTCAGGAGGGGCTCAAGCTCTCCGGCTCCGACTAACAGCAGAGACACGGACTCCTGCTGGCTCTCCTTCATACCGCTGGTAAACATGCCTCTGAAGTAGTCGCTGCTGGCTGCCAGTAACACCCTGTGAGCTTCATGAGGGCAAAGAATTTAGTCTTTTAAAGATACTATTTTTTTCTGTTCAAGGACACTATTAAAATATGTAATTTTCTCAATTTTAAAACATTCAAATTTGAATGGTCAGTGATATAACTGTGGAATAGGTGGAATGGAATCAAAAGGTTTGTGAAGTCATTAACATAACTGTCATTTTTTTCTTTACCTCTGTCCTTCACTATTAAAGACTAGCTACTAACTATTGTTGTCTTTTTCTACAGCTGGATAAAAGTCAAGAACAGCATCTGATAAAATGGAGGGACAAACAATTGTCATTTTCTTCTGTTCAAATTAAAGTTTTTAAAACTTTTAATGTTAAAAAATGTGTTGATTATATGAAATCAAAAGGTTTATCACTGACATAACTGTAACTTCCCCCTGCCTCTTTTCTTCACTTTTAAACTATTTTTTGTCCTTTTCTACAGCTAAATAAAAGTCAAGCCCAGCAGTTGACAAAATGGAGGGGGAAACGGTTGTCAGTTTCCTCTGTTCAATATTTTTTTTTAACATTCAAATTTGAATAATGGACTCTTATCACACAAGTCCATAAGAAAACACACAATTATTAAACAGCCACCTAGCAGTGCCCTATAGAAACAGTAGCCCCTTTCACACATACAGTCTTTACTGGTAAAATTCTGGTAAATTACCAGTAACAGATCATGTGTCAAGGATCTTTTAAAAAATACCGGTAAATTGGTACCGGTATTGGTACTTTGTGAACGCGGAATGAAGATTTACCGGTATTTTGCACATACGAGGCTAGAATGCACTGACGTAAGAAGTGATTTGGGCCAATCAGAAGCCTTTGAAAGAGCAACGGCTCATATAATCATATAATTATGCTGCAGATCAGCACTGTTTACAAATTGGAGTGATACCGAAACTAAAGCGCTTCTCCTCGTCCAGGCGGATGAAGAGATTTGACAACAACTTAGAGGAACAGTTAACAATACTGTTATGTATGATATTATCACAGAGTTTAACGGTATTGTGGAACTGATGTGTGAATGGTCTGTTACCAGTAAAAAGCCAGAGCGCTGTTGCTTGGGTGAACTGCACATTTTTGAATTTACAGGTAAATTCTTTCGGGCAAATTAACGGTAATTTACCAGGATTGCTGTGTGAAAGGGGCTAATGAAGCAACCATATGGCAACATCCTGGTAACCAACCACAGCACTAGCATTGTGGTGACTCATGGGCAAGCATCACTCTTTCTTGCACAGATAGTCATGGTTTTCATAGTTAGGATGTTACAATGTCTCAAGGTGTCTTACCTTGGAAAACCATACCTTCTGCAACCAGTTCAACATCACATCCCACTCTCTTGGCCCATAAGTCCTTCATGGACTGCAGGCCAACTTTCATCTGCTCCTCCGCTGAGATCTTTCTCAGTGTTTCTTCCCTGTTACCTCCATCTTCCTCCTCTTTGGAGATCTCCAGGACTCTTGGAGCTCCAAGACTAAGCGCTGCAGTCTGAATCTGTGACATGTCCTCTTTGTTCAGATTGCTGATGGCTCCGGTGTAGGAGAACTCGACCACAGCAGCCAAACCCGAACCGTGAACCTCGGGACCCAATCTCAGCGAGATTTCCTTCTCATCTCCATCCCTCTCCTGGAGCTTTTGCTGGATGAGGGAGCTCACCGCTGCCAAGACGAGTGAGTGAACATGGAAGCTCATCCCATCCTCGGTGCTCAGGATCAGATCCGTGAGGATGTTCTCCATCTTCATCTCCCCTAGACTCTTGAAGATCTCGCTTGGGTAACTTTGTCTATGATACCTTTGTAGAAGTTCACCTTCCTCCATATTATCGCACTCGTTGTCCTTCACTGCCCTCTCTTTCATTCCTATCCTGCTGTCGTTGTAGGACATGATCCATTTTAGCTTCCTGTTTTCTTCCTCAAACTTCTCTCCTCCTTCTTCTATCATCCTTTTCCTGCGCTCCTTCTCTCTTCTCCAGCGTTCCTCCCATTCCATGGGCAGATTTTTTCTTGTAATTTCCATGAAAAACAATACTTCTTACTGCCGTTCTCTGTTTACAGCACTCACTCTTGTCAGCTCTCATGTACGCTGTAATTCCCTGAAGTCAACAGCATGCTAATAATAGCTTATGAGTCAGTAGATCTCATTTCGGTAGACATGCAGACTTTACAAAGGTGACACATTTATTTTACAATTAAGTCACAATTATTAAGAAGATAGTGTTACAAGTTTTTTTAAGTATTGTATAATCTGATGATGATTATCAGGAATACATTAAAAGATATCTCAGTTCTTAAAAAGAAAGTATTTTTTTAATCTTGTTTAAAGGGGCTGTGTGTAGGTTTTTACTTAAAAAAATCTTTAAGATAGAGTTTTCATATGTACATTCATGAGCCAACCATAATGTAATAGAAAGAATGACACCTTGACTGTCCACCACGGTTGCCTCTATCAGCCTGTAGGCTCAATTGTGTGTGGGGGGGGAGGATTCGGGTCCGAATTGGCGCGAAAATTCACAAAATGTGACGTCATGTGCGTTCTCGTCTACTTGGGCTTACATCCGTATGGCACCGGCAATCGCTAGCAGTAGTTTTTCAAATGGACTCTGCGGACGGAAAGAAGCGACCAGCCTCCAGCACAACCCAGACACCCACGGATACTCCTCATAAGTAAAAAAAAAAAAAAAAAGCCTTATCTAGTGCGGCCAACGAGCGTGCGAGCGTGCGAGCGTGCGCACCGAGAACGAGCATGAGACTGGCTGCAGTTTCTCTAACGGCCACAGGTGTCAGTAAAGGTTTGAACGGTTTGAACAGTTTGAAACGGTTTGAATTCCTTTAACATAATAATTATGGCCAGTTAAGGTGAGAAACTACAGGCAAAAACACAGTTTTTTCATACATCTGTCAATTTTGAGATTTTGGGCTTTTTAGCTTTTCATAGTGTTTTTTCAGACTACAGCGAAAAGAAAACATCCAAAATACATTTTATTTTAAAGGCCAGCACTTACATACACCAAACTTTAGACTTTTATTCATATATAATTTGACCGATTTTATACAACACTTTATTCCTAAAAAATGGTGATATATATATATATATACATATATATATATATATATATATATATATATATATATATATATAAAAAAAATTTTAGGAATAAAGTTTTATATAAAATCGGTCAAATTATATACGAATAAAAGTCTAAAGTTTGGTGATTCCTACAAATATATATATATATTTATACATATATATTTTTATTTTTTTTTGGCTGTTTTCATAAATCAGAAAATCAGTATTTTCTGATTTATGAAAATCCCTAATGTAAAATACTTTAACTCTTTACGTTAACAAATTTTAAGAAGAATTTTGAACCTGGCTTTATCCAATGTTTATTTTTTGTTCTAGAAAAGTATAAAAATTAGTGCGTATTTATTTGCACTAAGAAATAGAAACCTTGTAATATATATTTTTGTGCAATTCTTAATGTAATCAATCAACTGTGCAAGTGTAGTGATATCTATTAGTTACTTTTTTACCCTATTCACCTGGGTTGTCTGGCAACTACTGTCTTGTTTAATATAACCATTTTCATAGTTAAAAGATGTCATGTTAACATGTCATGTTTTTGGCATAATTTTGAAGAGAAAAAAAAGCACAAATTCTGTTCAGTAATAAATTAAATATTTTAAGGAAAATTCATTAGAGACAATTACATTTTTGTTTGCCAGAAACTGTTCAGATGTAGAAAGAGGTGGATCAGTTTGAAGTCAAGCAGAAATACAGCAAAACATGTTTCCAAAAGCCCAAACTGGACCTGCCTGTTTGCCGTTATCATTCACCACATCTAAGGGATTTTCAGCAAAAGTGAAAGGTTTCTCGATGAGAGCTGGTAGATTTGCACTGTTCACTAACAGTGTTGTGTACATGTCCATCTTCATTTTTAAACTATATAAATAACGTTTTACTTTTACACATAGGCCAGTTCATACCGGTCACACCAGTTGCTGATATTATCTGGTGTGTCATTTCACATTTTACAGTATAAAGCGCAGTAACACATTCTTGTTATGACTATAAAATTCAAGCATTGAAAGATATATGTCTGTTTTTTATAGCCACTTATTGAAACGGAGTATGCCAGATGTACTGAATAAATAATTGTCCATAGCTAAAAAATATAATAACATTCACATCAACCATGCATTAAAAAAGTTTGTAGGTTAGTTATATGTTAGTAAGTTTACATGTTTGTTTTAATCATTTTAAAATCTCTTAAGTATAGTCAAATGTACATGTTATCTCTAAGAGTTCATAAAAGTAAAAAAAATATATTTTTATCGAGGAATAATGTTATTAATTCCATGTGATGATAATGAACAAAAAACAACTAACTTTAGAATAATTTTGCTATACTTCGAACTTGCTCAGAATCAAACATTAGGTTATGAAACATGTTTTCATCAGAGTTGATATTTTGACCTTCCAGAAACGGCAATGCTACATAATACCAGAAACCCAGCAGACTTTCGTGAACATTTTTCCTTTATTTAACACAAAGTTGACGTGCACTTTTTTAGTAAGATGATTCTTATTTAACACAGTGTTGTTTCTGTTTGGGGTGAAATTCAGGAATAACTGTTGAAAAGCACATCAAATCAAACACGTGACCGAAATGAACCGTATGTAATGTGACCATGTGAAAAAAATCATTGTATTTGTTCATGTAACATTAAAGATCTCATAAAATTAAGAAAAATAATCATGTATCAGCCTTATAGTTGTAATGTATTTGCACAGAAAAGAAGACAAGCATTACAGATCTGAGACCCATTAAATGAGCTTTTTTTTTTCATTGAATAATTTATGAAAATGTTCTGTAGATGCATATTGTACATCAACAGCTAATTTCTAGTTTGTACTATTCTTTGTACTTGTTAACAGAGATGACATTTCGAGACCCAAGGTCACTTACACAAAGCCCACCCAATAGGGAATGTGTCCAATAAATGACCAAAAAAAGCCACGGTACGAAGTTTTACTGTTCATAAAATATACTTTTATAACTTCTTTATGGCATGAAGTTCCATGAAACTTGTATAAACGGTGGAAAAGGTTTATTGTGTTCCTTCGGCCCGGTCTGATTGTTGACTCAAGTGCTCTTTGAAATCGAAATTCTAGGAATGGACAAAAACACTAACTGATTGGCTAATGTCCACGCTATAAATTACATATCCTTTGGCCATCCATATTTTGCCCTCATGAAAAGCATGATGGTTCCAGTAAACACAACCTGCATACTAAGATGTGATTGGTTAGATGGGCATGTGGGTGTGTTTACCAAATACCCCAGTATAGATAGTTGGAACAATTGTCATGAAGCTGGAACACGTTCCCAAAGAAAACCCACATCAACAAAACATTTTCATGTTAGTACTCAGAACAAATGAATGGGAACACTATAGGCAAAAGTAGCAGATATCAGACAACACACATATGCTGGTGCTGCCGGTTCAAATGATTGTCTTTCACATATAACAACAAGGCTCTTTTACAGTAATTCCACTTAATAAAAATGTAAAAATTATGGAAATGTTCTCATTACATTTTCATGACATTCATTATATTGCTACTTAGTTTTATGTGTTGTCATAATGACCCATTTTCCATTGATGCAAAGCTGAAATTCAATTATGTCCAATTATATATAGGCTTTTCACAATGCAAGCAGGTTTACAGAGGGAAGATAGCAGCGGAAACATTCCCTTCAATGTTTTAGGAGGAAGAAACCTTTGCAATGGCTCAGTTCACATGTTCAAGCATGTGTTTTGGGCAAAATAACATAAAATAGTAAACACAGATAGTTATTGAGTAATCAGTTGTAAAGACTGATCCGTCTGAAGCAATTTGAGAATGCTTTTTTTATTATTTGGAAACAAAAATTCTTTAATATCTCAGCAGTGATATTAAAAAAGCGATTTAAAGTTTCCTACTTGTCAGATGATTCTAGTAAGAAAGAGACCCCAATAACCTCAGTAGTTCCAGATGAGATCTCAACAATGTCTCAGATTGTGCTCATGTTTGCAAAGATCCCAAAGTCTGCCATCGAAAATCAGAGATCTCAATATGAACTCAAACATTTCACATCAAATGATCTGAGCTGCTTGACAATGGATGACAATGAGTGGCTCATTTGGGTCTGTTTTATTTCAGGAGCACTATTTGAGATTAAGTAGATGAGCTATGAAAGAGCAACATCTGAGCAAGTCTCTCCATTTCATGTAATTGTTAGGAGAAGCAGTTAATATGTTGAAATATCTAATTTGTGTCTCTTAATTTCCAGCAGATTTTGTGAGCAGGTTTGAGATGTTGCACATGCTTCTCTGATAACAGCTGGACAAACTTTAAACTTGCTTCAAAACATGGAACAAATCACAGGCGAGTTCCCAGGCCCGTCCAGTCATATGGGGTTATGCAAGTCCTTTCAGACCTATGATAATAACTTGTAATCATTTCACTCATGATGCTCACTTTAGGAGAAAGATATGTGATGTTCACACAACGAAACTGTTGCTAGACAAACTCCATTTGACAGATGTGAAATCTTGGGAAACCAGTTCGTAGATATTTCCGGAGAAGACTTCAAAGATAGCAAGAGAACACAATACAAAGAACTCCCAGTCATGGTTCTTCAAAAATGTTTGTGTACGTCTAATAATGGGTGTGTGTTATTACGGTATAAAAGAAAACACAACTCATTTCCTGCCAGCAGAGAAAGGTCAGTTCATCTCCACTCGGCTCGGCGCTGTGATTTCCGTGGATGTGTTGGAACAGTTCTGTGATCTCCACAAGGATTAAAGCAGGTTGACTTAGTTTAAAGTCCTACAGGATCCATGATGGGCAAATTCATTGATCGCATCAGAAACTTCATCCCGGGTCTGCGGCGCCCGGACAACAATGTCCCACCTGAAGGTGTTACCGTGGATACGGTAGAGGTTGATTACGAGAAGGAGCTGGAAAAGAAAAAAATGTCGTTCTACAATCCGCTTGACCCCGTGCCAAAATATGACTTTTACGCCAACGACACATTTTCTGGACGTATAAAAAGCACCAGACCATCACTGGATGTTCTGCGCAAACCAGTAAGTAAATTTAAATTAAATAGTTATTTGAATTAAAATTCTCGTTTAATTTAACGTATTAGCACTCATATTTGAGTCTATTGAATATTGTACGTTAAGAATATTGTTTGGATGGCAACACTTTGAAAAATTCTCTATGTTTCTGTCAACAGCCGGATCCTGATGATCTTCCTCCACCACCAGAGGATGATGAACGGCCCAAAGTCAAACTTGTTCGCTTTGGATGGATTCTGGGAGTCATGGTGAGAAAACAGGAATCATATATTTGATCTCTTTAACATCTCAAGAAGTTTCTCCTAGACATTAAATGACGAGCTAATGTTTAAGTCTCCAGCTTCTCCAATGTTTCCAATGCTTCTCCATTTATTTTTATACCTCTAGCCTACAGAATTCAGGTCACATTCAGCTTAGTCAAATTAAATTGATAATAAAGTGAAAAAAGAAAAAGAAAAATAATATATAGCCTATATATATTCTTTTTCTTTTTCTTATATATATATATATAATGAATACAAACAGTAGGCTATTCTCAAGTCTCTCAGTACATTTCACCCACATTGTCATTATTATAAAGCATCAGAATGTTTCTTGATTCTTGACAGCGATGAGAACTGGGACGTTATGTTTAGCAGGGATGTAAACTGCTCATTTTTCATTTAATTCGCCCTTTTGAAAGCAAAATTTGTCACCTACTTGATTCTTGGAGAAACAAAGATTTTTTTTGTCGGGTTTGTGGCGTGAACACATTTGTCAACGTTCGTTCTGCACGCATTTGCTTGAGTACAGTAGCGGCCTATCACGTGGCTGACTCCAGCCGTAGCCAATCAAATCTCACAATTGCGCTTCTGACTAGAGCAGCGACCAATCGCGTGACTGACATAAGCAGCGCGCGAACAGGGATTCGACTTCTATGTGCCGGCATGTTTTGCTGGACTATTGCGGCTTTTTTTCTCGATGCATACATTTGTTATAATTATAATGTTATTATAAATATGATTGCTTGGTGTTATGTATATAGGTATACTCCCAAATAAAAGTGCATATCATTGAAATTTATTACATATAATGTTAAATATTTTTTAATCAAATTAAATCATTAAAAAAGTATTCAAATATGTACTTGAAACTTATTCTTTCATAAGAAATACCCTTTGAATCATTTTTCAGATCTGTAATTGTCTCACCTACATGAGTTTAAATAATGTTGAAATATTCTTGCATCCACACACCCCTGATGAGTTTGCTGTGATTCTGTTTCAGATTCGCTGTATGTTGAACATCTGGGGTGTCATCATGTACCTGCGGCTGCCGTGGATCACGTCTCAAGCCGGACTCAGTGAGTTGATCACATCACTTCTCAAATGCCTTTTAACAGTTTAATGTTCCCTCCCTCAAAGAATTAAAAGATCTAGACCTTATCTAAAGTAATTTGACACATTTGTGCATTTTTGCTTGCAGTTCTGACCTACGTAATTATCTTCATGTCTATTATTATCACAACAATCACGGCGACGTCAGTGTCTGCAATCTCCACCAATGGCAAGGTCAAGTCTGGTGAGTCAAATTAATTGTTTACCATAAAAACAGGAACATTTGATTTCAAATGGATTTCAGAATCTTTGTCTCGTTTTCCAGTAAAATATATTAAACATATGCTACTTAAAACAACAAGTTTACCTGTGATTTGCAAAATTGCCCAAGAAATGCATTGTTTTTATTTGACTTAAACATTTAGTGAGATGTATTTTTTAAACTAGTGAAGACAACTTGTCAAAGCAAGTGAAAACAGACTTGTTCATCTCCAGGCGGAACGTACTTCATGATCTCTCGGAGTCTGGGTCCGGAGCTCGGAGCGCCCATCGGATTGCTCTTCGCCTTCGCCAACGCTCTCGCCTGTGCGCTCCACACAGTGGGGTTTGCAGAGACCGTCAGAGATCTTCTGAAAGTGAGACATGCACACATTGTAGGGCTTGAGGGAAACTCAGAGAGTGGCTTTTTAGAAAAAAGCAAAGAGTCACATGACAAGAGTGATACGCAGTGCACAATGCATAACTTTTACTATAATGCATAGTTATAAAGCATTCTATGTACAGAAAAGAAGATGAGTCAAGAATATGAACTTACATGTTAAGCATTCTCCGAAAATCGTCATAAAGAAAACACTTAATGTGGCATTAATTAGTGATATTAAAAGACCAAACTCAGCAAACACCACAATAAGCATGCTTTGTACATTAAAGCAGATGAGCCCATATGACGAAATAAAGCAAATTTGTTTTCAGGGTGCAAGGTTGCGATGTTTATGGCAATCTACATCTAAGTACATTAAGGTACATTAAGCGTTTTCAAATGGCCCACGATGACTGACAGGACAATGGCAGAAGCAAAAGGAGAAAGTACAAAGATATTTTATTTATTTGTGTTACAAAGCGAGTATTATCCGTCGTATTAATTTTGTTAATTACAGTTCGATGTGTTTAATATAAGCAATTTTTCCAGTGTAGCCTACTATTTTATTACCGATTAACCATTATAAGCATTCGTTTTTAAAATAAGGGAAAATCCAAATACCTTTCATTTATATGTTACATCCTGGTTCCCATATCATCAGTCTTATTCAATTTGTTAATAAAAGTTCTATGTGTAACAAGCAAGTTTGTTATTATAGCCTACTATTTGTTTTTCATTAAGAATAATATCGAATCAAAATTAAATATTATTTTTGTCCCAAGAAAAGGAAAGATCTAACGTTTAAGATCAAAATAACCGCTACAAGTCCATCATTGGCAAATATCTTTTCTTATATGCAGTGTGGTATCGGTAACACTGGTGTGGTCACAAGATTATTAATTAAACAAACACATAAACACAGGTAATATGTATGCCTGGAATTAAAGCGTGATCTCCAAACACAAGTGGAGGCTGCACAGCGACAGCACATAAAAATCAACTCGTAGACTCACTCGTATGACCTTCTCTGATGTGCGTATGTGACCTTCAGTGACGTCATGAGACCTTTGTTGGTTGTTTTCATTGTGGCTCAGGCTACTAATTAATAAATAGACTAATTAATAACATGAATTTTATTTATTTTTTAAAGACATTTATTTATTTTTAACCGCTGTTTAAATCACATCCACAATCGTTTTCTTCATTCTCAGGACTTTAGCGCTCAGATGGTGAGTGATGTCGATGACGTGAGGATCATTGGGACAATTACTGTGGTCATCCTGCTCTGCATCACATTCGCTGGCATGAGTTGGGAGGCCAAGGTATACTGTCCTCTGCTCCTGTTTTCGATCATTTCCCAAAACTGCCTCTTGTAACACTAATGTTCTTCTTGCTTTTCACTCCACTAAAGGCTCAGATCCTGTTCTTCATCGCGATCATGCTCTCCTTAATTAGCTACTTTGTTGGGACGGTTCTCCCACCCGACAGTGTTAAGAATGCAGCAGGATTTTTCGGCTACAAATGTGAGTAAACAAGATTAAACGCTTTTGATCCAGATCCAGATCCAGATCTAATGTGGTCTTCAAGTGCATCTAGTTGTTTCTAAGTTTGGGATTCGTTATTTCGACCTGTTGCAACAAAACAAATACACAGTAGATGACAAACTCTTGTTTACTGTTGTGGCAAAAATTTCTATCAAACCATCATGACTGCGTAATAGACACTCTGAATCAAATTGTCTTTTAAAAGGTATTTTTTCTTGCAAGAAGACCCAGTCACCACACATAAGCTACGCTGTAGAGTGAGTGAGACACTCAAGAGCTGGGCAGCCTTTTATACTGATTTCAAGGTCTTCTTAGAAGCAGGGCTCCTTTCTGCCACATTCCTTAGATAAAGGACCTATGGCTGCTAGCCTCGATTTATTACTAGCTGACCCTTAATACCCCTACGGACTAGATGACCGTAAACTTCAGAAGGCAGAGGTCCCTACCCAGCTGTTCCCGAAGTGTCTCGCTCCTGTATTTACAACGCGTTCTCATCCCAATGCGTCATTTACGACGCTTTTGCCAAAGCGTTCATATCCTACGTACATGGCACCCTTTAGCGTAAATATAACACGCACAGAGTATGGGTAGGTTTAGGTCTGGGGTAGGGTTAGGGTTAGACCACTAGGCGGCGCCTTCTGCCCCATATATATCTGCGTCTCATATTTACGCTAAAGGGTGCCATGTGCGTAGGATATGTACGCTTTGGCAAAAGCGTCGTATATGACGCCTTGGGATGAGGACGGGCTCGTATTTAAGATGTACAAACATACATATATCTCCCGTCCCAGTCACATAGAAACATGTGACTCACATTACTTTGTAATATCTACTGCAGATCAATGAAACCCAATTTTTGTATTACAATACCAAGCTCCGAACCGCAACGTTAACACAACATATGATTCATGCATGTGTAGCCCATTCGGTTCGCACTGCCCGCATATTAGGAACTCCCCTGAGATTAGGGGAGTGAGGTTTACATGCACAGCTCACACTAGCCTACATTTGTTACACACACCCCTTAAACCTAACTCCCATCCGGGACACGGCACCACTGTAGCCCCTCCAGTTCTCACCGCCAGCTCTAAGCAGGACGCAGACACGTCCGCATAAGGGTCACAGCACCACTGTAGCCCCTCCAGTTCTCACCGCCAGCTCTAAGCGGGACGCAAACCCAGACACATCTGCATAAGGGTCACGCCACCACTGTAGCCCCCTCCAGTTCTCACCGCCAGCTCTAAGCGCGACGCAAACCCAGACAAGTCCGCATAAGGGTCACGGCACCACTGTTACACTTCCAGTTCTCACCGCCAGCTCTAAGCGGGACGCAAACCCAGACACGTCCGCATAAGGGTCATGGCACCACTGTAGCCCCTCCAGTTCTCACCGCCAGCTCTAAGCGGGACGCAAAACCAGACAAGTCCGCATGAGGATCACGCCACCACTGTAGCCCCTCCTGTTCTCACCGCCAGCTCTAAGCGGGACGCAAACCCAGACAAGTCCGCACAAGGGTCACGGCACCACTGTTGCACCTCCAGTTCTCACCGCCAGCTCTAAGCGGGATGCAAACCCAGACACGTCTGCATAAGGGTCACGGCACCACTGTAGCCCCTCCAGTTCTCACCGCCAGCTCTAAGCGGGACGCAAACCCAGACACGTCCGCATAAGGGTCACGGCACCGCTGTAGCCCCTCCTGTTCTCACCGCCAGCTCTAAGCGGGACGCAAACCCAGACACGCCTGCATAAGGGTCACGCCACCACTGTAGCCCCTCCAGTTCTCACAGCCAGCTCTAAGCGGGACGCAAACCCAGACACGTCCGCATAAGGGTTACGGCACCACTGTAGCCCCTCCAGTTCTCACCGCCAGCTCTAAGCGGGACGCAAACCCAGACACGTCCGCATAAGGGTCACGGCACCACTGTAGCCCCTCCAGTTCTCACCGCCAGCTCTAAGCGGGACGCAAACCCAGACACGTCTGCATAAGGGTCACGGCACCTAAAACGTGAAATAACTTCGTCAAATTATGAACATTCAACTTGATGTTGTTTTGTGTTGGAACAACCAGACCTAAACACAGTTTTCTTCTTCCAGATGATATTTTCATGTCCAACCTACTGCCTTCCTTCCGAGGTGCTGATGGAAATTTCTTTAGGATGTTCGCCATTTTTTTCCCAGCTGCTACTGGAATTCTTTCTGGCGTCAACATTTGTGGAGATCTCAAGGTAATATTGACATTTTTCAGACAGAGCGTGTAAAGTAGGAAAGTCACCGTGCCCTAAAACACTACAGAAATTACTTGTGTCTGTGGTTTTCCAGGATCCTACGGGTGGGATACCTAAAGGAACACTGCTGGCCATATTGTGGACCACCTTGAGCTATTTATTGATCTCAATCACATGTGGTGAGATCAGACCTTTTTCCGTCACACCTTTGCTTTGTGTATCATAAACTCTTATGAAATTAATTGAAATGTGCGTCTTATTGGTGATCTGTTCTCCTCACTGAAGCACTTCCTCTCTTCCTGCTCAGCTGCAACTGTTGTAAGAGACGCTTCTGGCAATGAGAGCGATAATTTAGCGGTATCTAATAATTCGATCCAATGCAGCGGTCTGGGCTGTAAATATGGCTGGAACTTTGACCGGTGTGAACAGAACTACACATGTAGGTCTGGACTGGCAAACAACTTCCGTGTGAGTACATCGGCCCATATGGTTATAGTTTTCATTATTTTGTTGTTGGATGGATGGATAGACTTACTAATAGCTCTTAATGTTTTTTTTTTTTCCTTCAGGTTCTTACCACTGTTTCAGGATCTGGCATTTTGATCACCATTGGTGTCTTTGCCGCCACCTTGTCATCAGCGCTGGGTTTCTTGGTGTCTGCACCCAAAATTTTCCAGGTAGATGATTTAACTGTTTTGATTTAAAGTTGTGGTATCCTGCAAATGACATTTTTGTATGTGTGTTCATACAGTGTTTGTGTAAGGATAACATCTACCCCTACATCGGCTTCTTCGCAAAAGGTTATGGGAAAAACAACGAACCTCTACGTGCATACTGTCTCGCGTTTCTCATCGCTATGGCTTTCATCCTCATCGGTGAGTCCTGGATCGCCTCCAGATCAGTTACTGAGGTGTTTCTCTCTGCGGACGCTTTAACATTTGGTGTTATGTTTATATTTTCAGGTAATCTGAACACAATCGCTCCTCTGATCTCCAACTTCTTCCTCTGTTCTTACGCTCTCATTAACTTCAGCTGTTTCCATGCAACGATCACCAAATCACCTGGTGAGAACTTCATCATCATCTTAATCAACATCATCCGTTTTGCAATGTGAACAGATAAGCAATAATGTACTGTGAATATATATATACAGTATATATATATATATATATATATATATATATATATATATATATATATATATATATATACAATATACACTCACCTAAAGGATTATTAGGAACACCTGTTCAATTTCTCATTAATGCAATTATCTAATCAACCAATCACATGACAGTTGCTTCAATGCATTTAGGGATGTGGTCCTGGTCAAGACAATCTCCTAAACTCCAAACTGAATGTCAGAATGGGAAAGAAAGGTGATTTAAGCAATTTTGAGCGTTGCATGGTTGTTGGTGCCAGACGGGCCGGTCTGAGTATTTCACAATCTGCTCAGTTACTGTGATTTTCACGCACAACCATTTCTAGGGTTTACAAAGAATGGTGTGAAAAGGGAAAAACATCCAGTATGCGGCAGTCCTGTGGGCGAAAATGCCTTGTTGATGCTAGAGGTCAGAGGAGAATGGGCCGACTGATTCAAGCTGATAGAAGAGCAACTTTGACTGAAATAACCACTCGTTACAACCGAGGTATGCAGGAATGCATTTGTGAAGCCACAACACGCACAACCTTGAGGCGGATGGGTTACAAGAGCATAAGACCCCATCGGGTACCACTCATCTCTACTACAAATAGGAAAAAGCGGCTACAATATTGCAAGAGCTCACCAAAATTGGACAGTTGAAGACTGGAAAAGTGTTGCCTGGTCTGATGAGTCTCGATCTCTGTTGAGACATTCAGATGGTAGAGTCAGAATTTGGCGTAAACAGAATGAGAACATGGATCCATCATGCCTTGTTACCACTGTGCAGGCTGGTGCTGGTGGTGTAATGGTGTGGGGGTTGTTTTTGGCACACTTTAGGCCCCTTAGTGCCAATTGGGCATCGTTTAAATGCCACTGCCTACCTGAGCATTGTTTCTGACCATGTCCATCCCTTTATGGCCACCATATACCCATCCTCTGATGGCTACTTCCAGCAGGATAATGCACCATGTCACAAAGCCCGAATCATTTCAAATTGGTTTCTTGAACATGACAATGAGTTCACTGTACTAAAATGGCCCCCACAGTCACCAGATCTCAACCCAATAGAGCATCTTTGGGATGTGGTGGAACGGGAGCTTCGTGCCCTGGATGTGCATCCCACATATCTCCATCAACTGCAAGATGCTATCCTATCAATATGGGCCAACATTTCTAAAGAATGCTTTCAGCACCTTGTTGAATCAATGCCACGTAGAATTAAGGCAGATCTGAAGGCGAAAGGGGGTCAAACACAGTATTAGTATGGTGTTCCTAATAATCCTAATCCTTTAGGTGAGTGTATATATATATATACAATATATATATATATATATATATATATATATATATATAATATGAATGGGACCTTCCAACTTTTCATCACCTTTTGAACTTAAAGGGACTTTTACAGCTTGTTTTACTATTTAACAAAATGTTTTTATTGAACAGGCATTCTAAAAAATATGCTCTGGTCAAGTTCAGACTTTTTAACTTTATTCATCATAATTTGATTATTAATCACTAGATGTAAATGAAAAGCTAAAAGTTAGTTGTTGCTCTGTCGGAGATTAAAAATAAGATTTAAAATGGTGAATTCTGTGTCTTCATATAAAAAGAAAACCAACAGTTGTTGGGGGGTGAAATAACCCTAACCCTAAAATAAGAAATATCTTGATTTCTATATTTTAAGTCAATCGGAAGCCCTTTTTGAGAACAGCTCTTCTGTGTGTCTAATATTCATGTTTGTCGTCTGTCTCTCGCAGGCTGGCGGCCGCAGTACCGTGGCTTCAGTCCGTGGACGTCTCTGTTTGGTGCTTGCTTGTCTTTTGTCCTCATGTTTCTGTTCACATGGTGGGCCGCTCTTGTCACGTCCATTGTCATTCTCTTCCTCATAGGTTATGTTTCCTATACAAAGCCTCGTGAGTAACCTTATTGTTTGTCTGGTTTGCTTTCAATGACGCAATATGTTGCAGATTATGACTTACATTTTCCACTTATGATCATAAAAACATATTTTATGTTCAGTTATTTTAACACATTGACTGTTGTCTTATCGTGTGTCCAGAGATCAACTGGGGCTCATCTTATCAGGCCGGTATCTACAACATGGCTTTGTCCTTCTCGATGTCTCTGACTGGTGTGAGTGATCATGTCAAAAACTACAGGTGAGACTGTAAAAGTATATATTACCAATCTGATCTGATCACAATACACCAGCCGATCATGATAAGCTCTCTCTTAGGCCTCAGTGTCTCGTTCTGACCGGCCCTCCGAACGCCCGTCCCGCTCTGGTGGACTTTGTGGGCACTTTCACCAAAAGCATCAGCCTGATGATCTGTGGGAACATCATCATGGTAAGAAGAACCCAGAGCTGGGCCATTTTTGATGCACAATCTTACACCGATAACTCTATGATATGAAGAGCATGCAACTGGGTTAAAGCTATTTAATTTAATTAATAAAAGATCCCGGTTCGATTCATATATGCATGCCCATCAAAATTCTGTCCAAAGTCACTCAGAAATGCATCACGTTATGAAAGTTTGAACAGAATACAAACCTGAGCAGTATTTTATTTTGACAACTTAAATATATGCACTGCCATTGTAAGGTTTGGGATCAGTGAGATTATTAATGTTTATAGCGATGGTATATAACATTATGATGCACATTAGCGATAGCGATGCACCGTCCATCAATGTATCTTTAATTTAATAGCACAGTGAATATTTAAGGCTGCTCCAGCCGGGCTCGACCAGTCAAGAGCAGTGAGTGATTTTCTCTTTGTCTTTTGTTGTCAGATGAAACATTGAGGACAAAGACAGCAGTATGTTTATTAGGCTGCTGTCACTTTAAGGGCTGCGTGTATCAAACACACTGTTACACACACGTTTTCTTTACATGTTCACGTTTCACTTAAGACATAAATGACTGTTTCACAAGGATACTTGCCTTTACAGGCATTTTGACATAATTTTGTTTGAATTAGTCCGTTCAAGCTCAAGAAGACATTCTATTCGCTATTCGCGCATTGTCAGAGAGGCAGCTTTCTGGCTGCGTGCTTTGGATGATGCGCATAGAAAAGTTCTTGAAAATATGTGATTACTGTACCAGATTCCTGTTGTAATGTACGGAACCACTCTTTATACATAAATCATGTGAAAGTTCATGTTTTTAATTTGCACATACAATTTAGTTATAATTCAAATGACGCATGTGTGCTGAGTGAGCAATCAGCAATCAAGAGCATTCACCAGAAGTGCTCTCTCTCTCTCTCTCTCTCTCTCTTTACCGTCGGTTAACTTAGTAATATGCTCCTCCTCCCCTTCTGCTCTCTGTTTGCTCTTTTGTCTATTTCTTTGTCACAAGCATTGTATAGTATTGGTTGTTGGTATCGTAGCATTTTAATGAGTATGAGTATGAGTACATGAGCGCAGTATAGCCCGCCGATAACAAAATTGGTGCATCTCTATATAACATTTTTATTCAGGAAAGATGATTAACAAAAAACCTGGTTGACACAATCAGATCACCTTGATTTCACCAAATGGCTTATTCAGTGCGTGAAGGTGTCGTGGGTTTATTGCGCTCTCATGCTTTCAGGAGGACGAGAAGTCCAGTTTTCCGCAGCACAGCACTGATATGCTGGTGGACTGGCTGAATCAGAGGAAGGTTCGTTCTTTCTACACGTCCTTCAATTCCGACAGTCTGAGAGAGGGCGCGAACAATCTCATGCAGGTAAGACCGTCGCTAATGTGTTCTAACACCTTTTTCTTCTCCTCATTACATCCTTCTGAAAGACTCAATCATCTTTCTAGGCTTCAGGTCTTGGTAAACTGAAGCCGAACACCCTCGTTATGGGATTCAAGATGAACTGGAAGGAATGTAAACCTGAGAGTTTAGAGGACTACGTCAACACCATCAGGTGACTTCAGACGCTGCTTTTGTTCATGAATATCAGTTTATTTGTCATGCAGTTCGTTGTATATTGACGTTGTTTCATGTTTTTTGTTTAGCGACGCATTTGACTCCAGCTACGGCCTTGCAATTCTAAGAATGATGGATGGATTGGACGTTATGGATGCTTTGCAGAGTTCAGGTGTGTACTGTGTGTTTTATACAGTATAATGACTTAAAAATGCATTGGTGCTGCAGTTTGAATCATAAAACAAAGTTTGACGTGGGTCTATTTTGAGCAGCAGGCAGATCATCTGCAATTGATAATCTGGCATTCGATGCAGACGAAGTCCCGCAATCCGAAAAAGATGAAACAGACCGGAATTCAGGTGAAAAACACACTTGAAGTCTTTTTTGGTGCACTTTTACCCCATTGGCACTGCTAGTGAAGTGTTGTGACAAACTAGAACGTTAAAATTAACCATCTACAGTGCAAGCAATGGAATCCTGATGTCATCACCCAGTCAGCCAATCAGAACAGTGGACATTGACATCCAGTCGACCAATCAGAACAGTCACACTCTAATGAATTAATTTATGTTTCAGACAATTAAATACACAGATGTAGTAGAAAAATATTTATAGTTTTTAAAAATTCACACTGATGCCAATGGAAGCAAGAAAATAACCGTTCAAATACAATTTGACTGCATGTATTATACCAAAGGTCACAATAAGGTTTACTGTATCCTTCTCTCAGCTCACTGTTATGTTTTTAAGGAAAAGTGACCTTAAAAACATAACTCCTTTTTTGACTCCCCATCTAGATATTTCTGACGATGGCTCGAACGATCAAGTCAGGTCGGTGTTTCAGACGAAACAGGGCAGGAAGACTATTGACATCTACTGGATCTCTGATGATGGAGGTGAGATACAACTGCTTGAATGATACTTAAACTCACTGTGGGAAAAAAAGTCATGGCATGAAGTTCCAAACTGGTTTAGTCTGGGTTGGTAGACCGACATGGTTTTGGTCTTTTGGTAAATCTCAAGGGGGTCTGATAAACCTCCAGCACAAACCGTTTGCACTCCCATTTTCTTAATATGAATGCTGTTGCTCTCTTTCAGGTCTGACTGTTTTAGTGCCGTATTTGTTGACCAGAAGAAACCGCTGGAAAAAGTGCAAAATCAGAGTGTTTATCTTAGGAGACCAGGAGACCATGAAGGAAGACCGTAAAGAGTGAGTGGATCGTTATATCATCATCGACTGTTACTAGTTTTGATATGCAGAAAAAGTGGTTCTTTAACCGGTGTTCTCATTACAGCATGAAAATGCTGTTGAAGACATTCCGGCTGGAGTTCGAGGAGATTGTCGTGATAACAGACGTGGATAAAGCTCCTCTGCCTAAAAAGTGAGAAATGTTCACAAATAAACATTGACAAAAAGTTGCAGGTTTGTAGTAATGCTGCCTTCATGTGCTATCGGAGACATCCTACTTACCACTTCTGAACACTGTTTGGTAAATACTATTATAGTATTTATTAAAGGGTTCAAATTATTCTTTTTAATGTTTCCCTTTACCTTTAGTGTGTAATGTATCTGTTTGTGTTTGTAAATAATCTACAAAGTAATCTACAAAGCTCATAGTCTCCCACAAAGCGTTTTATTCTATCTAACAGAGAACACTTTTCCAGACCTGCCTAAAAGGCCCTCGATTGAAGTCCAGATATCACTTCCTCAAAAGTCCATGTCACAATGTGAAATATTAGCATGATGCCCGCAAAAAGGTGCGGTTTCTGTGAATTGAAGTGTTGTCGTCATGTCGCGGATACGCTGTGTTGGATGCGAAAGCAAAACCGCTTTTGCTTTCAGAGGTCAATAAGAGTTTCAGATTTGTTTATAAAGCTCTTCCTGAGCTGTACAACTCAAACGTTTTCTTGTGCGCAGTGCATTTTACAGAGGACACCAGGGATAGTAAAATGCCGGCTATAAACTTTAGACTACTTACCACTGTGAAACGTTCTGCTCAAGTCGTGCTTGTGTAACGGAGGCCAGTAAGAGCTGTGAGGGTAATCCTCACTTCCCTGATCTCAAGAAATGAAATAGCAACTGACACTGCAGTCTTAAGCGTCCTTGTTGTTAGCACACCCGCTTCCAATGCCGGAGACGCTGGTTCGAGTCCCACTTGGAGTTGGGTGAGTAGGACCACAGGGGTTATAATGGTGCCGTGACCCAGATGGGAGCGAGGTTTAGGGGGTGAGTGTAACGGAGGCCAGTAAGAGCTGTGACAGTAATCCTCACTTCCCTGATCTCAAGAAGTGAAATAGCAACTGACACTGCAGTCTTAAGCGTCCTTGTTTTTAGCACACCCGCTTCCAATGCCGGAGACGCAGGTTCGAGTCCCACTTGGAGCGGGGTGAGTAGGACCACAGGGGTTATAATGGTGCCGTGACCCAGATGGGAGTGAGGTTTAGGGGGTGAGTGTAACGGAGGCCAGTAAGAGCTGTGACAGTAATCCTCACTTCCCTGATCTCAAGAAGTGAAATAGCAACTGACACTGCAGTCTTAAGCGTCCTTGTTGTTAGCACACCCGCTTCCAATGCCGGAGACGCAGGTTCATGTCCCACTTGGAGCGGGGTGAGTAGGACCACAGGGGTTATAATGGTGCCGTGACCCAGATGGGAGTGAGGTTTAGGGGGTGAGTGTAACGGAGGCCAGTAAGAGCTGTGAGAGTAATCCTCACTCCCCTGATCTCAAGAGGTGCACTAGCGACTGACGCTGTGGTGTTTAACATCCTTGTTAGCGCGCCCGAATCCCACGTCAGTTTGAGTCCCCGCTTGGAGCAGGGCGAGCAGGACTGGAGGGTTTAAACTTGCAAAGTGGGTACCAATCGATTGGCTTGGTCATCTTCATTTTCAGAATCCGACTGGAGCTTGAACTGGTAAGGTAAAATCAACAACATTAATTTTAACTCTGCATTTACAAATGCTATAGAAGCCTTGGAAGCTTAAGCTCGTGATAATGGCAAAGCCTGTTACATTTCCGATGCATGCTTGAGGTGTTTGTCCAATCACTACGTAATGGGTCAGTTGACCAATCAGAGCCTTTTGAGCTTTTCAGAAGGAGGGGCTTTGAAGAAATCAGCGTGTTTCAGACATACCGGGAATAGAGGAGCTGAAATAACGTACAGTATGTAAAAATTCTTCTTGCTCTCTGTTCCTGTAGTTGGCAGCGGTATGAGGAAAACATCGCCCCCTTCATGCTGAGTGAAGAACAGGCTGGAGGAGACATACAGGAGCTCAAGAGACTTAGTCCATGGAAAGTTTCGGACAAAGACCTGGAGGCCATAAAACCCAAGGTGTGTGTGCTTGCTGGTGTTTGTCGTTTTGAACACGAGTACCATCCATCAGACCCTCCATTTGTCTGTCTTTTATTTTCAGGTGGAGAGGTCGGTGAGACTAAATGAGATCATCAAGAAGAACTCCATCCCCGCGGCTTTGGTTGTAATGTGAGTATTGCTAGTTAGAGCAGTTTACCCATCCCATATGATACGTCATTTTCATGTATCAATCCAAAGGGATTCACAAATGAGTGACATCACAAGCAATTGGTCATACTTTTGCATAATTTGGGGCCTTTGAGAACAAAAGCAAAACCAGTTGAGGCTTCTTAATTAGCTTAACTAATATGACCAGCGTTGCCAGTCAATTTATGCCTGATAACAGCTCTACACATAATGTGTGTGTGTGTTTCAGTTCTCTTCCAGTCCCTGATGTCAACTGTCCCAGTTCTCTCTATATGGCCTGGGTGGAAGCGCTGAGCTACGGCATCCACTGTCCCGCCCTGCTCATACGAGGAAACCAAGAGAACGTCATGACCTTCTACTGCCAGTGAAACACTCACATTAACCTGAGTTCATCATTAAACACAATTATTCCTGCAGGTGAAGCTGCTGTCAGTTTCAGTCATGTGGGGATTTTAAGCTTGCCGTGAATCAGACCTGTTGAACTAAAATGAGCTGCTTAATCCTCTTGTACAATGATTCTATTACAATGTATATGTATATCACATGTTCATATGTCTGTATAATCTTCAAGGATGTCAGGTCAGACAGAGTCGACTGCAAAGAATATAATAGAAATGCATTGGATTTATGCTGGTGGAGGGAAGTCATTTATCTCAGGACTTTCATTTCAAAGTAGAATATAAGAGTTTCATGCCATAATAATGAAGACACAATAATAATGTTATGGAAATGTTACATTTTGACTGTATATGAATGGTAAATTATTAGGTTGTTGTTACAAATACGTAAAATTATAAATATGTTCTCGATGTGCTTTTCAATGTGAAAAATACAATAACGTACAATGGCGAACATCTAAATTTTCATTGATTGTCTCATTACACCAATTACAAAAACAAAACTGTTTTAAAATACATTAATGCTGTACAGTCTCGATCACAACATATTTAACAGAATATATTGCAGATGAGTATATTCTTTTCTAAGGATAAAAGTGGCTACCAAATGCATAAATGCAAATGTAAAACACCAGTTGATTCAAAGGCACTGAAAAGACTTTAAAAAATGATGAAGAAAAGTGAGCTTGATGTTTTGCATTTAATAAAATGACATGCACACATTTTGAAGTGTGACTTTTGGGGCTACTAACCTAAAACACACACTCAAGTTTATTAATAATTAGCAAGTGTGTTTGTTTAACCTCAAATTATGATTCTTGAATTGTAAACGTAAATGATTTATGAGGCTCCAATATTATCAGATTGTGCTTTGTACATACATTACATATTGACCAGCAGCCTCTTCCAGCCTCTTCCGGCATGGCTCAGTTTCTTCCATGTGATCTCAATCGGCCACACTTTTTGTTAATGATTATTTTGATGATTTGAAATGTTTAATAATTCTGATGCTCCTTATGATTTTAAATATTTGTAATTTTTTAAATCTGGTGTGAGTTTAAAATCCACATTTAAATAAAAAATGTGGTGTGCAGCTCATATCATTTGAGACATTTTGAGATGACTGACTTTTGAAGACAGACTTTGGTGTCTAGACAAACATGAACATATTTTGAGACATTACTGATCTTTTTTAAAACACATTTTTCTTGCTTGGTCAACCCTTTACGAATCCTGAATCTTATTTCACACTGCTGAAATAAATTGAGCTTATTCGTTTTAGATGGATTCATATTCTGATAAACACACCAGGCTGTGTACGAAAAAGTATATAGGCAGAACTGTTGCCTCAATGCCCGATAACTTCCAATGGCCATGAGAGATACAGTAGACAGTATTTACAATGGCATGCACTGTATAAAGGTCCTCGATTATGATCACACGTATTTTCAGAACTTTTTTAATATTTATGGAGCTTTTTTCTGCTAAACATGTTTTTGAGGAAAAAAAAGTGGTCATCTGAACAATTAGCATGTCGTTAATGAACACACTCTATTTCTATTCCTCACAGCTTCGTTCAAACCTGTCAAAAATGTAATATCCCACACTAGCAAAGCTAAAGTAAGATCTAAATGGTTGTCAAAGTGTGTGTCACCGTCTACAGACGTATTGTAATGAGGGTAAGTGAGACTTACCAAGTTTTCAAATCTTCTTCACTTTCAACACTCAAATATACCGCACTGACGACAGGCGCGACAAACATCGTGTGCTGTAGTTTCTTCTAAATTGCGGTTATTGTGCGCGCTCATGTAAACAAACCAACGAGTGCGCCAGATTCACATGACGGAGGACACGATTGGAGTAAATTGGCCTTAAATTAGGGTCTGTTCTCCACATAAAGCAATCGAATGTATTCAGAAGACTCGGGATAATGCACACGAATCATATGGACTACTTTTATAAGTTTGGAACTTCTCAGTTACAATCACCATCATCTTGTTCTTGTGTGTTTTTTAAATTCTGGGTCAACTAGTCCTGTCTGTACTTAAAATGTTTTGATGTGTACTTAAAATGTTTCTTTAAAACAGCCATTCCCTGCTTGCCACAAATAATAATTGTGTGTACAATGACATTGAATGAGGAAATCACTATTTGTATATAACAATGTAGACAACAATATATTAGCTATCAATAAACTAATAGTTTGTTGATGATTTGTAAGTACTATGTTAATATATAGGCAACTTATTATAAAGTGTTACAACAATTAAATAATTTTAATATATATTTTTTTCACAGCTGCTTTTTTAATAAAAATGTAACTGGAATTGTATGCTCCAGAGACTTTTTTTCATCATTCTATTGACTAGATTATCTCTGTCACTTGCTTTGTGTATATAACCCAGACGATGACAAGAAAATAAAGCAAAAGGAGATTTAATGAACAGAGTAACAGGCTAGCTTACAATATCAACCTCAACGCAAGACAAATGACTTGTGAATCGGAGGGATTGAATACACAGGAATGGTAATCCACAGAACAACAAACAGTGGAGGTAGTAACCATAGTAACAAACAAGTGGCGGGAAAACTGATAACAAAGAAAACTAGGACTGGTTTGATAACCACTGCTCTAGTTCAAGGCAGAGGAGTTTTAAATTGTATTTGTTCTTGCGTTCTGTCGAAGTTGATGTGTATATTAGAGATGTTAGCCATGACACCAAAGCTCAGAGGCGTGTGTCAAAAAAAGAAACAATTTCAGTGAAGTTTTGTATCGATGCTTGATTCATTCTATCAAACTAATGACATCTAATGACTAATGACATCCGAAGCTTCGTTTCACACACACCCACGTGACTGCTTAGTACCCTGATTCAAAGGTTTAAAAATGCGTGACACAGGGGGGTGCCCTCGTGGATTGATAAAGTGTATTGCGTTCAAACACTTCAAAACACTTTAAGCAGTACCCTCTCTCCAAGCACCAGTAATTTTAACAATGTAACTTACAATGTTCATAACGTCTCCATAAGCATTGCCCATCCGGGCTACAGTAGCCTACATTGTTGGTCCGTAGGCTACAGATTTACTATAATTGTGTGAAAGTGTGTGTGTGTGTATGTGTCTATGTGTTTGTGTGTGTCTTTGTATGCATGCACCTGCATTTTATTACTTTCTCTATATTCATGAGTTTTATTTGTTTACTGTAGACTTGGAATTAAGCCTTGTCCCGCTATTATTTGATTCATAGGACCAGACAGCAGTTATTTTGCCAAGAAGTCATTTTGGTTTATTCTTTATATGAGTCAGGAGAAAAACTTGAAAATATGTTGTATTCGTGCAAGGTCTATGTGTTTCTATGAAGTAGTACAGTAAAGATTTAGCTTATATACACCACTGAGGGACTTACAACTTCCTTGTAAGGTAGAAAAAACATGTTGCTTATGTTTAAAACGTAATGTATACCTCCTGCTTACACATGGTAGAATCCACTTTCCATGTTATGTAACTGTCCTTCAGTGTATACATTTGTGGTACATTTGCGTCAGTGGAAAACATTCCTTTCCTTGTAAAGAATATGCCAACTGTACAATATCATTGGAACATGTTACATTGCACACATGCTCCTACTGTATGTTCATCTCCCTCCCAGCTTCCCTCCCTGTGTTTGTCATATGATCCTTACACACATGGGTCATGCAATCTATATTCTAGCTCATTTTTAACTTCATAAGATAATACAACTGATTATGAGTAATAATGCAAAAATAAAACAATACAGCTACACACTATTAAATGATGAAATTATATTAAAAGAAGAAATTTTAGTATTAATTTACAAACCTTTATTGTTTTGAGTTAGAAATCTTTATTCACAGTAATCCTATGTCTCAAGAGTTTCGAAAGCGATCTGTCATCAAAGGTCAGAGATCTCAATATGAATGTGAACTCAAACATTTCCCATATAATCATTCATTTTATAGCACTAGACACTTGCTGTTGGACAAATATTGACTCATTTGGGTCTCATTTTTCTACATATGAGACAAAGATGATGAGCTATGAATTAGCAGTGTCTGAGCAGGAGTCCCATTTCCATTAATTTCCTTTTAATCATTGTCAACTGATGTATTAAAAATATCTCATTTATGTATTTGTCTTTCCTTTGAGGTGTGTGAGCAGGTTTGAGATGTTGCACGCTGCTCTGATAACACATGGATAAACTTTAAACTACTTTCAAAGCATGGAAAATCCCAAATAATGACAAGTTTCCAGGCCTATACATGCAAGTCATTCAGACAAGGAAACTCAATCAAGTGTCTGTCTGCACATCAACATGATCTGTAATCATTTAATTTATGATGGTGACTTTGGGTGAAGGAGATCTTCAGATCTTCAGATGTCCAAACTTCAGTGTTTGTTTTGCTTCTTGCATGCAATGTTGACTAGTTTTATATTAATCAAGCTTTTTTCTACATGACTGAGTAAGAGTTTAGCTTTTGGCAGTCTCTATTTGAAAGATCTATGTGAAACCAGCCCGTTGATAATTTTCCAAACAAGATTTCAAAGATTGCTAGAGAAAACAATATAACCATCACTCATGGTTCTGCAACAATGTTTGTGTATGTATAACGATGTATGTTTGTGTGGGTGTATGCAAGTTGGCTCCATTAAGGTAAAAAAGAAAACCCAACTCATTTTTCTGACAGCAGAGGAAGGTCAGTTCAAGTCCACTTGACTCTCTGGATGCCAGGAATGACTTGGCACTTTGATCGTCTGGTGTGATTTCTGTGGATTTAAAGGATCATTTGATGATCTTCACAAAGATTTAGGCAGGAGGGGGCAGGAAAATCACAGGCAAAAGAACCACAGAATCCACGATGGTCAAAAATATTGATCGCATCAGAAACATAATCCCAGGTCTGCGCCGTCCGGACAACAATGTCCCGTCTCAAGGTGTTACTGTGGATATGGGAGAGTTTGATTATGGGAAGGAGCAGGACAAGAGAAAAATGTCATTCTACAATCCGCTTGACCCCTTGCCAAAATATGAATATTACGCTAAAGACACGTGGACTGGACGTATAAAAAGCACCAGACCATCACTGGATGTTCTGCGCAAACCAGTAAGTTGTTATTTGAATGAAAAAAAAAAACATCCAATTGAATCTAAATTAATATTGTACATCAAATTGTTTGGATGGCAACACTTTGAAATGTGGTGTTGATTCTCTATGTTTCTGTCAACAGCCGGATCCTGATGATCTTCCTCCACCACCAGAGGATGATGAACGGCCCAAAGTCAAACTTGTTCGCTTTGGATGGGTTCTGGGAGTCATGGTGAGAAAACAGGAATCATATATTTGATCTCTTTAACATCTCAAGAAGTTTCTTCTTGAAGTTAAATAGCGAGCTAATGTTAACGTCCCCCACTTCTCCAATTAATTTGTTCTAGGGTTTTAAGACATCTCAATGTTAGAGCCGTAACCTTGTGCTTAGGGTGATTCAATACTCTCCCAATGTCTCCTCTCACACTGTACTATCAAATACAAAAAGGCCAAAAATTTAACCTTAAAATATTTTCAAACTGTTTATATTTGCCAAGACATGTAGTCAAAAGCCATATATCTTCCTTGGAGAACTCAAATACTTCTCATCAAATTCTCCCAAGAGGAGATAGTCCACATTCATTTTATACCTCTAAACTGACTAGATATGGAGGAATTTCAGCTCACTTTTCACTCCATTGTCAAACGAAATAATAAAGTACATTTCTCCTAAATGCTCATAAATCATAATAGTTCATAGTTCATAATTGCATATGAATGGTTTTGAGTTTTTTTTGTAATTTTTTGCTATTCATTTCAGATTCGCTGTATGTTAAACATCTGGGGAGTCATTATGTTCCTGCGGCTGCCGTGGATCACGTCTCAAGCCGGAATCAGTGAGTCAATCCTTCATCTGGTTTATTTTATTTAGTTCATACCCAAACTTCAGTCAAAGTCACTTTTCATTCTCAAATGCCGTTTAAACAGTAAAATGTTTCCTTTCTCAGGGATCTATAGACCAATTTTACAGACATTTTACATATGTGCCCCAGGAATTCCTTAAATTGTGCCTTTTTGCTTGTAGTTCTGACCTACGTCATTATCCTTATGTCTGTCATCATCACAACGATCACGGCCACGTCAGTGTCTGCAATCTCCACCAATGGGAAGATCTACTCTGGTGAGTCAAGTTAATTGTTTACCATGAGAAAGCAACATGTTTTAAAGAGATCGAATTAATTCATACGAATTAACCACCAATTCGTCAAAACATAAAATAGTAACAAATTGTCATGAGATTGTGTTTTTCACCTGAGAATAAAAATGTGGAAGAAATGCATAATTTTTATTGTTTTAAACAAATGTAGGGAGATTTTTATTTTATTTAAAACACATCATGATCTTTTCTCCAGGCGGAACGTACTTCATGATCTCTCGGAGTCTGGGTCCGGAGCTCGGAGCGCCCATCGGATTGCTTTTTGCATTTGCAAACGCTCTCGCCTGTTCGCTCAACACAGTGGGGTTTGCAGAGACCGTCAGAGATGTTCTTAAAGTGAGACACACTTACACATTAATGTATTTATTTTTGGGTTTCAGGAAATTCAGAGAGCTGCTTGAAAGAAAAAGCAGTAAAAAGTTCAATATTTTACCAAACACTGTCCATATTTTCTATGAAGAAAATGTAAATACTATGTAAATATAATAATTTTAATGTGAGAGGAAAAACATTATGCATAAATAAATGCAAGAAATTACATTTTGCATGAAGTAAATATTTTTTTTTACATTTAAAAAAAAAATTCTAATTCTCAATACCGCTGTTTTTATCTCCCTCACAATCGTTTTCTCTCTTCTCAGGACAATAAAGCTCAGATGGTGGATGATGTCAATGACGTGAGAATCATTGGGACAATTACTATCGTCATACTGCTCTGCATCACATTTGCTGGCATGAGTTGGGAGGCAAAGGTAAGGTCCTCTTCTCCTGACTTGGCTCATTTCCCAATACTTGATACCTGCCATTTGTTCTTCTTGGTTTTCGCTCCACCACAGGCTCAGATCCTGTTCTTCATTGCGCTCTTGCTCTCCTTGGCTAATTATTTTGTTGGGACGATCCTTCCCCCCAGCACAGAGAAGCAGGCTGTGGGATTTTTCGGCTACAAGGGTAAGTAAACAAGATCCAGATCTAATGCAGGCATTAAGTGCATCCAGTAAACTTTAGTTTATAATTTGGGGAGTCGTTTTTTTGTCCTGAGACAACAAAACAAAAAAAAACAAAAAAAGGTCTTAGCCGGGATGGCGGCCATCTTGACCGAGGTCTCAGGCGTGGTGGCGGCCATCTTGACCGAGGTCTCAGGCGTGGTGGCGGCCATCTTGACAGAGGTCTCAGGCGTGGCGGCGGTCATCTTGACCAAGGTCTCAGTTGTGGTGGCGGCCATCTTGACCGAGGTCTCAGGCGTGGCGGCGGTCATCTTGACCGAGGTCTCAGGCGTGGTGGGCGGCCATCTTGACCGAGGTCTCAGGCGTGGTGGGCGGCCATTTTGACCGAGGGCTCAGGCGTGATGGCCATCTTGGCTGAAACCCCTAGGGTGCGTCCCAATTCACATACTATCCATCCTAAATAGTATTCGAAAATATAATTAGTACATCCCAAATTGTAGAATGTTGAAATGAGGGTTCCAACGATACCCGGATGGTGTACTATTTCCGGTCAGAATCCGAAGTACATATCGATGCACACTCTAACGGGTAATATTGCCCACAACCCATCGCTCGTTGGAAGGGGATCGGTTAGAACTACAAACACGAGTGAAAAGTGTTAAAAAAAACTACAAACTTGGAGGACGCGCGAGTCCACTGGTTATATAGAGAGGTTTAGATAAAGGGGTTTGAGTGATTAATTATCAGTATCTAACCTGACGAACATTTATTTATTCAATGTTGTCTACATTATATTCCATCTGCAGCAACATTGTGAACTTTTGTAAAGATACTTTTAGGCATTAACTTTTAAATGCATCATTATATTCAAATTGCAAACACATGAGGAGAGTCTCCGCATTAAAAGACCCATGAATGGCAGATGAACGTGCTACTACATTTATCTCCGAAACACTAGGAAATTAAATTAGATTGAATGGAGGATTTTTACTGTGACAAGATGATTGACAGGCAGTTTATGGTGACTGGATGTACGCGACAGATCTGTCCGTTAAAGATGACAAAGTAGTATGTCCCAAAGCTTGCCTACTCTTTTGCTACACACTCAAAAGTATGTACTTTTTCTTCACAAAAATAGTACATACTTTTAGGGCGTGGTATAAGTAGGCGAATTGGGACACAGCCCTAGACTTGATGAAGGTAGAGCTAAACCTAACCACGGTTTTTATTCTTCCAGCTGAAATTTTCATATCGAATCTGCTGCCTTCCTTCCGGGGTAAAGATGGATCTTTCTTCAGGATGTTTTCCATCTTCTTCCCTTCTGCCACAGGAATTTTGTCTGGTGTCAACATCTGTGGAGATCTCAAGGTAATATAATTGTTTTTTCAGGAGTATAGCGTGTATAAAGGAAAGTCAGTGTGCCTTTAAAACGCTAAAGAAACTATGTGTGTTTGTCCTTGTCTTTCCAGGATCCAACAGGTGGGATTCCTAAAGGGACACTGCTGGCCATATTCTGGACCACCTTGAGCTATTTATTTCTCGCAATCACATGTGGTGAGATTAGAATTTTTTCTGCTCTGTTCTGTATCTTAAACTCATGAAATTAGTGACATGTGCGTCTTATTGGTGATCTGTTCTCCTCACTGAATCACCTCCTCTCTTCCTCCTCAGCTTCAACTGTTGTAAGAGATGCTTCTGGCAATGTGAATGATAGTTTAGCACTATCTAATTCTTCGATCCACTGCAGCGGTCTGGGCTGTAAATATGGCTGGAACTTTGACCACTGTGAACAGAACTACACATGTAGCTCTGGACTGGCAAACAACTTCCAGGTGAGCCTTCCGGCCCTGTTAGCACAATTTTTACGTTTGGTGAACTCTGAATGCTGGAAGGTGGAGTCGAATTTACATTCACATTAATGCATTAACAAAATGAGAAGTGACACTAAAATGAGAAGTGACACTGGGGTGGGGGTGGGGGTGGGGGTGGGGGTGGGGGTGGGGGTGATGGTGCAGTGGATGAGACACATGCCTTTGGTGTGAGAGACCTGGGTTCGAATCCACTGTGAGACACCAATGTGTCCCTGAGCAAGACACTTAACTCCTAGTTGCTCCAGAGGCGTGCGACCTCTGAAATATATAGCAATTGTAAGTCGCTTTGGATAAAAGCGTCAGATAAATGTAAATGTATATTTTTAAAGGGGTTTTATCAGTACATATATTCTTTGGGAATCAAACCCATGACCTTGGCATTGCTGTTGCTTATATTTGTTGTGTCTAGTACAATTTGCTTATATTTGTTGTGTTCTAGTACAAGTTGTGTCTAGTACAGTTACTGTTAAGTAAAACTATAAAAATTATTTTGTTCTTGCCACAACAAACACAGTTACAGCAGACAGAGAAAAACGGCTCTAGAGAAGGGAACGAGACTGTGTCGACTGCGACACTTTGGGTAACGCCTTTAGCGTAGCGCATCTGATGAAACTAATTCAATCCTGATTGGTGCTGCGTCATGACGGAGACGCGAACAAATCCACTTACACTGAGCCGAACCTCTCGCATATCGACTTCACCACCTCTGTGTTTAGTCTCCATTCCCCGGGCCTCAGCCCCTGCCTCGACAGGATCTCTGATTCTGGTCCCCTGGGACGTGCATTGTTCTGAGAGATAACAGTTTCCCCTGGGACTACAGGAGGATCTGATGCGCAAATCTGGATAGATGGCGCAATCTCAGAACCCCCTGATGAATCAAGTAGGAGACCACCGACACATTGTCTGCGTGGTGACCCCTGAGGTCTGGGAGGAAGCTCCTCAGAGCCATGCCACCCATGACCGCACCCCGGCCCGTGAGGGAGGCGTTGGACGAAGCAGCTTTCTGTTGACATGATGCTCCCAGCTCGGGGCATTTGGACAGTAACCAGGCTTTTTTCCACATAGACAGGGAACGAAGGCATCTGTGCGTAACCCTGATCATGCAGAACGGGTTCCCCCTCGGGGAAACCCCTTGGTTTTCATCCACCACTGCGGGCCCTCATGTGCAGCAGGCTGAATGGAATGACGTTGGACACTGCTGCCATCAGCCCTAACACTCTCTGAAAATGTTTTACAGTGATGGCTTGGCCTAGTTTTATACTGGCCAGGACTCGATCCGTGCCGGAGACAATTTTGCCCGCATCGTGACCAAGTCCCTAACCACTCCCAGGAACGTGGCCTGGTGCCAACCCAAACTTGACATCTTTTATCTTCAATTGATTTGATCTAAGGCTGTGGCTGGAAGTCAGTTGTAGTTCTTGTGTTTCTCTTTTCTTCAGGGATTTTGCTTGCTATCATCGGTTGTCTTCAATAATGCTCAATTGTCACTCAATGAATCACTTAATTATCTAAATAACTCTAACATTGCTTTAGTGTAACTTTTAACATTTATGCTAGTGGTTTACATATAAACATTTCATTTAATACAGGGATTTTACTGTGATGGATGTATAAATGAATGGATGGTTGGTGGATGGATGGATGAATGGACTGATGGCTGAATGTACAGATAGATGAATAGATAGATTGATGATGGATGAATGAAAGTATGGCTGGCTAGATGGATGGATGAAGGGGTGTATTGCCGAATGGATGGATAGATGGATGGCTTAATGGATAGATGATTGGATGGATGGATGATTGGATGGATAACTAAGGCTGTTTTTCTCCAGATTCTTACCACTGTTTCAGGATCTGGCCATTTGATTACAATCGGGATCTTTGCCGCCACCTTGTCATCAGCGCTGGGTTTCTTAGTGTCTGCACCCAAAATCTTTCAGGTAGAAGATGTAACGGTTTAGTTTATGTTGTTTATCTCGTATAGAGTCGATTGTGACATTGTATGTGTGTTTTCACACAGTGTTTGTGTAAGGATAACATCTACCCCTACATTGGCTTCTTCGGGAAAGGTTATGGGAAAAACAACGAGCCTTTACGAGGATACATGCTCATGTTCACCATTGCTTTGGCTTTTATCCTCATCGGTGAGTCCTTGATCTCCTCCAGATCAGTTACTTAGGTGTATCTCTCTGCGAACGCTTTAACATGTGGTGTCATATTGGTCTGTTCAGGTGATCTCAACACAATCGCTCCTCTGATCTCCAACTTCTTCCTCTGCTCTTACGGCCTCATTAACTTCAGCTGCTTCCATGCAACGATCACCAGATCACCTGGTGAGAACTTCATCAACATCATCAGTTTTGAACTGTATAAATGACAGACTGTATTAACAGACAAACTATATGTAAATAATAAAATAAATACATATAAAAATGTATTCATAAAAAAAAAAAAAAAAAAATGACTCTGTGAAAAACTGAAAATGGGGTTAAAATATATGTTCACAGTGATTTGATCCATAATCTGTGTCTAATATTCTTGTTTGTTGTCTGTCTCTCGCAGGCTGGCGGCCACAGTTCCGTTACTTCAGTCAGTGGACGTCTCTGTTTGCTGCTTTCTTGTCTATTGTCCTCATGTTTCTGTTCACATGGTGGGCCGCTCTTGTCACGTCCGCTATCGTCCTCTGCCTCTTAGGCTATGTCACCTATAACAAGCCTCGTGTGTATATGATGCATATTATGACTTTTTCCAATTAAGATTAATAAAGCAAAATTTATCTTCAGTTATTTGAATGCATTGACTGTTGTCTGATCGTGTGTCCAGAGATTAACTGGGGCACATCTTATCAGGCCAGTTTCTACAATATGGCTTTGTCCTTCTCGATGTCTCTGACTGGTGTGAGTGATCATGTCAAAAACTACAGGTGACACTGTAAAAGTAAATATTACCAATCTGATCTGATAACAATACACCAGCAGCTCATGATAAGCTCTCTCTCTTAGGCCTCAGTGTCTCGTTCTCACCGGCCCTCCGAACACCCGTCCCGCTCTGGTGGACTTTGTGGGCACTTTCACCAAAAACATCAGCCTGATGATCTGTGGGAACATTATCATGGTAAGAACCGGAGCAGGGCCATTTTTGATGCACACTGTTAAACTTGCAATATGAACATGATAATGTATGGGTTAAATTCAAAATTAAATACAAAATTCCTATATTTTTTTATATAAAGATGTTTTCATATTGTGCAAACTTATAGCCCTTATATTGTGCAAACTCTGGCCCAGGGTTGTTATCGTAAAAAACAAAAAACAACAAAAAAAACCTATTAAAAACATTTCCGCTTCTTCTTCGAGTCCGTTGCAATCTCAAATGTCGTTCTGCCAATATCTGGCGCAGATCACAGCTGATGTGGTCGGTTCAGCCAGGTCCTGGGCGCTGCACTGAGGGGCGTTTTTACACTCCAGTAGATGGGGCATTGTCTGTACTGCACCGCAGCTACATGTGTCGTCTGTCTGGTGGTTCCATGTTTTCATTAGTGCATTGCACCTCCCCTGTTCCACTCGTAATCTGTTGAGGGTCTTCCAGGTTAGCCATGGGAGGTCGTGCCCGCTGGCGAGACATTCAGTCGGGGTGATTCCTCTCTCCATCCAGTCCAGGGCTTGAAGGTTTAGCTGGTTCCATTCATCTTTCCAAATGTTGGTCCTTGCAATTTCTTTGGTTGTCTGGAGAGTTGGGACTGTCAGTAGGAAACTGGCTCTTGATTTCAGACGGGGTGGGGGTGCTATGTGTCCGTACAGGGGGTGCCTTGTGTCAGACTCCTGTGCTCTCCGCTCGTCTTGGGCGATGATGGATCGTCTGATGTGGGGGGGGGGCAATGCCGGATAGGGCGTAGAGGCAAGGGACTGGCGTTGTCTTTATACACCCCGTGATAATGCGGCAGGTGTCATTGAGAGCTGTGTCAATCAGTTTGGTATGGTGGGAGCGGCTCCAGCTTGAGCAAGCGTATTCAGCTGTGGAGAAGCACAGGGCTAGGGCAGTTGCCCGGATGGTTGGTGGATCAGCGCCCCATTTTGAGTTTACCAGTTTGCGCAGGATGTTATTACGGGTGTTAATCTTGGCTTTAGTGTTCTGAAGATGAGTTTTAAAAGATAGTGTCCTGTCGAGTGTGACTCCCAGGTACACGGGGTGAGGGTGGTTGGAGAGTTTGTATCCATCCCATGATATGCTCAGTTCATTTTTCGCGTCTCGATTTTTAAGATGGAAGCTGCATAGTTGGGTTTTCGATGGGTTGGGTTTCAGGTGGTTGTTATTGTAGTAAGTTGTCATCTCTAGGAGGGCACTTTCCAAGACAGGCTCAATCTTCTGGAAGTTCTCCTGTTGGGTGGTGATGCAGAGGTCGTCCGCATAGATAAAACGGCGGCATTGTGGGTGAAGTGGTTGGTCATTAGTGTATATGTTGAAGAGAAGGGGGGCCAGTACGCTGCCTTGTGGTAGGCCATTCTTTTGGGCTTTCCATTTGCTCTTCTTGTCGTTTAACTGTACAAAGAAGCGCCTGTTGTTAAGGATGCTTTTGATGATTTGACAGAGGTCGAGGTCACCAGTCATGTCAAAAAGTTTCCTAATCATGGTACGGTGCTGGACAGTATCGTAGGCAGCAGTGAGGTCTATGAAAGCTGCTCCGGTGATGAGTTTGCACTCAAAACCGTCCTCAATGTGTTGGGTGAGGTTCAATAGCTGTCCAGTGCAGGAGCGGCCAGGACGGAAACCAGCTTGATCTTTAGTAAGCTTAGGGTCTATAAGTGGCATAAGGCGTTGGAGTAGTAGCCTCTCGTAGAGCTTGTAGGTGATGCAGAGGAGGGAAATTGGTCTGTAACTCTTTGGAGATGATGGATCCTTTCCAGGTTTGAGAATTGCAACAGTCTTGGCCTTTCTCCATACCGGTGGGATTACTTTCTCTGCCATGCATGAGTTCAGCATTTCTAAGAGCCAAGTCTTTGCTTTAGGTCCCAGGTGCTGTATCATTTCCGCCAGTACATCATCGATTCCTGCTGCTTTCCCAGGTTTCAGCATGCTCATTGCAGCTTCAAGTTCTTGTGGATCGAAAGGCTTGGTGAGTGCTCTGGCTGGTTGTGGGTGGTCCGGTACCGCTGTCCGGCGGTATTCTCCTGTGGGTTTGCGCCGGTTTTGGCTGCGACCGTTTGCCACCAGCTGTGCTGCAACTGAGTTTGCTGTGACTGTTGTGAGTGTGGGCGGAGTGGTATGGTCTTCACCGAGGCGGCGGATTGTGGCCCATGCCTTCCTGCTGTTGTTGGTCATGTTGGTGTTTTCTAACAGCTCCTTCCAGGCTTTCCTTCGATCTTCCCCGACTTTATTCAGCACGATCTCTCTGAGTTCCATGGTGGTGGGGGAGAAGGGGTCCTCATGGTATGCCCCGTGGTAGGCTTTCAATAAGTCACTAGATGTTTCCGACAGCCCGGAGATGTACTCGGTCTGGCATCCTCTTGGTATATGTCGCCTGGCTGACCTTTTCAACAGGTCTATGAACATGCTGTAGTTGTTGGGGTGTGATGGAATGCTGGAGATGGAGTTTTCAATCTCCCGTTTGAATGACAGCCAGTCTGCCTTACGCAGATTGAACCTTCTGCGGAAGGGGACGGTTGTTGCTTGGAGAACAGATCCGGTTATAGTGATTGGCCGGTGTTGCGTGTGGGGGATAGGGTCCAGTACCTCTTTCACAACTCTCGATGTTAATTCACTGCTCACACACACGAGATCTGGGTTATAGCCTCGTTTCCATCTGGCGCTGTGAAAAGATTTTGGCAGTTTCGCGTCGTGGATCAGAGTCAGGTGTTTCGACTCGAGCCAGATTTCGACTTCATCTCCGTCTTGATTGTTCTTTTCATAACCCCACCATGTGCTATGGGCATTGAAGTCCCCGATACTGATGTGGTATTTCCTCTTGCATCTGTCTGGCAGTTCAGGGTGGAGGAAGGGACTTTGGGGGGGTTTATACACTGATGTGACAGAGACATTCGGGAGGGCAACTGTGATGGTTTCCATTTGCCCTTCGGTGATGTGGGTGTAGACCTCTTCGATCGCAAGGTTTGGTCTGCTGAATACAGCTGACCCATACTGCCTGTGTCGGATCTCGGCCACCAGCTTCATTCCAGGGATGGCTGGTCGGTGTTGTGCAGGGCCGATGTGGGTTTCCTGCATGCACACAATGTCGAAGCGTCTGACCACTGTTGCCAGTATTTCTGCCTTGCGTCTGGAAGAACCTTCAATATTGATTGAGGCAATTGACAGTGCAGGCCCCGAGGGGGGCGGGTATCTGTTGCGCTTTGGCATCGTCATCCGTTAGATTGCTCGGGTAGGTATACAGATATTGGCCTACTGTTGGTGGTAATATCAGATAAGAATATCAGACTGTACCAGTCAGCGTTTCCCAGGCTGCACCACGGGGAGGTTTCTGTATTAGCAGCCCAACATTTCCGCTAATTGAAATAGAGCTGAAATAAAATAAAATGCCATTGTGTGAAGGGTAGAACCAGCCTGCCAGGCTGCAGACACGAGCAGACATCGCTCTGCACGGTTCAGACGGGTGGGAGGATTGGGTCGACAGAGATAAGCAGCGCCGGATTCTTTCAACAGGGTAAAGATTAGTATATCCCTTTTCCTCCACGCCGTCAACCGTGGTGAAGGCAGCTGAAAAGGAGTAATGGACACGCACTGAATAGTGGGTGCGCGATGACTTTGTCAGTTCTTCGTTGACCTCTGTGAAGAATGGGGCTGGTCGCCAGCTGGTGGTGCCCCGGCTGCAGGAACCACTCATCGAGGTGGCTGCGGGCGGTCTCTTCCAGAGCTGACCAGTCCAAACCCAACAAATTATCTGCCTTGGTAAGAACATGGATGAGCTCGGAGTCCTGCCGAGGCCTGGCTGAGTCTGTCTCTTTCTGAGTCATCACCGGAGTTCGCCCAGTCAACTGCTTCAGATGCAGCCAGAGACATTGGGCCCTATTTTAAGGATCAAAGTGTCACGGTATACTATTCTCTGGTTCCTTCTCGTCTCGTGTTTATGTTGTTGTATGAATGCACGTGCGTAGTGGGCGTGAGTGTGATGTCATTACCTGATCCGCTCCAGCTGATCATCATATCACCACCAGCTGCAGTCCATTTCCTCACCCTATTTATACTCACCGGTTTTTGTCCTCTTTGTCAGATCGTTGTTTGATGTCTCCTGTGTCGGTGTTCCAGTCCTGTCATCCCGCTCGTCCGGTGTTCGTGTTCTTCGTGGATTGTCGTTTCGTTGTGGATTATCGTTTGGGTTGTGTGGATTCCGTCTTCTGTGTTTCACCACTTCACGGTTCCTGTCATCACTTCTGGCCATCGAAGTCCCTGCGCCATCATTCCACGCCCGTGTCATTGTTTTTGTCATTAATAAATTTAGTAACTTGCTATTGCTTCCTGTGTTCTGTTCCCCGCCATGACAGAACGATCTGACCAAACCATGGAAGCAGCGAGTGCACCATCGACTTCGTTGGAGGACTTCATTCGGCACAGCATACGAAGGATGGATTCCCAAGAGAGAAATTTGAATGACACGGGTCGTGCGGTACAATCTTTGGTGGCGCAGGTGTCCGAGCTTACCCAGCAGATCCAACAAATGCGAGCTCCCACTGCGCCACCCGCACCAGCCGTTCCCCCCACACCACCAGAGTTCCACCACCAGTCTGAGCCCCGCCTACCGGTTCCGGAGGCTTATTCCGGGGAGTCCAGGTACTGTAGAGCCTTTTTGACACGATGCTCGATGCATTTTGCGCTACAACCAAGAACTTTTCAGACCGAACAGGCCAAGGTAGCGTTCGTCCTGACTCTTCTGACGGGAAAGGCGGCGCTATGGGGAACGGCGGTGTGGGAGAACCAAGACCCATGCTGCGCCTCGTTCCAGACACTCTCCTCCGAAATCAGACGAGTTTTCGACCGCGCCGTCGCGGGGAGAGAGGCCGCCAGGGTGTTGGCCGACCTGCATCAGGGAGAGAGGTCGGTGGCGGACTTTTCCATCGAGTTCCGGACCCTGGCGGCCGAATGTCGATGGAACGAGGAGGCGCAGTGGGACATGTTCCTGCATGGGTTGGCTGACCGCGTCCAGAGGGAGATCTACGCCCTGGACCTCCCTACATCTTTAAATGGACTAATCGAGCTGGCACTGCGGGTGGACGCTCGACTCTCACGAGTCGAGCGAAGAGGGTCGTTCACCCGCACACCGGAAGGAGCCGAGGGTCCAAGGTCCAGCGGCAGGGACGCGGTCAGTCCCGTCTACGATCACGAACCCATGCAGGTGGGGCGAGCTCGGCTTTCCCGGGAGGAGAGGGAAAGGCGGAGGTCCCAGGGCCTTTGCCTCTACTGCGGGGGTACGGGACATTTCGCATACAACTGCCCGGTAAAAGGTCAAGCCCGATAGTAAGTATGAGGCTACTATCGGGTGGGATCTCCGCCAAGAAAACCTCATCCACATCTACCCTCCTCCCGGTAAGACTAAGATGGTCAGTCCACCAGCACGACTGTAGAGCACTTTTGGACTCCGGGGCTGAAGGTAATTTTATGGACAAATCATTTGCACTCAAGTTTCAGATTCCCCTCAAGCCCCTCACTCACAGGATTGCAGTACACGCACTTAATGGTCAAGAACTTCCCACTATTTCACTCACGACTGAAGATATTACCCTCATCACATCTGGCAACCACACTGAGACTATTTTTTTTTACATACTGGATTCACCCCTCGCACCCATCGTTCTTGGACACCCCTGGCTCATCCACCACAACCCCCGAATAGACTGGCAGCAAAGAACTGTGCTGGAGTGGAGCAAGGAATGTCATAAGTCCTGTCTTGTGTCTGCTTGTTCGTCTGTGCCTGTTTTTATGTTTCAGGAGGAAGCAGGGGATTTGTCTAACGTGCCCAGGGAGTACCTGGACCTGAAGGAAGTGTTTAGTAAGTCTCGTGCTGCTTCTCTCCCTCCGCATCGTCCCTATGACTGTGCCATAGATTTACTGCCAGGTAAGTCTCCGCCCAAAGGCAAGTTATACTCACTGTCTGTTCCTGAGAGGGAGGCCATGGAGAAATATATTTCTGATTCTCTAGCAACCAAGTTCATTCGCCCTTCCTCTTCTCCAGCGGGGGCGGGGTTATTTTTTGTGGGGAAGAAGGATGGTTCTCTGCGACCTTGTATCGATTACCGGGGGTTGAACAACATCACGGTAAAGAATACTTATCCTTTGCCGTTGATGTCTTCAGCTTTCGAGAGGTTACAGGGAGCTTCCGTCTTCACGAAATTGGACTTACGTAACGCATATCATTTGGTTCGCATTAGGAAGGGGGATGAGTGGAAGACTGCGTTTAACACCCCCAGGGGGCACTTTGAATACTTGGTCATGCCGTTCGGGCTGTCCAACTCCCCTGCGGTCTTCCAGGCACTCGTCAATGATGTGCTGCGAGATATGATAGATCAGTTCATTTATGTCTACCTGGATGACATATTGATTTTTTCATCTTCTCTCCAGGAACATGTGCAGCACGTCCGACGAGTGCTTCAGAGGTTGCTAGAGAATGGGCTTTTTGTCAAGGCGGAGAAATGCGAATTTCATGCACAGTCTGTTCCTTTCCTAGGGCACATCATTTCGTCTGAAGGAGTGCGTATGGATCCTGAAAAGGTTAAGGCTGTGGTCGAGTGGCCAAGCCCAGATTCCCGTAAGGCCCTACAGAGGTTTCTGGGCTTCGCCAATTTCTACCGGCGTTTTATTCGCAACTTCAGCCAACTAGCCGCACCTCTGACTGCCTTGACCTCCCCCAGAACGGCGTTCAGGTGGACAGACACAGCGGAAGCTGTGTTTGCCAAACTGAAAGGCCGCTTTGTTTCAGCCCCCATCCTTATTGCCCCTGATTCTTCACGTCAGTTCGTGGTGGAGGTTGATGCGTCAGAGGTGGGGGTAGGTGCAGTGCTATCCCAACGCTCTTCTACAGACGACAAGATGCATCCCTGCGCGTTTTTATCTCATCGCTTGTCCCCAGCCGAACGTAATTACGACATCGGTAACAGGGAGTTGTTGGCAGTCAAAGTAGCGTTGGAGGAGTGGCGTCACTGGTTAGAAGGGTCAGGGGTACCTTTTATCGTCTGGACTGATCATAAGAATCTAGAATACATTAGAACGGCTAAAAGATTGAACTCCAGGCAGGCTCGGTGGGCACTTTTTTTCGGCCGTTTTGATTTTACTCTCTCGTACCGCCCGGGTTCTAAAAACATCAAACCCGATTCATTATCTCGTATTTTTGAGCCTTCCGAACGCCCGTCTACTCCCGAGTGCATTTTACCCGAAACCCTATTTGTTTCCACACTCACATGGGAGGTCGAATCGAAGGTCAAGTCGGCCTTAGAAGGGGTAACGCCTCCGCCCGGTTGCCCACCGAATCGTTTATTTGTGCCGGAGGAATTACGGTCCGACGTCATTCAGTGGGGTCATTGCTCCAACGTGGCTTGTCATCCAGGAGTCAACCGAACCAGTTTCTTGGTTAAACAACGATTTTGGTGGCCACTTATGGCTCGTGACATTCACGGTTTTGTCTTGGCTTGCTCAGTTTGTGCCACTGGTAAGACTTCTAATCGACCTCCAGATGGGTTACTCCAACCGCTGCCAGTCCCTTCGAGACCCTGGTCCCACATCGCGCTAGATTTTATTACCGCCCTCCCGCCCTCCCAGGGTAACACAGTCGTTTTGACCGTGGTGGACCGGTTCTCGAAGGCGGCTCACTTTATCCCCTTACCCAAATTACCCTCAGCTAAGGAGACAGCGTTGACTGTCGTAGATCACGTCTTTCGTTTACATGGCCTCCCGATGGACGTGGTCTCCGACAGGGGATCCCAGTTTGTGTCCAAATTTTGGCGAGAATTTTGTAGATTACTGGGTGCGACGGTTAGTCTGTCCTCAGGGTTCCATCCCCAGAGCAATGGCCAAACTGAGAGAGCCAACCAAGATCTGGAAAGGATGTTACGGTGCTTGGTCTCCAAGAATCCTTCCTCATGGAGCCAACAACTATCCATGGTGGAGTACGCCCACAACACGTTACCGGTGTCGTCCACGGGCCTTTCTCCGTTTGAGTGTAGTTTAGGTTACCAGCCACCTATTTTTCCTAGTCTGGAATCCGAGGTCGCGGTCCCCTCTGCTCACGCCTTCGTCCAGAGGTGTCACCGTACCTGGACTAGAGCCCGTGAGACTCTACTCCAGGTGGGGGCACGCACCAAGGCCAAGGCCGATCGCCACCGGTCAAGGCCTCCCGTATACATCGTCGGTCAAAAAGTGTGGCTTTCTACCAGAAACATTCCTCTCCGCTCCGTCTCCAATAAGCTTGCTCCCAAATTCATTGGCCCGTTCACTGTCACCAAGATCATTAGTCCGGTGGCAGTCCGCCTCAATTTACCTCCGGCGTACAGGAGGATTCATCCCGTCTTCCACGTATCCAAAATTAAGCCCGTGTTTCATTCGCACATTAATCCGCCAGTCCCGGTTCCCCCCCCGCCGCGACTCGTAGATGGGGAAACCACTTATTCGGTCAACCGTATTCTGGACTCTAGGCGGAGGGGACGCGGATTCCAGTACTTGGTGGACTGGGAAGGTTACGGTCCGGAGGAGAGAAGTTGGGTACCTGCTAGAGACATCCTGGATCACTCCCTTATCGATGATTACAATCGACAGGTAAGGGAGTCTGAGAACGCCAGGAGGCGTTCTTAGGAGGAGGGGTACTGTCACGGTATACTATTCTCTGGTTCCTTCTCGTCTCGTGTTTATGTTGTTGTATGAATGCACGTGCGTAGTGGGCGTGAGTGTGATGTCATTACCTGATCCGCTCCAGCTGATCATCATATCACCACCAGCTGCAGTCCATTTCCTCACCCTATTTATACTCACCGGTTTTTGTCCTCTTTGTCAGATCGTTGTTTGATGTCTCCTGTGTCGGTGTTCCAGTCCTGTCATCCCGCTCGTCCGGTGTTCGTGTTCTTCGTGGATTGTCGTTTCGTTGTGGATTATCGTTTGGGTTGTGTGGATTCCGTCTTCTGTGTTTCACCACTTCACGGTTCCTGTCATCACTTCTGGCCATCGAAGTCCCTGCGCCATCATTCCACGCCCGTGTGTGTAATGGGTGTGTTTTGGGCGTAAAGTGCAACAAGACAATCAGAGTGTAATTTCCCATTACCTTTAAAAGCCAGTTGCACTCAGGCCATGGCTGATTCGCTATTCACATGGCGAAATTTGCAAACGGAAAGACTGAACGTGTCTCCAGAGAGCAAACAGATCTTTTACATTGTAATCCTTTTATTCGTATTTGGCATGTTTGTGTGCTGCTGCACATCACTGTGTGTGTAATAAGCAGAATGTACACGCGTGTTGGTCCTGCCTATAGGCACACATTACTTATGCGCTCTTTAAATAACAAAAGAAATACTGCGCCATTGAGTTTAGACCAGGTTTTGTTGGTCAATGGCGCAGTATATTTCCGTTGCCTCAAAACAGAAACGCTCCAACAATGTGCCTGAACACACCTGGTTTTCAGACCAGCAGCCCATGGGAGCACAAATGGGCGCAAATGCATTTGTAATTACGCAGGACTTGAAAATAAATGACTTACGGAGGACGTGAAAATGATAACTGCGTGGGGCTGAAAGTAGCAAAAAGCACTTGTTTCGCGCCTGGCGCAGCATTGCACCAGGTGTTTGATAGGGGCCATTGTGTCACCAAAATCCTCCTCGGAGACGCCAACTGAAACCATGCCGCTCGCTCCAGATGAGGGTTGCTGGCCATGTTGCTCTTCCCTGTGACTCCGCTGTTTCTCCCGTCTCGGCTTGAAAGGGGAAGAGAATGGGAGAGTGTGCATGCCGGGATCGCTCTCTTTAAAAAAGGTGATCCGTGAACGGGCTGAAAAGGCGGGCTGAAAAGCCATTTGTCTGTGCAGGTGTACAAGAACCGGTATCAAAGACATTTCAGTATTTGGAGAAAATAGGGAAAAGTTCATATATGATTTACAGAAAACCAGATCGCTACACATTTGCTTAGTATAGCAAATTCTCCTTGCATTTTAACATCAAATGGCTTATTCAGTGGGCACTCATGATGCGAAGGTGTTGTGGGTTTATTGCGCTCTCGTGCTTTCAGGAAGACAAGAAGTCCAGTTTTCCGCAGCACAGCACCGATATGCTGGTGGACTGGCTGAATCAGAGGAAGGTTCGTTCTTTTTACACGTCCTTCAATGCTGACAGTCTGAGAGAGGGCGCGAACAATCTCATGCAGGTAAGACCATCGCTAATCTGTTCTAACACCTCTTTCTTCTCCTCATTACATCCTTCTGAAAGACTCAATCATCTTTCTAGGCTTCAGGTCTTGGTAAACTGAAGCCGAACACCCTCGTAATGGGATTCAAGATGAACTGGAAGGAATGTAAACCTGAGAGTTTACAGGACTACGTCAACACCATCAGGTGACTTCAGATGCTGCTTTTGTTCACAAATATCAGTTAATTTGTCATGAAGTTCTTTGTATATTGATGTTGTTTAATGTTTTTTGTTCAGCGACGCGTTTGATTCCAGCTACGGCATCGCGATTCTGAGAATGATGGATGGATTGGACGTTACGGATGCATTGGAGAGTTCAGGTGTGTACTGTGTGTTTTACACAGTATAATAACTTGAAAATGGATTGACGCTGCAGATTGAGGCATTAGATACATTTTTATGTGTTATTTTTTGGCTGAAGGCCGATCATCAGCAATTGACAATCCGGCATTCGACGCAGATGAAGTCAAGCAATCCGAAAATGAAGAGACAGACCAGAATTCAGGTAACCAGTCTTTTTTCTGCGCTCATAAATATAATTTGACAAACCCTGAGGACATTTAACAATAACTATAATCAATAACTATAATATAGGTCAATAACTATAATGATAATGATAAAGATTTAGTTTTTAAAAATCTTTCTAATATGTGAAATAATTGCAGAGTCCACAACACAACACAACAAAATAATAACGATACAGAGGAATGATTGATCATTTGAATCATTTTTAGAATGACTTTTTCCTGCCTATAAATAATAAAAACACTGGTAGCCAATCATATTTAACTTGACTTTAAAGAGTTTGAGCATTTAAAGTGGCAGAGGACAAAAATGGAGCATGCGCTTATAATAAACAGAATGATATTTTGCGTTGGTGTGGATGCTAAAATAGTTATTGTTATGGTTATCCTTACCTTTATAAACCCAAACCTTATTTGACTCCCCATCCAGATATTTCCGATGATGGCTCGAACGATCAGGTCAGATCTGTGTTTCAAACGAAACAGGGCAGGAAGACCATTGACATCTACTGGATCTCTGATGATGGAGGTGAGATACGACGGCATGAATGATACTTAAACTCACTGTGAAAAACAAAATCCCGGCATGAAGTTCCAAACTGGTTCAGTCTGGGTTTGTATTGGTTTAGCTGCTGCATCAACATGGTATTGGTCTGGTAAAGCCAGTCAAAGCTGAAGGGGGTCTGATAAACCTCCTGCACTGAACAACTCTGGCGGGGTCTCTTCTCTTCTGCTCTCGAGAACTCCTCTAAAGCTGTCTTGGCAGCTGCGGAGGCCACTCGAGGGTCAACCACAGATGCAAGGAAAGCAATAGTGCTCATTACAGGGATCCCTGACTGGCTGAAGGGAACAGGCTGATAGGCCAGAGGACCCATTGAGGCTTCAGAGTTCTCTAGGTACGGGTCCTCTATGGGCAATCGTAAGAAGTGAAGAATACAGTCATCCTGAAGTGAGGTCCTGCCATCGTGCTCCGACACCTTATTCCAGTGATCTTTATACATCTCGAAAGCCTCCAAAAGCAAGAGTGTTTCCTGTTCTGTCCATTTTCTCCCTGCATTTGCGCCTTTACTCTTCGGATGTTTCTTAGCATAAATGTCAATCCGTAGACGGACAATTCTGCAGGTTAGACAGGTTTTTTCTCAATTTCTTTGGGAATGCAATCTATGCTAAGAGGCTGAAACCTGCAAGGGTCTGTGTTGTAGTGGGACAAGTCCGGATGGTGAGTCTGTATGAACATTAAAGGGTGGCGTTCTGGGTGGGCCCATGAGGAGGAGTTGACTTTCTGGATACCCCCCAATTTATCACCCACCACTGCTCCAAAAACGAATTAACCCTAATAAGTGCACCCACATTTCCTGTCAGGTTCCGTCTGCAGGATGTCGAGGTCGAATACTCCTGAGGGTTCAGGTGGTATGTGTCAATCATGAAGTTGCGTTATGCAAGATATATTTCTGGTGTTTTGGAATTATTTTTCAAATTGAAGAACTCAGCCAGAGCTTGTCTTTCTATATGATGAATACAGTTATAGTCGAACCAAGAGGCATAGGTGGGCACAATGATGTGATGCGTTTGCTCTGTGGCAATCCCCTCCCCCTCCTTCCCACGGCCAAACTCCCTCTGCTCTTCCTCATCTCTGACACCAGAGAGCAGGTCCTCTTCTTAGTCATCTAAATCAGCAATAATGCCTCCTTTAACTGGAGTGTTTTCACTGTCTTCTTTCAGGTTCCCATTTTTAGGCAGAATTACCTCCTCCCTGCTAGGGACTGGCGTGGGATCTTCCATGTCTTTAGTGAGAACCTCCTCTGGCTCCGGCCTCTTCTGGTTGGCCACGCCTCTTATACACCCCTGAGCTTTTCTTTCCTCCCTTATTTTTAGACTCAAAAGGATGGTGGAGAGAGGGAGCGCTGCCGCTTCTTCACAGGTTTCTCTATGCTTTGGTAGATACGCCTGCGGAAACTCATACTAGTTCCATTCTCGTCAATCTCATAGTCTTCCTCGTTCATCCACTCATTATATGTGTCAGTGTCAAGAATCCATCTGGCTAAACCTTCAAGCAGTTGTCTGGGTTTGGAGGTTCCTCCACATTTGCTGATTTAAGTGAGTCATAACTGTCTGGACACATGCCCCAATGAACCATCACACGCCGATCCAATTGCATGACTGGTCGAAGCCACTCTTCTTCATCTGCTGTGGAGGATGATGGGTATACCTGGTGGGTGGCTTGTGATCTCTTCTCTGTCACTGTGCCCTAGTTAAGTGCTTGCTTCTGTTCAATATCAGGGGACAGGTACACCACAGGTCTGCTAAATGGAGGCGATACACCGCAGCCCAAGGCCAAGGACAAAGAAAGAAGTGAGGTCATTTCTGGCCCTTTTGTGGGATGGTACAGGAGATTCATCCCGGAGTTTGCCTCCATTGCCACTCCACTGACCACCCTACTGGCTAAAATGGTGAGGAACCCCCTACCTTGAACAGAGAACTGTGAGACAGCATTCAGAACCCTGAAAGAAAAGATCTGTTCACATTCGGTCCTGAAAATTCCTGATTTCACCCAACGGTTCCTGGCTCAAGTAGATGCTTCAGCTACAGTCATAGGAGCTGTCCTGGCCCAGGGGACCACTGGGAGGTGGTTATTGTTTGTACATATGGAGGGTGATCACTTGTAAATGTGTTGGATGTTTTATATCATTATCTTTCTGATTTGTGTATGTACATATTGCTCAGCCACTCCACCACCTGATGGTGATAAACAGCAGCACCTTCAGTCAAAGACTGATGACACCAATGTGCAAGTCGGAGCGGTATAGGAAGTCCTTCATACCAGCTGCTATACGACTCTACAATGCACAAAAATAACTTCCCTTGTTTTTAGATTATTGTATTTTAACTTAAATTATGGATATGTTCTGAGTGAATGTATGGTGTTGGGTCTGTCTTGAAGCTGTGATTTCCTGCAAAGGATTAATTAAAGGATATATCTATCTATTTGTATGTAATACATTTACCATACTCACCTGTTATTGGTAGGCTCCTATTGGGGATGAGTCTGGTCTTTAAAAGAGCACCCAAAACGCTGAGACTTTGTCTTTCGGTAGGCTTCACAACACCTGTGAAGTATATAGTGTCTAAGTGGACATATTTTTGGAGTTTGTTCTCTTTTGTGTTGGAAGTATTTGTTTTGTTACTTTGTTATTTTTTCCCTTCAGCACTTGTAAATACTTTGCACTTTGTGGTTGTTTCATACTACTTCAGTGTAAATAAACACCACCATCGTACCATAGTGTAGCTGCAAGTTGGACCATCATTGTTTTTGTATAACATCTCGGACAGTTCCACGTCCAGAAGGTCGACAGTCAAACCCACTTTTCTACAGTTTGCGTTCCCATTTTATTATTCTGAATGCTGTTGCTCTCTTTCAGGTCTGACTCTTTTAGTGCCATATTTATTCACCAGAAGAAACCGCTGGAAAAAGAGCAAAATCAGAGTGTTTATCTTAGGAGACCAGCAGACCACGAAGGAAGACCGTAAAGAGTAAGAGTGTCGTTGACCATCATTTCTTAACTAGATAGTTTTGATATGCAGACAAGTCAATTTGTTTCTCATTTCAGCATGAAAATGCTGTTGAAGAGATTCCGGCTGGAGATCGAGGACATTGTCGTGATAACAGATGTGGATAAAGCTCCTCTAGCTAAAAAGTGAGAAACATGCACAAATAAACATGGAGACAAAAACATGCAGGTTTGTAGTAACTGTTGTGGTTTGCTTCCTCCCTGCTCCTGTAGTTTGCAGCGGTATGAGGCAAACATCGCCCCCTTCATGCTGAGTGAAGAACAGGCTGGAGGAGACATACAGGAGCTCAAGAGACAGAGTCCATGGAAAGTTTCCAACAAAGACCTGGAGGCCATACAACCCAAGGTGTGTGTGTGTGTTGTGTGTGTGTGTGTGTGTGTGTGTGTGTGTGTGTGTGTGTGTGTGTGTGTGTGTGTGTGTGTGTGTGTGTGTGTGTGTGTGTGTGTGTGTGTGTGTGTGCTTGGTTGTACGAATGTTAAGCGAATTTTCCATTTTTTACTTGCTTCAATCATTATGGAAACATTACTTTTGAATATTCTCTGAATGTATTGAATCTAGAAGAATGTTCAATTGAAAATTTCAGATACAAACATTCCATAAACGATATATAGATAAGGTGTTGTGCTATTTTGTGCAAATGTTTTGAGAACATTGAACATTGTAACTATTCACTATTGTTAATGTTATTGGAAAAATGTTTGTTCATAACTTGCCAGAAAGTTATGAGAATTTTTCCCGTTAGCTGGGATCCATCAGTTCCTTTATTTAACTTTTATTTTCAGGTGGAGAGGACGGTGAGACTAAACGAGATCATCAAGAGGAACTCCATACATGCTGCTTTAGTTGTAATGTGAGTATAGATATGATATAAGATTAACAATTAAATAAAATTAAAACTAATAAATATGAGAAAAACAACACAATAACTAAAACTAACTAAAATTGGTAACACTTTACAAAATGTTCTCATTTGTTAATATTAGTTAATGCATTAGTTAACATAAACTAACAATGTTGTGTTTAAATGTTTTTCAGCATGTATTAGTCCTTGTTAATGTTAGTTAATAAAAAATACAATTGTTCATTGTCGGTTTATATTATTTTAGTGAATTAACTAATGTTAACATAAAACTTTTGATTTCAGATTTTTTTATTTTTATTTGTTCATAAGCACAGTTTGAATTTGTCTCTAAAACTAATTATGAAGCATTTAAGAAGGTGTTTGATTGGTAGTGTGTACATTTAATGTGTCTCTTCATCAATAATGTGTGTGTGTGTGTGTGTGTGTGTGTGTGTGTGTGTGTGTGTGTGTGTGTGTGTGTGTGTGTGTGTGTGTGTGTGTGTGTGTGTGTGTGTGTGTGTGTGTGTGTGTGTGTGTGTGTGTGTGTGTGTTTCAGTTCTCTTCCAGTCCCTGATGTCAACTGTCCCAGTTCTCTCTATATGGCCTGGGTGGAAGCGCTGAGCTACGGCATCCACTGTCCCGCCCTACTCATACGAGGAAACCAAGAGAACGTCATGACCTTCTACTGCCAGTGAAACACTCACATTAACCTGAGTTCATCATTAAACACAATTATTCCTGCAGGTGAAGCTGCTGTCAGTTTCAGTCATGTGGAGATTTTAAACTTGCTGTGAATCAGACCTGTTGAACTAAAATGAGCTGCTTAATCCTCTTGTAAAATTATTCTATTACTGGATGTATATTTCTGTCACATGTTCATATGGCTGTGTAATCTTCGAGAATGACAGATTCGGCTTGAAAGAATACAATAGAAAAACAGTAGAAATACAGTGCAGTTATGCTGGTGGAGGGAAGCAATAAAACTTTTTTTCTGGGTTGAAATTTCAAGCAATTTAAATAAGACAAAATTATAATATTTTAAAATTTGTTTATTTGTTCTTGCTTTTTTAAAATTACATTTTAAAGACCAACACATTATATAATGAAAATTTGAGACAATTTTACATTTTGACTGCATATACATACTGGATTATTATGAATTACAATTATGTTCTTGATCTGCTTTTCAATGTGAAAAAAATATAATTTAGCACAATGATGAACATCTCAATTTTCATTGATTGTCTCATTACACCAAGTAGGAAAAAAACATGTTATAACAGTTGTTCAATCACATGGAAATAAAAGATTTATGCATCACAACTTACAGAATATACTACAACTGAAATAAACACAGATTGCATTAAGTGTTTCTGTTTCTGTGTTATGTCCCCGTTTCAATAAAATTATAATGAAAAAAATGAAGATATTGCAGTATTTATCACATAATTAAAATGACAAATTATTTAAATTACACTTTAACTCTAGCAACTTCAGCCCTTCACCATACAAGACCTTGACATAGACATGGGTTCGAGTTCACAGCAAAAAGAAAAATTAGAAATACAATAATACACACTGTATAATGAGCTTTAAGCAAGAGGATAAATTAGCAAAAATAATAAGGCAAAACGCACATTTGATATACTGAAAACAAATCAATTTACAGTGGCCTCAAATATATTTAGATTTATACAATGCCAAGTCATGGGTTCAATTCTCAGGGAATGCATTAACAAAACAAAAAAAAGTAATCTATTTAGTAATAAAGTGTAATATAATATTTGATATCGTTTTTTTTTTTTTTTTTACAGCAAACGACAAGCAAAATATATGAACTGCACATGGCCAAGTGAGTTGACACTTTAAGGCAAGACACCATAGGTAAAAAGGTTTAAAAAAAATTTAAATATATCATCACCATAGTTGATTGATTACATTAAGAACTGCAATTTTTTAATAAAATTTTTTCTTAAATGTTATTTATAAATATGCATATAGGGTAATATGTAATGACATATGCACTAACTTGCATACATTTCCAGAACATAAATCTGAACATTGGATAAAGCCAGGTTAAAACTTATTGTTTGATTTTGTTGACATATTACAGATAAAGGTTTTTATAGAGGGGATTTTGGATATCTCTTTTTATCACAGTATAAATCAGAAAATACTCTTAACAGACAGACAAAAATAATTTTCACCATGTTTTTTGTAATAAAATGTTGTATAAATTGATATGAATTGTATTTGAACAAACCCCTCAGTAGAAACCTTTAGAATATAGATAAGAATCAAACTGTAAATTTTGGTGTATTAGTGCTGTTGAAGTCTAGAAGAAAAAACTTTTTTGAGAAAACGACTTTTAAAGATATGCATTGTAAGTGAAATCTACAGATGCAAATAGACTAAATAAAATAAACACTTAAATGTTTGAATGTTTTTTTTTTTGGATGTCTGAAATAAGACATTTTATTAAAAGCAAACTGGCCAAAAAATCTCACAATTGACCAGTGCATGAAAAACCTAAGTGTGTAGTGAACCCAAAACCTATGCCTGTACTGTCTTTGCCTTAAAGAGCCAGGATCAGCGAGTTAATCAAGTGAGACTTTCACTGGCAGTAGAAGGTCATGACGTTCTGCTGGTTTCCTCGAATGAGCAGGACGGGACAGTGTAGACCGCAGCTGAGCGTGTCCAGCCAGGCCATATAGAGAGATCTGGGACAGTCTGCCTGCGGTACGGGGAGAGACCTGAAACACATGTGTATTAATAATTAACAGGTGTGTTTACCCTGCAATTATGATTCTTAACATTTCAGATATAAATGATTTATGACGCTCCATTATTATATGATTGTGCTTTCTTTGTGTATGAATCACATATTGACCAGTAATGGTTAATGGTCTTACAGTCAATACTCACACTAGAACCAGCGCGGCATGCTTCGAGTTCCTCCGTATGATCTCGTTCAGATGCACTTTTTTCTCCGACTATCAAAGGAGGATGAAAAAAATGAGCTGCCAAGTGGGATTTATGATTGTAGCAGGACTTCATCAGGTCAAACACACAAACACACACACACACACACACCTTGAGTCTCAGTGCGTCCATCTCTTTGTCCGTGATTTTCCACGGACACTCAGTCCTCTGCTGTTGCGCCGTCCCCTCGTCCAGCTGTGCCTCGTTCAGCCTGAAGGGGGCGAGCGTTTCCTCGAAGCGCCTTGTACTAATGACAACAAACAAGTTCTGTTGTTGAGTTTGGGTGTTAAAAGTCTTATATTTCACATTAAATTGACCCCCATTTGGGGTAAACCTACTTTTTGGCAAGTGGTGGCCGTTCGCTGTCCGTCATCACGATGACATCATGAACGTCCAGTCGGAAACGCTGGAGCAAAGTCATCATTCTGTGCAAACAAAGACATTTTATTAATAATTGATTTACTCAATATACACGAGAAAATAGAGATAGAATGAGATACAGGTACTGACAGCTTTTATGTAAATTCAATATACAAGCAGGCTTACGATACAAGACACTCTTCGCTTTGAATTTTTGAGGAGCTTGTACTTGTGTAGTTAATAATGAAATTGAGGGCAGAATCCAATAATGCTGATTCTAATAATTCCAATGATTCAATGACTAATTCTGTTGCGTCAAATAACTGATGATTTGAAGATTTCTAGTGAATGAGTCTGAATTTGATGATTCAGATTATTCATACAATGACAATTGTGGTGAAATATAATACATATATAATAATGATTCGCATAATTTGAAATAACGAGGTCTAATGTTCTTGTTAAATCTGATAATTTCAATGATTATAGAGTACGATATCATTTTGATCTTGGGAGAATTTGGTCGAGAAATGCTCGAGTTCATATTGAGGCGCCTGACTTCTTTGATTGCAGATTTTGGTATCTTGGCAAGTCTGAGCACAGTTTGAGACATTACTGAGATCTCTTTTGCTTATTGGAGTCATTTTTCTCAGGAGAAACATTTGAGAAGTGGCAGACTTCAGAAAAAGTTCTCCATTTAATCTAAATTAACTGAGATATTCAAATGTCATAATGATTGAAATGAATCAATTCTCACTCTTTGCGGTCGTTCTCCATGGTTTGCTGTTCGCCAATAATGAACACTCTGACTTTGCATCGTCTCCAGCGTTTCCTTCTGGTCAACAGGTATGGCACCAACAAAGTCAAACCTGAGACCGAGAGCGAGGATCACATTACTCAATTGTTTAAACTCAACTGAAGGGTTATCAAACCCACATCATGACGACTGAAGCCTGGTAATGATTACAGTCCATATCTCACCTCCATCATCAGAGATCCAATACACGTCAATGGTCTTCTTCCCTTGTTTATTCTGGAACACAGTTTTGATCTGATCGTTCACTGTGCTCTTTGTGTTGTCGCCGTCTATGAGGGAGAAGCAGACGAGAGGAGAACAAAGAAGTGAGATAAGGACTGAAGAACAAAGAGAAGACACATTGATCGGCTTGAGCTGATTCACCTGAATCGGCGTCTGAGTTCTGCTGATCAGACTCGATGGCCTCGTCCATCTCAAAGGCCTGATTGACTGTCAGATACACAGGGCAGAATCTCCTCAATAATACACCTGGACATTAAAAGCACACACACACATTTGCACACAGGACGTACCCTCAGTCTGTAACTCGTCTCGGATGTCCAGTCCGTCCATCATGCGCAGAACACACACACCGTGGTTTGAGTCAAAAGAGTCACTGAAACCAAAGAAAAATACTTCATTTCTGCTTCCGGAATCTCACAAAAACATATCCAGGTCACATTTCAATATTTCACATAAAAGAAATGAAGCCTTTTTTAGGACCATTAACCAAACGAAGCACATTTTCCCTCCAAAATTGTAAATGGAAATTCTCTTTAGAAAAGGGTACTTTACAATGTTTTATATTATTAAAATTAAATATCAGCATAAATTAAGTTAATAGAACAAAAATGTCCATGTGTATAAACATTGTACGATTTAAATAAATATATCATCTTTTTTGTTGTTGTTGTTGCATTACAATAAAGACAATACGATGAAAAACTGGGCACATGATTTTGTACATTTTCAATATAGACTTACGATCACTGTTCGGTTTTAAACATTAACGTTTATTTGTAAAGTAACTTGGATTTATGTTGTTTGATTAATTTATTGACAGGTTCCAATAATTCGGATGACTCTCCTGATTATATATATATATATATATATATATATATATATATATATATATATATATATATATATATATATATATATAACAAATTCTCACATTTTCCCTCCAAATTGTAATTTTCGATCTCAGTGGAGAGTCTCTTTAGAAAAGGTCACTTATGCTGACTTTTTTGCATTACAGTAAAGATAATTGTATGTTCTTTTGCACTACTGGGCAGGTGTTTATGTCAATTTTCAATATGCAAGCAGACTTACAATTGCTTTTCACTTTTAAAAATTATGCCATGAATTGTAATAAAAAATTTCACATTTTCCCTCCAAATTGTTATTTTCATTCTCAATTAAAATTATCTTTAGAAAAGGCTTCTTTTTATGTTGTTTTTGTTTTAAATAAAATCTACTTACCAGTAAAATAAATAAATAATCTTTTTTTTGTATTCCAATTAAAATAATGATTTTTTAATTTATTTTTATGATTAATTGTGCTTATTTTAGCCAAATATAGTTTGATATTTGTTCCTGGACAGGTCGTAGGGTTTGTGAGGTAGTGTTCTCACTATATGGTGTTGATGTAGTCCTCTATGACTTGACTGCTGCTCTCCAGCCAGTTCATTTTGAATCCCAACACCAGTATATTCGGCTTCAGCTTTCCCAAACCAGAGGCCTGAAGAGGGGAAACAATTTTTTTTAAAATTGAAAACACCAAAAAACTCCCTATAAAAAACAAACCAACCTAATAACTACCATAGAGAATAAAAAATGACTGGGCTTTATGCATGAAACACAATCAGTCATTATTTGCAATGAACAAAATCACTTTTACATACAGTAATCGTTTCACTGTAATAATTCATGGTACTCTAAAAAATGCTGGGTTGTTTCAAACCAACTGCGGGTCAAATATGGACAAACTCAGCCGTTGGGTTACATTTTTGAATTGCATTTTTAACCCAACATTTGGGTTTGACCATATTTGACCCAAAATTGGGTTAAAACAACCCAGCAATTTTTAGAGTATTTTTTAAAAACCGATTTGCACAGTGATCGGCTCTGCTCGTGTTTCATGAACGAGGCTCACTGAAGGTCTGTCACCTGTAGAAGATGCCGGGCTCCGTCTCTCAGACTGGACGCCTTGAAGGCCGTGTAGAAGGAACGAACCTTCCTCTGATTCAGCCACTTAATCATGTCATTAGTGTTGCGCTGGGACACAACCGACTTCTCATCCTCCTGAAGAGACAATAACAGATCCATAATATTCAGCTCTTTTGAGGGCAGAACGGTCTCATTTAGAAGTGTTTTAAATACCAAGAAATCAAAAGTAAAGCATTTCTATATGATACAGCTGGTTCTCACCATGAGAATGTCTCCACAAATCATCAAACTGACATTTTTGGTGAAAGAGCCCACAAAGTCCACCAGCGCTGGACGCAGATTTGGAGGACCCGTCAGAACCAGACACTGAGGCCTGATGAGACGAAACCAATGATTGAACATGTGGGTAAAAAACACCATGTAATTTAACATTTCATTTATTGTGAATGAAAATGAGGCTGTTCAATAAGTTGAACTGCTGTGATGCAGTAGATCACGGCACTAGAAACTTTTTTTCTCCACTATTTAAAATGTTTTAAAATTTGAATTTATGACATTATAATAATTCGTCACAATTATGAGATAATAAAAAGTGTTGAAAAGTAATGAGACAATAGCCTTATTTATGACACACTAGGTCATAATTATGTGATAAAAAAGTAAAAATTATTAAATAAAAAAATAATAAATTATAATTACTTAGAAAATCATATTTTTTTTACTGTTTATCTCATAATTATATATTTTTTATTTTAAAATTGCTTTTTATCTCATAATTATGACATAGTAAGTCATAATTTTGGTTTCTTATCTAATCATTATTATTTTTTATCTAAATAAATACTTTTTTATCCCATAATTATGACTTAGTAAGTCATCATTTTGGTTTCTTATCTCATCATTATTACTTTTTATCTCATATTTTACTTTTATCTCATAATTATGACTTAGAAAGTCATTATTTTGGCTTCATCTCATAATTATAATTTTTATCTAAAAAATATTTTCATCTCATAATTATGACATAGTCATAATTTTGGTTTCTTATCTCATCATTATTACTTTTTATTTCAACAATGACTTTTTATCTCATAATTATGACAGTCATCATTTTGGCTTCTTATCTCCAAATAATTTTTTTTTATCTAAAAATGACTTTTTATCTCATAATTATGACTTAGTAAGTGCCATCATTATGGCTTCTAATCTCATAACTTTTACATTTTTTTATCTCAAACATTACTTTTTATCTCATAATTATGACGAAGTTAATAATGCAGACAGTGCATCTACAGTATCTCATTCACATCCCATTAAAACCTCCAGTAGCACCTGACCTGTAGTTTTTGACGTGGTCTTCGACTCCTGCCAGAGACACGGAGTAGGACAGAGCCATGTTGTAGGTACTGGCCTGGACAGACGAACCCCAGTTCACCTCTTGAACGACACGAAAACATCATCACAGTCAGTAAAAGCACACCGTTTCAATGCGATCTTTACTCTGATGGGCCATCATGGTCCTGCTCACCTGGTTTCTTGTAGGCCACGTAGCCGAATAAGAAGATGATTAAACCTAAAGAGATGAGCGCGGCCCACCAGGTGAGCAAGAACATCAGTACGACAGAAACAACGGCCCCGAACAAACCCGTCCAGGGGCTGTAATACCGAAACGATGGCCTCCATCCTGAGACGAGTAGCAGAAATGACCAGAAACAAAAAAACGTGTTAGTTTTTATATCTTGACTGAACAAACTTTCAAAGTAATGTAACTCAATGCAACTTCACATGATTATGAAATACCCAGTCTTTAAAATATGTACAGACTGATTTTGCTTTGGTATTTTGAACTCACCGGGTGAATTGGTGATGGAAGCGTGAAAACAGCTGAAGTTGATCAGCGCGTACGAGCAGAGGAAGAAGTTGGAGATCAGAGGAGCGATGACGTTCAGCTCAGCTGCCCAGATGAGAGGGAGCGTTAAAAGTGATTATACCATAAAATACATAACATACAGAATATGTGCTGGGTTGTTTCAACTCAACTTTGGGTCAAATATGGACCAACTTACATTTTTTAATTACATTTTAACCCAACATTTGGGTTTGACCCAACATTGGGTTAAAACAACCCAGCATTTTAACATCAATATTTAAGGGTTAAACTGTATTTGAATGTTCATCTGTAACTGGTCACTTATTTAAACACTTTTTGTCTTCACTAGTTCATTTGAAATGATCCTGCGAATTTGAAAGTATAAATATTTGAATATATAATATGTTATGCCCAGAAACTGCATAAACAAACAAATGTGCATATAAAATATAAGAATACAGTGTTGTCGTTGAATGATGCAAGTTGAGATGAATGTTATGTAGCTTTATCAGATATATTTTTGACTCACCAATCAGAATGAAGCACATGGCGATGATGTAACACAGCAGATAAGCTCGCAGTGGCTCGCTGTTTTTCCCATAACCCTTTCCAAAGAAGCCGATGTACGGGTAGATATTGTCCTTACAGAGACACTGTACCAAGAGGAGATGTTCAAAATTATTTAAATTTTACAAGCCATGTTCATTTGATGATCGTCTGAAGTTGTATATTAGCTATTGCCTGTGTAAGGTGTGTTGTTTCACCTGGAAGACTTTGGGAGCGGAGACGAGGAACGCGAGGGCGGACGAAAGGGTGGCTGCGAATATGCCAGCGTAGATCAACGGACCAAAGCCAGAGACCTGGACCAGAACCTGCGGATTTGAGCGGGAAACCACAGGAATGCAAAATAAAGTTCATCTGTTAAATTAGTGGAGTGTTGAAGAGAGCGATCCAGATAATCTCTAAGGAAACTAATTCACACACTGTCAAGGCAAACTATAGAAATGTGTCCCCTGAGATTTTGAGGCAAGTGGATTTTTGAATGCAGCTTCAATTAATAATAAATACACAAATAAATCTAGTAATTGAATTAATAAAATAAATGTAAATAAATACATACATATATCATTATTAACTCTAGTAACCCAACTAATGAATTAATTTAAATAAATAAATGAATGAAAATTAACTCTAATAACCAAAGTAATAAAAAATACATTTAAATAAATACATAAATAATTATTATTATGATAATGAATAATGATAAATAATGACTAAAGAAAGAAAGAAAGAAAGAAAGAATGAATAATTTACCAGAGGAACCAAAGTAATAAATACATACATTTGAATACATATAATAAACAAATAAATGATAATTTACTTTATAATGAAAGTAATATATATATATAATACATACTTTTAAATATATACAAAAATACATGATAATTCACTCTAGTAACCTAAATTAAGAATACATTCAAATAAATAAAAAATGCAATAATTCAATTATATTTAACTCTAGTAACCCAAGTAATAAATATATATAAGCTTTCCTGTGGCTCAAACAGTAGAGTGTTGGCGCTTGCAACGCCAAGGTCATGGGTTTGATTCCCAGGGAAAGCAAGAAAGAATGTAAACATGTGTATTGGAAATGCAATGTAGGTCGCTTTGGATAAATAAATAAAATAAAAATATAAGTTTGTCAGAAGTGAATCTGGTGACCTGGAAGTTGTTGGAGAGGCCGAAGGCACAGGAGCCGCTCTGCCGGCACTCGGTGAAGTTCCAGCCCAGACTGCAGCTCAGATCGTCACACGCCTCGCTCACGTTCAGCGGGAAACTGTCGTTCAGGTTCCCGGAGGCGTCGCGCAGAACACACGCTCCTGTGGGACGAACACACACTTCAGGACAAAACAGACACGTTCTCACGCTGCTGCCATTATTATCAATGCACGCATTCTTCTTTCACATTCACACTTCACTGTTTTCTGAGAAATCAAAATAAAGCAAGAAAAAGTATCTTAGAATAAGACACTTATTCCCTTAGAATTGAAGGTTATATTTCTGACCCCATTAGTCCCTTGCGCTGATGCGCATGTGAACGCCATCAGCGTCTATCACAGGTTCACGTTTAAAGTCTGTTTAGAGAGAACGGTGTCGTCTTAGCGGCCCCTAATTTAATAACAAATGATCATTTAGACGGAAGTGAATCAATCAAAACTAACTTTAGCTGGAAAAAACATTTTTCAAGAGCCACTATAAAACTAAACCAATCTCTGTTACCTTAAATTAAATGTTTATCTCTGTAAAGCTGCTTTGAAACAATCTACATTGTTAAAAGCGCTATATAAATGAGGATGACTTGACTTGACTTGACTTGTTTTAAGCTAATGCACTCTTTCCCCCAGTTTCGCAGACTAGGCTTAAGATAGTCCCAGACTAAAATGCATGCATTAGCTGTTTTAACGGAAAGCAACTTGCACTGGCATAACTTTAAATATGTCATTGCCATTGTTTTGTCTCAAGATGCAAACCAGTAATATATTTTTTCTAAGACACGTTTATAAAAAGGCTACTTGAATGTCCTAATTGAACTAAGGCCTAATCCCGGCTTAATCTTAACCCTGTCTGTGAAACAAGGCCTTTAAGCTTCATTTTGTTTCGGAAGTCGAGACTTAATATGTTATGTCAGTTTTCTTCTCAAGTATTTTGATTGAAGAATGTTTAGATATTTGTGCTGGAAAACAAGACACAAATACAGAGGAAAAACATCATTATTTGCAGTAAGTTTTGAATTTAATTCAGAAATAAATTGTCTCTTTAAATGCTCGGCATCTTTAAAGCTGGATGGGTTCTGATTGGCTGTGAATGGTTTTATCATTCATCAGCAGAAAAAAAAAATCATTCTGAAGGAGATTCCAATGATGTCATTCCTCTGTGCCGTTATCCTTATATAGTTGTGATGTGGACTCTGATATTCTTTTATACTTAGAACGATTTCAAGAACTATGTCTTTTTCGACTTTTGGCTAAAATCAACTATTTCTCCAATATCACCACACACAATATCAAAACTCCCAGTGGTACACGTTAAATCAAAATCTTTATTCCAAGATATGGGATTCAAATGAATGAAAGATAATGTTAAAGATAATTCTTCGATAAGAATTGTTATTCTTATTTAATGCAACAAATATGCTGTTTGCAAATTTCAAAATAACTTATTGATTTATTGAACATTGGTGCTGATACTCACTTCTAGTCACCTCTAGTGGAAAATGAATTTAGTAAAATTAGGTAATGAACTCAGTAAGTTCTGTTGATTATGCTTGATTAAATACTCACCCACAGTTGAAGATATGGCTAAATAACTAATGGTGGTGCAGAATATGGCCATCAATGTCCCTCGTGGGATGGCGATCTCTGGCTCCTGAAACATTCACAAACACAGCTTTTCATATTTGTAATTTCAAAAACACTGAGACAAAACTTAAAGTTTATTTATTCATTCATGCGTGTAAAGAACCCTTAATAACTCAAAGCTCAGTAGCGTCACTTTGGTCTGGACATGTTTGCAGATGTTCTTCACCTTCAGATCGCCTGAGATGTTTGCTCCGGCGAGGATCCCGATGGCAGATGGGAAGAAGATGGCAAACATCCGGAAGAAGTCGCCGTCTGGCCCTCTCCAGTCCGGGAAGAGGTTCTCCAGGAAGATCTCGCCTGGCAAAAACAACGTAGATATCAAAATATATTAGTTATATCGTGCAAGGTCATTTCTGGAGCGAGTTTAAAGGCAAAGTTGAAACATCTGTCATTATTTATTCAGTCTCATGTTGCTTCAAACCTGTATGCTGTTAATGGACAATCCATCTAACTTTATTGTTGTTTTTTCATGGAAAGTTTTTTTATAGTGACACCATAACATTTTTATAGTGACACCATACAATTAGTCCATGTCTTCTAAAGTCTTCTGAAGTCGTTTTGTGTGGAAAAAAAGTGCAAAATTTAAGTCACAAATTCAAAAATAAAATGTTGTGCTTTTCTTTATTACAAATTTTCAAGCAACTGTTGCATACAGCTTTAAACCCAGACGGCAACATAGTGTCGGCCCAGATCCGGGCCACATCTGGTACTGGGCTGACACTATGTTGCTGTTTGGGAAGCTATTAACTTTATAGAAGTTAAGCATTTCTAAACCAATCAAACTTCTAGGATCTTGACAGAGAGTTATTTTTGGGATGCGGCACTTGAGCGTTCGACACTCACTGCGATAACTGAAGATACCCATCGACTGTTTCTGGGGAGTCGCAGGAATCACGGTCCCAACAAAGTAGTTGATGAAGGCCACTATAAGAACCAAGAAGAACAGGATCTGAGTCTGTGAGAAAATGAAAGCAGAACCAATGTGAAGGAAAGCTACACTATGAGCTGATGGTTTCCATTTGGATACAGCTCAATATCAAAATAAATTGAGTTCAAATGTATAATTTTCAAAGAATGAAATGCATAAAATGTTCATTAATGTGATTAAATAAGAAAAATAATAATAAATAACATTCAACTAATGATCATGCATTAAAGGGTAAAAGGTTAGCTTTTCTTGAAATCTCAGATAAATAAGTTAGATCAAATGGATTGAGCTGACAAAAAAGGACAGGAACCCTAAAGAGACGTTCAAAAAATGATAAAACAACCAGAAAACGCTCATTTTCACTAGGAAACAGGTCAAATTTCTGTAATAACACTAATAAACTGAAGGCTTTTAAATTCACAATAACCAGGTAAATGTATTTATATATAAATACATGCAATATAAGTAATTTGAATAAATGCATTTTGAAATATATTATTTAAATAAACCAAATAGATGCAAATACTTAATGAAGACATTTGGCATAATTTCTTGAGTGAATAAACCTAGCCCGTTTCATTTATGTAATGACCAAAACTTTAGTTTATTTGCTTATGTTTAAACTATGTAATCCAAATGATTGGAATTTTTATATGCAATTCATATATATATATATACAGTATTATTCAAAAGCGAAATGAAGAGTGTCCCCCCACTTCACTGAAGTTGCGTAACATATTGTCAGCAGTGACTGTATTGTAAAATGCTTTATTTTGAGGAATTTACCTTCGCCTCCCACTCCATCCCAGCCAATGAGATGAGAAGCAACACGGTGACTGTGATGGATCCTATTATTCGGACATCATTGACTGAATCCACAATTTGGGAGTCATACTCCTGTTGCATCATAAACAATCATCATATCACAAACAATCAGCGAAAACACAACATAATGTAATGCAACAAAACGACTGTGTTAGTTTCTTACAATGAGAAGATCTCTGACCGTCTCGGAGAATCCCACTGTGTTGAGCGCGCAAGCGAGAGCGTTGGCGAAAGAAAACACCACGCCGATGGGACCTCCCAACTCAGGACCCAGTGTGCGGGAGATCATGAAGTACGCGCCGCCTGACGGGTGGAGGAGAGACATAATGTGTGGACAACATGACTGCTATGTGGATGCTAGCGTCTTTCGAGTGGTTTCTAGAGATGGTTGGTCTAAAAGTCAAGTCAAGTCACCTTCATTTATATAGCACTTTTAATAATATGGATTGTTTCAAAGCAGCTTTACATTGATAATAGGAAATTAAAGTAACAGAGATTGATTTGGCTTTACAGCAGCTCAATAAAGATATTGTCCAGCTAAAGTTGATTGATTGACTTCCATTGTAAAGATCATTAGTTATTAACTTAGGTGCCGCATATACAACACCGTTCTAACTGAAAACAGAAAACTTTTTTCAGTTAAATAAGAGCCATAAGAGTTCCCATAACACACGACGTGTTAGTTATACGCAATTTATTGATACTATTTGGTCATTTAATCACTTAATAATTGATAGCGTAACTACATCGTTGCATTCTTGTAATTTCACTACCATCATATTGAAACCTCACAGCCAGTATGATCTCCGTAGGTTATAAGGATAACCAAGAACGCTCCAATTATGTACCATATTCGTAATATTTTGGTAATTTCATGATTTATTGGCAACGTAACAGCAATGTTATGTGCTCATAATTTCATTACCATCAATTTCATAATCTGTATATATTCTCTGATGACCAGAATTTGCTATGTGGGTAATTAATGGGTTATTAATGTATAATTAAACGGGGGTTAAATGTAAATTAAATTAGGTTTGTGTAACACTTTGCAGTTCTTTGCTCAGTTCGCACCATCAATATGAAACAAATGAAAAATCGGATTCTTACTGGTTACATCGACAAATAATAGCTTTTATCAATTTTACTTTTACTGAATTGTAACTGCATAAAGGGCTTTTCGAATACATGAAATCTAACTATTTATTTTGGTTTGTCTTGCTATTCATCCTGATCCCAGATGAAGTGTGGATTCAAGGTGGATATTAGGAACAAAAATGTAATAAAACTTCTATTTGAATCATGCAGCATTCACATTTATTTATGTTTTGTATTTGACTTGTTTAACTATTACAGTGATAACGTAGAACAAGTACACATTATGTTAAGACTTTCAGCACAGTAAAGTAAAGTTTTTTTTGAGTTTGATTCTTTTATGGGGACAATATCTATCAACTATTTTTTTTTTTGTATCACTGTATATTCATCAGTCATCTGGAAAAATTTGAATCTGGATCAGAGAGATCCAATCCACAATTGCTGCTTTGAAAAATCATTTCATCCTGGTTAAACTTTTTGTCTGTAGTTATGACTCCCATTTTTCAATTAGAATGTATTGAATATTTTGCCCCAATCACTTAGAAAAAGCAACAACACACTTCTCTGCAATAAGCCACATCATTGTACACCCATACACAAACAGTGAAGGACGAGTTACGCAGCAAAATAAGCGTCATCATCGCCGATAATCAAAATCAATACAATCTGATCAGTTTGATGTCATGCTCTTGTCAAGTGACTCACCAGAAGAGACTCTCCCATTGGTGGAAATGGCAGATACAGACAGTGCCGTTATGGACGTCACAAGGACTGACATCAGTATAATTACCCATGTAAGAACTAAAGTAGAGGAAATAAAAAAAATATAAAAAATTAGGACACAATGTCTGTACAGAGCTCCATTTCAAAGAATAGACAAAACACATCTAAGATAAGTGGCCATCAGAGATTACACACACAGTTCTGGGAAGTCCTTCTACAAAAGATTTGAAGAATTTCTTAAGGAACATTATCTTTACTAAAGCAAATAGGCTGTCTGGCCTGTGGTTCATTAAAGGAAGTTGTTTTATTGCATTGTGCAGACGGTTTATCTTGGACTCGAGTCACCAAAAAGTCTCGACTCACGGATTCCTGCTTGAGATGTGATCCAGGACAATCGCAGGAACAGAATGACTCCCCAGATATTCAACATACAGCGAATCTGAAACACAATAACAGAGCATGTACAGTATGTGTATGCGCGCGTGGCCGTTTGAAAGCACGAGTGTGTATTTTTCCCTGTTTCTCACCATAACCCCAGTCACCCATCCGAAGCGCACTGGTTGGGAGGTCTTTCCACCTTTTCCGGTTTCCTCAGACTCGTTTCCACTCTCTTGAAGAGCCGAAAGGCTTCCCGTACTAGAGACGCACGTGTTACAAGATTCTCCATCCTAAACCAATTAATACACACATATTCAAATCACAACATTTAAGTAGGCGTACATATAATGAATAAAAAGATGCAGCCTTAAATTAAGTAATTTCAACTTAAATTACATTAAACTGACTTAAAAAATGGATTGAATCTTGTAAACAAGTTGAAAATTGCTTAACTTATTTCTATGAGTTAAAGCAATGTAAAAACATGTTTTCATAACTTATTGATCATACATTATATAATTTTTTACATTGTACAAACTCATTTGAAGTATGTTACAGCGGATGACCTTGCAGTACCAGGCGTTACAGTTTCGGGACTGCATTTCTAGAACTTTTTTTATGTACTCGTACTTTATACTATTTTATAGCATTTACTATTCAGCTGAATTCAATGATTTACTTTTTTAATTTACCTTTGTCGCCTTTGGCTTTTGGCTTGCCTACTTGGGGACATTTAATATTCAACAATATTATTGCTCTGCCTGCATTGACACAATTATATGAGAACTGAACTGAGCTGGACGTATATATATATATATATATATATATATATATATAACTAAATTAATAACTTCTTTACAACAAAAATGAACCATCACTGAACTTACTTCAGCTGGACTGTGACACTATTTTCTTCTGGAAACAAACTTTGTTCCATTATTTTCCTGTCATCTCTGTAAAGCTGCATTGAAACAATCTGTATTGTAGAAAGCGCTATATAAATAAAGGTGACTTGACTTAATTATTCAAATTGATTGATATATTGATATAATGTCCTATTCAACTCCTAATCATTTATGTCCTAATCATACACATAACCGCAGACAAACCCTCTTGACATTTTTAAAACAAATGTGTTTCATTTTAGCCTCTGGCTATAAATTCAGTTATCTTGGAAAGAAAACCTTATTTTTCAACTCGGAAGGAAGCTAAGGAGCGTTGTAATAATTAGTTCCCTTGTTTTAGTTAAATCAAAACGAGGGAACGGATTAGTTCAAGGTGACCACGATTTAGGCTCCTAAAACGAGGGAAGAAATTAATAAATCATGGTTAAAAATAAGATGAAAAGATTTAATCAATTTAATCATTTCCGTGGCTATCGTTTTTTCGCTTTTTTATGCGGTCTCATCAGATGGAGTAGATTTGGTCAGGTGGCGCTGTCACATAACACAAGGGCTCTAGAAATGCGGTCATTTGGTACTCTCTATTGTTTCTACATACGACCCACATCGCAAGCCTTGCGCAGCGTCTCCAGCGAGGGTCTGCTGCGCCTGATGCGGCCCGTGGCAGTGGCGTTGGCGTAAAACTGCAGATGTGGCATTGCATCCATGGTGCTGTATATGGAAGGTCTCCTATTGTCCTGCCTTGAGTTCAGAGCTTCAGACGTCCTTCGTGCCGGTGTCTCCACCGTGATGGTGGTCTCCTCGCCGGTGCTGTAAGAGGAGTATTGTGGCGGAGCCTCGTCACTGACCGAGAAGCGCCCGGGGGGCAAGATGTCTGACCCCGCCGGCCTGCGCTTGGAGAATCGCTGACCCATCTGTGCACGCTCAGAAACACTGCTCTGCCTGTAAAGTAAATGATAATGCATTTTAGCAATAGGTTTAGACCAGGGGTGCCAAATCCTGCTCCTGCACAGTTCATCTCCAACCCTAATCAAACACACCTGAAGCAAACCATTAAGGTCTTCAGGATCACTTGAAAGTTAAAGAACGTGTTTGATTAGTGTTGGAGATGAACTGTGCAGGACAGTCGATCCGCAGGATTTGGCACCCCTGGTATAGACCAATTTTTTATTACATGTTACAATTATAACTATTGTGAGTTATATCCTACCTTTTTTTAAGATTCAGCACTACTTCTAATCTAATTCTACTTCAATCAAACTTGTGATATTGATATTAACTCCTTGTACAGACAGATTTTGCTTTGGGCAAACAAACCTTAAGGGGGAGAAAAAAAAGGTTTGATTTTTACCCCAAAATATTCAAGAACTTACTTTATGTACTTCTAACGGTTGACAGCTGATCTCCTCTTCTTTAATTGCTGAATGAACGTAGGAAAAAATAAATGAACAGATCACAAAACCACCAACAATATTATTCTAAAGAGCTTCCGTCCTATTTTGAGCAGCTATGCAGTTTTGTCTTACTTTATCATTATGGCTTTCTTAATTTATAGCAAAAGTTACACCTCCTCTCATCCCACGTGGACACGCGCTACATCTGAGACGCGTTTCTGCGTAATTGATGACATAAAAGATGTCAAGCGCGCTCCGTTTCCTCTTCGGATTATCCTGATAACGGTATCTGTGTCAACTGGCTCGGTTTAATCATTAACCCAAATAATAACATCTAATATGAGACGGACATTACATTACACAGAAGGTGACAATAAAAGAGATGGGTGGTAAAAAGAGCTGGAAAAATAGTCAAACTTCTGATTTTATGATATGATTGAAAGTTTCTTATTTTGACTTCATTGTATGAAGATTAAAACGTTTGCATTGGAAGTACTTTATATAGGCTTGATACACAACTGGTCCTTAATTTTTTAAATGTACACCAAATGACACATGAGTAGTGTGCTTTGTTACAGATTTTACGATCTTTTTGCAGAAACTCCTTTTACAAACATTCTGTAGACTTTACGGCCTCGAGGTCTCAAGTTCACTTGTGTAAAAAAAAACAAAAAACAGATTTCGTTCAAAGCACCTTTATAGTGTGGAAAAAAGCCATGATTTGTCCACACACACACACACACACACACACACACACACACACACACACACACACACACACACACACACACACACACACACACACACACACACACACACACACACACACACACACACACACACACACACACACACACGTATAAAATCTTTATCTTGAACAATTTGTTGGCTAACCGCTCATTACTGACTGACTGAGTTTTAAAAAGAGGGTGTGCGACTCTGTAAGACTGTAAACGGGCGTAAAGTTGCCAAAACTCTTCAGATAATTCCTGGAATTAAAAACAGCCCTGAATATAGGGTCCAGGATTAATGTTTTGCAGAGATTTCATGAGAGAACTTCATTTATCACGCCCATATAAACACTTTATTATAATTTACATTGTATTACTGTACAACTCGGATGTGCACGTTCATTCACATTAGCAATATTTGTATAAAGAACCCACAGGATTTCAATACCGTAATAGTCAGAATAATAGCTGACACATTTTTTAAGCAAACACAATATTTTTCCTGATGTTGGATGCAACAAACTAGATATATGAACAATGAATTAGAGTTAATAACGATACATTTCAACAATACATTTTGATTATATATATATATATATATATATATATATGTTTAAGAAGACGATAAAATAAATCTTACATGTAATTTTCCATATATGGTGGTAGTAAGTAAACATTATGCAGAATATCTAACAATAACTTATTAAACAAGGAGAATATACACAGGATAATACACGGATAATACTTTCAATGACCCACAAACCAAAGAAGATAATCGACAATAAACTGAACAGAACAGGGAGTATAAATACATAGGGAAACATAATGATAGACAGCTGAACATAATCATCAGTAGGTTAACAAAGGAGACTAACTAGGACATAATCAAGACTAAACTGAACTGAAGCATGAGAAACAAAACACATAGGAATGACATCTAAACGAAAATATATACATTTGGCTACATTATAATTTACAAAACAATTATTGATATCAGGCCTATTAACCATCCGTTTACACATAGCTACTTATTGTAAAAAAAAATGTTGTCTAAAAAGATGAAAATGAGAATCATAGGTTTCTATAAAACTTCAAAGCAAAACATGCATTAAACGAATGTGAATGATTATATACACTTTTACTTTTTGCAAAATATTGTTTATAGCCTACTTTTTTTTTATTCCATGTTTTGGATAAAATATGACACAAACGTGTTCTCATGAAATAACACTGTGTGTGCTGCAACCGTATCTATTATGAGTCCATGATTACAAGCACATCTTGCCACAAATAAAAACATACAGGCGGCTGTCTCATTTTTATGTAGCTCAAATCATGTGAAGAAACACAGACTTAAAAAAAAAAAACGTTTATTTTATTTTTTTACAATAACATTTTGTTTGCTTTATGGTCGATTTACAGAAAGCAGCCGTGAACACATTCCCAGACTGCATCTGTTTGAAGGACAAGAGCTTCCAGCACTTTCCTCGATGTTTACGACAGAAATAACGATGAGTTGGAGTAGGTTAAACTGTAATCATGGGAGTATTGTAGAGTCATTATTCACGTTTAAGAGCTTTCGTGTGTCAGTCAGTGTCAACATGCCTGTGTCTCCAGCGAGTGTTTCAGCGGGTCACCTCTGATATAATGAGCATGATAGCAAGACTGAGGGAAGTTCAGGCCTCATATAACAATACCAATGAAGAAAACCTCCTCGTTTCTTTCTTTTCTTTTTAAAATTATTGCAAAAAGACATTACTTATTAACTTTGTAAAAGATAAAGTATGTTGGACCACATGTGCTTAAAAGTATGCACTCTACTGTAAATACAAGTAGTAGACATATTTTTGACCCAATTCATTAGACTGAACTATTCATTTTACACTGAAATTTTAAACTGTAACTTACTTCAATTCTAAAATCAAATTGTTTTAGGAAAAATAACCACATTCTTTCAAAATTTGAACTGTGATGATAAATGCGATGGGTGGTAAAATAAGAATAATATAGTGTGCTTTCTCACTGATTTGATGACCTTTTGTTGTATAATTATATATATATATAAAAGGGCGACTAAGGGCTACACGCGTATCCCACCAGTGGAACGGGCCATTGCTAAGCAACTGTGCCCTAACTCCACTTGGCGTAGAGAACCATGCCTCCCTTCCCGGGCCTGTAAGTACTCGTCGGACTGAACCGGCATGGCGTTGTTGCAGGTCCATCAGGCCAAGACACTGAAGGACCTGCACGAGGGTGGTCACGATCCACAAGTCTCCACGCACTTTGTGCCGCAACGGACCTTGCGCTTCGTGGAACGAAGGTCACCGCGCGGTAAGTGGGTCGTGCAATGTTCACTATGGTGGTCCAGGAACACCATCTCTGGCTATGTGTCGCTGACACGAGGCAGACTGACAAAGTTAGTTTTCGTTAACTCTCACTTGTACCGGACCGACCTCTTTGGCGACGCGGTCGAGAACTTCGCCCAGCAGTTCTCGGCTGTACAGAAGCAGACTGAGGCGATCAGACACATCCTGCCGCGACGATCAGCTGCTGCCTCCACCTAAGCGGCGCCGAGGAGCCAGTCACAGGCAGGCCTCCCCCCGTCCAGGCCCGCGCCAAGAGGGGTGGCAAAGCCAGGGGTAAGCGGCTCTAGGACAGGTGACCCGGAGATGGATGGGACTGCTCTCCAGGAGACGGTGACCGCAACGCTCACTCCCCCGGAAGAAAAATATTTTGTAAAAGAGCAGTGTAACGAGGTTCAAATGTTATGGGAAGAAGGAGGCGGGAACCGGTGAACATTCAAATAATTTAATAACAACATAAAACAAATACAAAATGAAAGTAAAAGACAGCAGCCCCTCACTGACGACTGCTGTCACACATAACAAAACAGACACAAGTCCAGGCCTGGCCTCTCTCGATCTCCACTGTCCTCGCTCCTTTTATGCTTCCGCTCCTCCGTGAGAGATACGAGACCGGTGCGTCACGCAGGAGTCGCTCATCAGTAATCACGCCAGAGGCCTCCAAGCCGCCTCCTGCCCCCTGGAACCAGGTAAGTGTTGCACAGCACACTCAGATCCCGCTATGGGCCGCCTCCCGGAGAGAGCCTCCCTGTGTTCCCTCTCGCTGCCCCACTGCGGATACGCCTACGGTCCCTCTGGTCCCGCTCGAGTCTGGTTAGCGCTCCCCAGTCCGTCTCACTGGCTCATTCAGACCATCAGGCTCGGCTATGCGATTCAGTTCGCCCGGCGTCCCGCCAAGTTTCGGGCCATCCACTCCACTACAGTGAGAGCAGCCGATGCCCATGTCTTGTATGCGGAGATCGCAGTTCTACGGGTGAAGGGCTAGTCCCTCCAGCCGACAGTCTCTACCTCATTGTACCCAAGAAAGGTGGTGGGTTACGACCGATCTTGGACCTGCGAGTTTTGAATCGAGTCTCCACAAGCTACCGTTCAGAATGCTCAATCAGAAACGCATTTTCGAATCTTCCGTCCCCGAGACTGGTTTGCAGCGAGCCTCACAGAGGAACTCACTCAGTCGGTGCTGAACTGCAGGAACGGCGGGCCCACTGACATTTCGTATGAGGCTGACATTTAAAGTCTTTCAAACAATTAAAGAAATTATATTTGTGCAAATGAATACTGCTTGTTCAAGACATAAAGACAGAAACTCAATTAAGTTTAACTCAATTAAATAAATAGATAGATAAACACTTGAAAACATTTCTGGGAATTAGTGCTGCTTATGAAAGTTCAAGAAATAATACGCATATGTTTTCAAGTAAAAAATAAATGATTTAAAAAAATAAATTATAATTTATATAATAAATTACCCCTCCTATCTCTTGGGTTTTTTTTCTTTTCTTTTTTTTTTTTTTCTCACTGTTTCTGTGCTTTTGAGTAATTCTGGAACTTTGCTACATTTGTCCATGTTATTGTGTCCCTTTCAGGAAAAGCATCCACTAAATGAATAAACATACAAATGTAATTAATGTCAAATGTATTGTTACTTTGACAATGCAAAGAGCAGCAGGGGGCGGCATCCGCGTATTCAGTCTCAGTCTCAGTCTCAGTCTCTCTCTCTCTCTCTCTCTCTCTCTCTCTCTCTCTCTCTCTCTCTCTCTCTCTCTCTCTCTCTCTCTCTCTCTCTCTCTCTCTCTCTCTCTTTCTCTCTCGGCTCTGGAAATTGTGAATAATGCCCTACATGGTGATGGGACAGCGTCAGACTGTAAGCAGCAAGTTATCATAATTAACTAAAAGTAAAAGCATAAAAATAATTAAATAAATAAATGTATGTTAACCTAATTAAAATATATTAAAAAAAACTTTTACAAAAAGTTTCCAAAACAAAACTTCTCTTTTTCATTTAGTTTAACTTGATGCACTAACATAACTTAAATAAATACAATATTTTTTTTTAGAAAACGAATAAAACAAAATAAAATGAAAACATTAAAATTACTAATTAAAATGAAAACAGAAAATACAAAAATAAATATAAATTCAAATATTAATAATAATAATAATAATAATAATAATAATAATAGTATGTATCACTAAAATACTAAAATTACACTGAACACTGAAATAACACTCAATACTAAAATAACAGTTTTTGTAAGTAGTTGTTATTGCTTTTAAAAAAAATTATATCGTTTTTTTTTTATCAATTTAAAGCTATTTTAGTACATCAAGTTAAATGAAAATGAGGAATGTTGTTTTGGTTTAGTTTTAGTTAACTTTACAGTAACCATATATAATAATATCAGCAATACACTGAGGCACTAAATATTATTCACGTACGGAGTGTACACAGCAATTAAGTCGAGACTAAAATTCAAAATAATTGTTTCAATTTCCTTTTATTGTTGGAATTTATTCCGAAAATTCCCTCGCATTCCACAGCGTTTACTGTCTCACATCAATACCATACATTACAACACAATAAACATCATTCATAAAAATAATAATACATGAATGCATAAGTGAATAAGTGGCTGCAGTGCATCAATTTAAAAATTTAAATTTTTCCAGAACTCTGACGCCTAATTAAAACTGACTTGGATTAAAGGTACACTATGTACTCTAAGATGCCCTCTAGTGGTGAAATAACAGAGGAACATTGTTTATGTTGTGCTTAAGTGCAGATGAATCCTTCTGCTCATAAAACATGCACTTCACTTAGTCTGCTGTATGTATAGGGGGAGACCGGGGACAGTTGCAACAGGGGATGGTTGCAACATGTCATTTTTCTCCAACCAGAAACAAGCTAGAGTAATGACACTCACACTGCACATGCTCAATAGGATGCCCCCCCTTGCAGAGAAAAATCAAGGAGATTCCTGAGCTTCATCAGGATTTATTGAAGAAAAACTGTTTTTAAAGTATGAAAGTATTTATTTTCTTGAGCTTTGTTTTTGTTAAACTGTTGTCACTGTTTTTGTGATTCATATGGTTTAAATGAGTGATATGTTAACTTTAAGCTAGTATGGTTAGCATGTAATAAGGTCAATTGTTTAGCTAGCACAGGAGGTTTTATCATGGCTTACAGGAACGGGTACAGTGCATAAATATAAAAACAGACCACATAGCACTATTTTTAACATTTTTTTCATAAGTTTTTACTTAAATATAATATAGTTCATCAAGTTGTAGCAAGGACAGGAGGTTTATGTTTATGTGTGTGTGTGCATGTGCGCGCATGTGTGCAGATGTCTGTGACCAATTTAATACCGCAGGTAGGCAATTGCAACCACAACTTAACGTAACGGTGATCAGACAAAGAATGAATGTGAGGGACCAATTTATAAGCAAAAACACATATTAACTAATGAGGAGTGGAAAACTGAACAGTCGATTATAATGAAAGCTAGGCTGAACATAATGGTGAGAATAACATGATTCACGATCATGAAGACAATATTAACATCTAAAAATGTAATTGTGTTTGAAGAATGAACATGTTCTTACTTTAGAGGTCGTGTGTTTCTGTCTGCAGATTTAAACTACGTGATTATTATATCTGTTCTCATCCCTCATTCAGCTCATCACATCATTTGTTTATTACTCTAGAAAAAGCCTTTTTAATTTTTCTTCTTCATTTGCGTGTCTCTACATCTTTTCTCTGTGTTGGTCATTGTTGCTGTAGTGGAAACATGTTAGTTTGAATGTGAGTGAAGGATCTGTATGTATATTGTATTTCTATAGCAATTCACAGGAAAAAATCCACCTCAGTATTTGCATTTTCTATACTTCTATCATTTGTTTTCCATGTTCTTTCACCATCGATACTGTCAGTGACCAGTAGCATGTTTCTGCATCCCAAACACAATATTTAAGACGCACTCTGAGTCTCCATCAGCACAATATCTCTTCCTGTTCGATTTTGTCTCATGAACGCTATATGCACATTCACAATGTAATGGCCAACAACGGACATATGCAAAGCAACGACACGAAATGACAACAGCAGCAACACGCAACTCTCTAACTATGGAAATCAGAAGCACAGAGAACATCTACATTATTTCACTACATAAGTGACATAACTCACTCTTGACATGATGCCAACTCACAGTCAACATTATAACATCATACATTTCCTTCACTGGTATTAAAAAACAATCTTGGATTTAATTTCAGTGATACTTAAACCTTTTTTTTTATTTTTAACCTTTTTTCTCTCTTTTAAAAAAAAAAAAAAGCAAAAGGCCATCATTTAACAAGTTAGTCTGTAACAAACTTTGCTTGCAACCTAAGGAAACCAGAAGTCACTTTAAAGCCCAGGGCACTCACAAGGCAAGAGTGAATTATGAAAAAAACTGTATTAATATTTGCAATCAAACAAAGACAGTCCCAAGCAGGATAACCAACAATTTATATATGGATAACAGTCAAATCAGAAAAATTGTCATTTATCCGAGAGTCCTTGATCAAATAGTCCATGCGTGGGAAGCATTGTCCTTATAGATGAATCCTCAGTCCTTGAGCCCAAAAGAAAATTAATCCGAATGTCCAGGGGAAAAAATTGTTCTAATCCTCCAAACGTGATAAAATGGCAACAATACCAAAAAAAAAACAAGGCTTCTCTTGAACTTCAATGGGTAATTAATCCATGATCGACTTCAAATGAGAAGGCTAAAAAACACCAAACTGTGTGTATCAAACAGAATCACCTCACATCCATCCCTCTGGCTCAAAACTACTTTTCTACTCAAAAAGGCCATCCTCCTCTAAGGTGCTCTCCTGTCAAAATAAAAGTCCATTTCAACTAGGGCCTGAAACCAATTGAAACATACCTCAAAGTATTTTATCCTCCACATTTGATTTATCTTAGCCCTAATATACGAGTGTCACAAGTCCACACATATGTGACCCGTCACAGAAACCAGGGACACAAGTCGGCAGCACAACTTTCGAGCAAAATGAGAAAGAAGAGTTTTTTTTTCAAAATTGGTGATTTTCAATTTTTTGGAGAATCTGTTAATTGAAATCACGAAGAAGCCTCTCCATGTTTGAGATAGCAGTATTGGTATATTTAAAAGCTTACATTTTGAGGTTGAAATCGGCTTGTTTTCGGAGATTCTAGCATGCAGTAGGGGCGTGGCGTGTCATTGTCTGTGTGTATTTCCATACTGAATAACCCGGCGCTTTTGCCCCCGCCCTCCAAGTCAACCACATGGCTACTTATTATGCTGTGCTCTGGCCAGCTCTCTCTGATATCAAAATTCAATGAAGATGGATGCCGCAAAGATTGTCGCAGACGAGATGAACCGTCTGGCAGTTACACCGAAAATGTTTTCGCCGCACTTCGTGGGCTCGGGAAACTGAACCGGAGGTATGGGCGCAGCGCGCTCGCCCTCAGTGCTTCAATACGGCGGCTCGGCTCGCTGACAGCGGTGGCTGGCTGTTTCATATGTGACGGAGAATCGAAATAGAGGATGCAGTTAAGACATTTGCTGCTGCGATGAAGGCCTGCCGTGCGTGTTTCTGAAATGTAAGTTAAGCTTCATTTGCTCTTTAGTCGTTATTTAAGATGCTGAACCTGCTGATGATATAATGTGCTTGCGGACATTTCATTTGTGTGTGTATACGCACATAAGAAAGTGGTGTAAAGAGATTTGCAACAGTAATTTGAGGAGGTGAAATGTGATTATTTGGAAAATTGCAGAAATGACTGCTTAAAGAAAAATGCCAGCAGGCATTTGCCTCCTACATAAACTTTAATATTGTTGACATTTTGGGCACACGAGCGTTGCGTACTATTTGCGCTATATGTAGGCCTATGGCTTATTGGCCTTTGTTTGTTGTTGTTGGTTTTGCGTTATATGTATATGGCATATTGGTCTTTGTGTGTTGTTGCTGGTTTTGCGTTATACTGTATGTATATGGCATATTGGCCTTTGTGTGTTGTTGCTGGTTTTGCGTTATATGCAGGCTATATGGCATATTGGTATTTGTGTGTTGTTGCTGGTTTTGCGTTATACTGTATGTATATGGCATATTGGCCTTTGTGTGTTGTTGCTGGTTTTGCGTTATATGCAGGCTATATGGCATATTGGTATTTGTGTGTTGTTGCTGGTTTTGCGTTATATGTATATGGCATATTGGTCTTTATGTGTTGTTGCTGGTTTCGCGTTATATGCAGGCTATATGGCATTATTGGTCTTTGTGTGTTGTTGCTGGTACGTTTCAAATAGAGGGGCAGCACAATTGTTTTTCGCCTAGTGCGGCAGAAGTGCACTCATTCGAAGTGTAAAAAAAGCTGTAAAGCACATGGAGGAGCTTTACAGGGGGTATGGCTTATCTAAATGAGATGTAAATGAGCCCTATTGTCACCCCCAGCAGCAGAGACAGGTGAGAACTGCACAATCTTTTAGAGCTCGTTTTCTCCTCTTTGAGCTTTTTTAAGTGCCTACTTTAAAATGGCCACAACTTCTCCAAATATTATCAGATTTCCACATGTTACACATCGTTGGAAAGCTTGGATATTACACTCTCAGAATCTATGAATAACTCAAAATGCCCCAGAACCGACTTGTGTCCCTAGTTTCCGTGACTGGTCACATATTAGGAGTAGTTAACACACACATACCAGCCATTTCTGTTGTGGCGCCCAATGAGCAATTGGGGGTCAGGAGCCTTTCTCAAGGGTGACTCAGTCATTTCCTGCCAGTATTGAGAATCGAACCCATAACCTTCAGGTTACCAGTCTGACTCTCTAACCATTAGGCCACAACTGCCCTATTTTGTGTGATCATCATGCATATGAAAACCTTCAGGCCTGCAATGACTATGACTAGACATGAAACGGATTAGGTTAAAAAAAAAAGGTCCTTTCATTCTAAAATTCATGTTTATATTCATTTTTTTGCCCTTTTTATACTGCATTATAGTATTACATATTCAGACGCAGCTACTGGGAAGGATTGAGGCTGTGGCTGCATCCGAAATCACATAATCTCTGAGTAGATACTTCTGAATCACTAAATACTTCACAACCATTCTGTATAGTATGCATGTGTGTGTTATGAATGTAATTGAGAAGGAATTCAGCTCAATCAATTTTGTTCTCATCCAATAGTGTCAGTACTGACAAACCAAAAATATTATTGATGATTAAGTGTCCTTCAAAACCAAAATAAACAAGCCAAAGTAGAGAGTGAGAGTAATATAAGTAATAGTAGCATTACTATAACCTAATAGATATTCATAAAAATGACATTGCTCTCTTTCAGCTCTTAGACGCACAGGCAGCTGTAAAGCACATGCGGCGAGATCGGAGAAAGGGCGCGGCACTGCTGCCAGTTTGTCCCAACACTTTGCCTGTGGATCTTAAGTATAAAGTATAAAAGCAGAGCCTATAGAACGTCATCCTCTTCTTCGTCTTCAGGGACTGTTTTGCTGAGTACTGAGAGATAATGGAAAGTGACAAGGGCTTGTGTGCGGATCCGTGTCTGAGGCTTCTGACACCTGGTGACACTCAAAACTTATGCGTCTTATGTTTTGGTGAGGAGCATGAGCGTTCGGTCCTTGAGGGATCCGTGTGTTCAAACTGTGAGTGTTTTTCTCTAAAAATGCTCCGTTCTCATCTGTCTCTCTTCTCGAGGAAAGAGGGACAGTCCTCTGCAACCCACGGCTCGGACACTGAGATCGAGTGTCTGGTCCGCCAGCCAGTGCTCTAAGCCAGGACGAGCAGGAGGAGGCTGACACGGGTGAAGATTGCCGAAATGGCTGAACCCTCCCAGCCGCCCTGCCCCGCGTATATTGAGCTGGTGAAGGTAATGGAGCGGGCTTCCGCTAGGCTCCAGTTGGCATGGCGGAGCATTAGGGAAGAGAAGGCTAGACGAGCTGTTTCTTTCTGGCCACAACCCGCCATAACCTGTCGGCATTTTGAGATCAAGAAGGCATGGAAGAACCCGTACTTGCCCTCATTCATCGGTATCAGCATGCCAACTATGCAAATATTGAGGGAATGCGCGAGCACGGGTATGTGTCGATGCCTCCAATTGAAGAGACGTTCGTGAGCTATCTCTCGCTGGCTGAGACATCGACACTGAAAGCTCTAAACCATTGAAGACTGCATTAGACATATGCGGCAGCAGGTCAGGCTGTGGCACACAATAGCATTGCTCCAAGCATACCAAGCTGACCTACTGAGAGACTTGGACCAGGGTCTGGGTCTCTCCCCTGACACAGTCGCTGAGTGGCGCCGCACCACAGACCTGGTTCTCCGGGCCACCAAGCAGACCGCCGGCACGGCCGTGAGATCGATCTGCTATGGTGGCGACGGAAATACATCAGTGGGTGAACTTGGTGAGCACCGGGAAGAAAGAGAAGGCCTTTCTTCTCAATGCTCTAGTTTCGCCCTCTGAGTTGTTCAGCACATCAGTTGAGTCAGGGGCCCCTGGCCAGTCTCGACCGAGGAGCGAAGACCGAAGACGAGGTCCGAGGGACAGCGTTACCGCTCCTGCTCCTCCTCTGTCTAGGAACAGGTCACAGAGACAGCACGAGTCAAGGAAGAAGAAGCAGGACCTCAGGAATGTAATCTAGTTCAGAAGCGACCAGCGTCCTAAACTACGACTTTATTCAGCATTGTATTGTCTTCCGGTTCTGTTGGGGATCCGCGTTCACGAGTCCGCAGTGACGCTGATGACGTAAGACGCTGCTGACGTGTATCTGGTGCGTCCGTGTATTCGGGTTCAAATAAATATGGCTGGGCAAAAAAATGCAAGTCTTCCTCTGTGTGGAAATCCTTAGACATGTTTGTGAAGATTGTTTTGTTTCCAGCGTGCGTCTCCCTCAGACTGTAAACGTCTTACGTCAGCAGCGTCACTGAACGCGGATCCCCAACAGAAACGGAAGACAATACAATGCTGAATAAAGTCGTAGTTTTTGTTATTTTTGGACCAAAATGTATTTTCGATGCTTCAAAACATTCTAACTAACCCACTGATGTCACATGGACTACTTTGATGATGTCTTTATTTCCTTTCTGGACAAGGACTGTATACCGTTCATACATTTTCAATGGAGGGACAGAAAGCTCTCGGACTAAATCTAAAATATCTTAAACTGTGTTCTGAAGATGAATGGAGGTCTTACGGGCTTGGAGCAACATGAGGGTGAGTCATTAATGACATCATTTTCATTTTTGGGTGAACTAACCCTTTAATTTCAGTGATACTTACAACTTTTTCTGTTTTTGACCTCTTTCTATCTATTTTTGAAAAACAGTGAAAGTAAAAGGAGAAGGCCAAATATGGTAACCCATACTCTCGGACGGCAGCCACCCCTCCTCGACCCAGAAGCACGGCAGCGATCTCTCCATCTCCACCTGCTGTTCAATCGCTCCATCTCTCCCTCCTCGGGCAGCCACTGGCGGTCACCGCTCTTTCGCTGCCTGACCTCCTCATCACCGCGTTCCCCCTCAGCAGCGACGGCTCTCCCACAGCTTGTCCCTCCTTACTCCCGGGCTTTGGCATCAATGTAGCAAAGTATGTTTTTTATGGGAAGAAGGAGGCCGGAACCGGCGGACATTCAACGCGTTTTAATAATCAGAAAATAAATAAACACAAAGTGAAAATAAAAGCGACAGCCCCTCATGGACGACTGCTGCACACAATATCAAAATAATATCAGATTTGTCTAATTTTACGTAAACACAAAAAACAGAGATGAATTTACTTAGGTAAGAAATGTACTTGCTATGGTAAAATAAATGTTCAGTGAGCAGAATCTTCCAAAGATTTTTTTAATTTTGGCACGTTTTTTGGCACGTAAATACACTAAGTTTCGTCATCCTGGCATGTGTGGAAAGTTTTCAATCGTGTGTGTTACAATTAACCACATAGTAACTTGAGTAGTTTTTCAGCAAACAACTTATTTACTCTTACTTGAGTTATGTTATTTTTCAGTACTTCTACTTGTACTCAGGTAAATTATTTCTGAAGTAGCAATACTTTTACTTAAGTAAATGTTTTCTTTTCCCCACTGCACAATAGTTAGCATGAAAATATACTTTTAAATAAAAAATTACAAACTTGGCAAATGAATGGGAAAGCCACTGCTGTAACCGGGCCATGGTTCGTCCTGCTGGATGAGGTGTTGTGAGAGAGGCGTTCCACCACTGCTTATTTCCAATATAAAACAAAATGTTCATAGTTAAATAACACAAGAAATATACTTATTTTAACTGTCTATTGTCTAAAAAACTAAAAATAGCTCTATTTTTGTATTGAAAAGTCTGTCAGAAACGTTATGCTGTGTCCTGATGGCATCTGTCACAGTTGCTAGGCGACAGGAGCGGTGGGCGGGAACAGCTGGTGATGTAAACAGGAAATCCTCCGTATTTTAGAGCGTCTCGTTTAACAACATTCACTTCCACCTTCGTGAACTTAGAAGGATTCAGCTCTGAATCAGGACACAGTTATAGTGTAACTTTCCTGTTTGTTCAATAAAACTAACAGATGAATAAGACTGAATGAAACATAATGAAATGTGACTAGAACAATAACACTCTGTGTCTCCTGTTTCACGCCAGAGATGTAAATATTGTTCATCCTGAACGTCTAAATGTGGACATAAACAAATGAGTGATGAGGATGTGTTCACATTCAAATGTGTTCATGTTTTATAAAGAAACAAATAAACCAGTAAATCAGTATGAAATTAAACATAAACAAATTCAAAACTAGATGAATTCTAAGAAATGTAATTGTTTTAATGTCAGCATTCCAGCCAATCACAATCAAGTATTTAGACAGAGGAAATAAAGACACGTTTATTCTGAAACAGCAGCAGAAGATGATGATGATATTTCATCGAGATAATGAGAGTCTAATAATATCTATTAACATTAGAAATGAGCTTCAGGGGAATGAAAGCTCGATATGAGCACTTTAATGTCTTTATCTCGTCTCTGTTGTGAATGTCTGTCGTGTCTCCTCCTCAACACCAGCGGTCTCGGCTCTCAGAAGAGGAAAAGAAGAAATATAAGAGCAAAAAAAGTTTTCAAACTCTCTTCTCAACACAAACTCTCTCAATAGTCAAATTCACTCGTTCATCTTACACACGTTTCTTTCTCTTTGACTGGAGCCTCAGGGTTTTTAAAGGCTCTCAGTAACCAGTATCACCAGTCTTCACTAATGAACTCAACACTCATCAGTCAGATCATATCATGCTAGATAGTTTTGAGGTTAGGGTTAATAGTTATGGGAATTTGGTTTTTGATTGTTTTATTAATTTGGGGAAATTCTTATTCTTATTATTGTTTCTTTTTCTTTTTCTATTTCTAATATTCTTTTTTTTTTCTTTGCTGTAACCTTTTCCGTCCTATAAACATAACTTAATTGCTACCTCGGTGTTGCTCTTGGTTGTTTCTGCCACCTCATACATAGCAACAATTACATCTCACATAAATGTTGCGTTATCATCCCATTTAAACATCATTAAACAGGTAACACACGAGTTATACATTAATATTAAAGCAGCTGTTTAGTTATTAATGTTCAAATGTAAAGAATAAATGTTAAAATGTAAATAATTTTCTCATTAAGGTCCATATCAATATGCATATAGCCTAAAGGAAAAGAGGTGAAAAAATACACAAATAAGGAGGAACTAGAATATGAAAATGAGTTCTAGAGAAATACACAAATGATGTGATGAGCTGAATGAGGGATGAGAGCAGATATAATAATCACGTAGTTTAAATCTGCAGACAGAAACATCAGACTCAGGACAGAAACACACAACCTCTAAAGTAAGAACATGTTCATTCTTCAAACACAATTACACTTTCAGATGTTAATAGTGTCTGAATGATTGTGAATCAAGTTATGCTACTAAAATGTTTTTATTTCATGATCATGTTAAAACTAGTTGTTGTTTTTTTACTTGAGTTTTTGAATGTGTTTTCCCTCAGAATGGATCAAACTCTATATTTTATTCTTCTCATTGGTGAGTTTGTTTGTTATTTATGCTATATTTTCTTAATGTCATAATCATTTCTTAACAAACAAGTATTTATTACTTCAATGAGCTCATTGTATCAGCATTAAATTATTTCATTCTTTCAATTAATACATTGCTAACTGTGACTTTGTATATGTACATTTCTGAAATCCTTAGACAGTTCTGATAACTGAACACTATAAACTGTAATAAGGACTCATGCATTTTCTGTAAAGCTGCTTTGAAATGATGTGTATCGCTATAAAAAGAAACATGAATTTAATTGAATTTTTATGAGTTTCATCAGGTTTGACCCTGTTATGAAAAGCATTAAATCAAACACTCTCTTTCACAGCTCTCTGCTCCGTATCTGAATGTGTTCAGCGTCAGTATCACTTTATAAACGTGAAGAAGACCTGGACTGAAGCTCAGAGACACTGCCGAGAGAATTACACAGATCTGGCCACCGTTGACAACATGAACGACATGAACGAGCTGAAGAAGAGTGTGAATGATGGACGTGTCTGGATTGGGCTGCAGAGGATGAATGTTGATAAATGGCAGTGGTCTTCAGGTGAACCTGCGCTCTATCTGAACTGGAGATCTGGACAACCTGATGGCAGAGATGAGAAGTGTGCTATGATGAGAAATGGAGAATGGCATGATTCTGCATGTAGTAACAGCCTGACTTTCATCTGTTACAACAGTGAGTACTAAGAAATAATGTAATACAGATTAATTGAACAAAGACGCTTTGTATAGAAAATTGAAATGTGATTATAGTGAATACTATAAATTAGTCATCAAGTCACTTTTTATAAAATACAGATTGTTTCAAATCATCTTTACGGTGATAACAGGAAAATGATGCAATGATGCAACAAAGTTCATTTCAGCTTCTCAGCAGCTCCAAAACAGTTTAAACATCTAAACAGTAAAGCAGCATAAGGAAAAAAAAAACCTGATTTATGAATCTGTTTTCATGTGTTTTTCTTAAAGTGAACTCAGGACTCGTCTTTGTCAATCAGACGAAGAACTGGAGAGACGCTCAGAGTTTCTGCAGACAGAATCACATTGATCTGGTCAGTGTGAGGAACCAGAATGAGAATCAACAGATTCAGAAGATCATCAATGATAATCACATATCTAATGATGTCTGGATTGGTCTGTTCAGAGACTCATGGCAGTGGTCAGATCAGAGCAACTCCTCATTCAGACACTGGAATACTGGTGAACCTAATAATGCTAAAGGTGATGAAAACTGTACAGTGATCATTCAGAACGCTCTGGGTCATTGGAATGACGTCCCTTGCAACGACCAACTTCCTTTTGTGTGTCATGAAGGTGAGCAGATCCTCACAAAACACACACAATCCATCCATCACCTCCAGATATCTTAAAGTTCACGCTACATGTCTACATGGGGTGGTGATGGCGCAGTGGATAAGACACATGCCTTTGGTGTGAGAGACCCGGGTTCGAATCCACTGAGAGACACCAATGTGTCCCAGAGCAAGACACTTAACCCCTAATTGCTCCAGAGGCGTGCGACCTCTGACATACATAGCAATTGTAAGTCGCTTTGGATAAAAGCGTCAGCTAAATGAATAAATGTAAATGTCTGACATGACAAATTCCTCCACAGTGTTTGTTCTGCATGTTGTTTTTGATCAGTCTCTCTAGTTTTTGCTTGTGGTTTGTTTTGTGTCCAGATAAACTGATTCTGATCACTGAGAATCTGACGTGGACTGAAGCTATGAGACACTGCAGGCAGAATTATACGGATCTGGTCTCGGTTCATTCAGATGAGAGGCAGCGTCGTGTGATGAATGTGGTTAAAGGTGCGTCTACTGAGGCGGTGTGGTTGGGTTTACGTCACTCCTGCACTGTGGGCTTCTGGTTCTGGGTGAGCGGAGAGACCGTGTGCTATCAGAACTGGGCTCCAGGGAACGGCACAGGAGACGAGGACTGTGTGTCTGCGGTGAGATCTGGAGCAGTTCAGTCTGGAGGAGATCAGCGCTGGATCAGCCGTCCTGAACACGATAAACTCAACTTCCTCTGCAGCAGATATGAAGAGTAAAGGATACACATAACTTTTATGTAGGATACCAATTGCTTGTGTGTTCACTTTTAAGAGGTGGTAAAACACATTTTTTCGAAGGCTTGATTGTGTTTGTGGGGTGCACTGTAACATGTGTTCATGCTTCGTTTGTAAAAAAAAATGCATTATTTTTCAACATTTTACCTTTATTCTACACTGCTCTGTCCCTCCTTGTAAAATCGGTCTGATGGTTTCCGGGTTCTATGAAGCCCGTCCCTCAAAACTACGCAATGGGCTCAGATTGGTTAGCTGGCCCAGTGTGTTGTGTGAATCCTGCATTGAACTCGCAAAGATTGTGGAAGCTTTCCTCCATGTGTGTTGCACCCCTGGAAAAGGGGAAAATAGACATAAATAAATGAGACGACACGAACTCCTTGTTGTCTGTGCATCAGCTGTATTGGCTATATTTCTTTCTTTTCCAACACAATATATAACAGAGAATTGGGTGTATACATCAATACATTAGTTCACATTAATACGCAAACAAGATCAGCAATACATAACAATGTATCACAACAGTCACCATAACTGTAATTTAAATACATTTTTATAACTTCACTTTTATAACGGTGTATTTATATTAGCACTAAACCAGCATTTTTAACATTCAGTCCTTTATCAACTTTTCTACAACTTATTTGGCACTAAAATAAAATGAAACACTATTTCAGCAGTCACTGATCAATAAACAGATTAACCATGAAATACAGAAAAATAACATGGACTATGTTCCACATAACATTTGCTCCTAACCATTTCAGTTAATAAATGGTATATTTTTACTTTACAGTTAGGCAAGGACATAAGATGCATTCAGTTTAACCCACCGTTTCCTCGTGGTTAGCATGTCAAACACACGATAATTAAACCATCAAACCTCACATTTCCACATATGTTCAGGAGAAATAACCAGCCTAAGAAACACTGTGTAGTTTTTAACTCACAACACAAATTAATTAATAAATAGTCTACACCTGGAAAAGGGGAAAATAGACATAAATAAATGAGACGACACGAACTCCTTGTTGTCTGTGCATCAGCTGTATTGGCTATGACGCACAACATACTTTGTGTCAGCTACTGCCCCTAGTGGACATTTCTGGAATTACACTTCATTTTTCTCCAGCCAACCAACAACACAAAAATAAACTCACATACCATATTGTTTAGTATTGCATAAATCATATTGATCTTTTTAACCACACTACACTCTCCCCCTCGCAATTAGATGTTGTCCCAACATCTTGCAGTTCACTTAAGCCTTTAGTAATGCCAATCTTATTAGACTTTGTTTCATGTAGACTATGCTGCTTTTACTACATCTTAGCCTGTATTAAACCACAGTCTATCCCTGATATCCATATGCAAGATATGGGTAAGGATTATAAAATGGCCTTGGGCTTGACCATGATGGAAATGTTTGGTGTCCAAGGTAAGGCATATTCTGATACTGCTGAACTTTATGACTACAACTTATATTATGGCAAGTGGGTGTGCCAAGGGGATCATAAGTGAACAGTTGAGGGGCACGTCTTTCTCTCTGAGGTCTAGAATGTTTCTCAACTGTTGTCGAATCATTGCATTGCTCAGGTGATAATGTGTTCTCAACATGTTCCTCTCCTTCTTGTCCAGTTACAAAGGGATCCTCAGCTTGAATCAGTTCCTCATCACAGCCTTCTTCACCTGGGCATCCGTCCTCTGATAGCCCAACAGTGTCCACTTGATCTCCGATTTCGGCGATATTCTCGATCGGCTTGGCCAGTCCGTTCGCCCCCCTCTCTAACTCGTCAGCACCTTCGTTGCACCCTTCTCCATCGTGCTGTTGGTTTGGTGAGTAATGAAGACAACATTCATCCTCATCCTCTTCCTCTCTATCAGTTTCAACAATGTCACTCCTCTTTTTGTTGTCCTTTGTCAACCTTTTCTCTAGGTCAGCACCTTTGTTGGATTGTCCTTCCATCGGCAAGTGATCGCATGGAAGCAAGAGATTACAGTGTAGGATTCTAGACCCCCCCTTTCCCAGCTCAGGCTTGACTTCATAAATTGGGAGATTTTCCTTAACTTGCCTCACAACAGTGTGGATAGTCTCTTCCCAATGGTTACGCAATTTACCCGTACCTCCTCTGGGCGTCAGATTCCTAACAAGTATGCGGTCACCTGGATACAAGGTTGTGCTCCTCAGTTTCTTATCGTAATACTTCTTACTCCGTCCTCCTGCCTTTTCCATATTTTCCCTAGATATTTCATATGCTTCCTGCATCTGTTCTTTCCATCTCTTCAGATATTCCTGCTGGCTTACTGTACCAGTGCTTTCTTCCAAACTAAAGAGAAGATCAATTGGCAGTCTGGGATGTCGTCCATAAAGAAGATAGAAAGGTGAGAACCCTGTGACCTCACATTTAGTACTATTGTATGCAAAGATCAGTTTATTCAGAGATTCCTTCCAGTTTGTCTTCTGCTTGTCCGTCAGTGTTTTGAACATTTGAAGTAAGGTCCTGTTAAATCGCTCTGTCTGACCATTCCCTTGCGGGTGGTATGGCGTCGTTCTGGAACTAAGGACACCGCATTTCTTTGTCAGCTGGGCTAAAAGCTGATTTTCAAATTCACCACCTTGGTCGTGGTGTATCCGTTTTGGAAATCCAAATCGCAAGGCATTGTCATTAAACAGGCGATCGGCTACCGTTTTAGCCGACTTTGACGTTGTAGGGTATGCCTGCGCAAACCGTGTGAAGTGGTCGACTAACACTAATATATATTCATATCCCCCCTTACATTTATCTAAATGCAGGAAGTCTACAGATACAAGTTCAAAGGGCTGCGTTGTGATGATATTGGTGAGGGGGGCCCTTGTTTCTCTACAAGGTTTCTTTTGCTTTAAGCAAGGACAGCTTTTTGCAACATACTGTTCGATTTCTTGTTGCATATGAGGCCAGAAGAAACAGTCTCTAATTAGGGATGTTGTACGGTCGATACCTTGGTGGCCCATCTCATTGTGCAATTCTTTCATTACAACTGTCTTGTATCTTTCAGGTAGAACCAATTGGTTCCTTGTAGATGTTTTCCGCTTCAGGATCCCATCCTCGTTTACATGGAGCTTCTCCCACTCCCGAAGAAGACATCTACTCTTAGCGGTAAGAGACTTAATTTGGTGGCCAAGAGGCGTCACACTGGTCAGTTTACATTTGATTACAGGTCCAATATGCAGATCCTCTCGATGAGCCTGTTGGATCTCATTCCCAGGAATAGAACTATTGACACCCCAATCTGATGGACATAGAGGATCAGGTACTACCCATGATGAACAATCTTCCTGTACTTCCCCTGCTTGAGCAGTCGCCGCAATACAGTCTGATGACAATTCCTCTGTATATTGTTCCATCATCTCTTCGATGTCGAGAGGCAATCTTGATAAGCTGTCAGCATCTGCATTCTCTCGACCAGGGCGATATTTTATTGAAAAATGGAGGTCAGCTAACTCAGCTGCCCACCTACAACCAGTTGCATTCAGCTTCGCGCTGGATAACACATACGTGAGGGGATTATTATCGCTGAAGACTGTGAATGTCGGTGCATAGTATAGGTAGTCTCTGAATTTCTCAGTCACTGACCACTTGAGGGCGAGAAACTCTAATTTACCCGAATTCAGATGGTAGTTTCGTTCAGCAGTCGTGAGTGTCCAAGAGTCATACGCTATTACACGGAGCTTACCATTCTGCTTTTGGTATAATACTGCCCCCAGACCTTGGTTTGAGGCATCCGTATGAAGAATAAAGGGCAACGAAAAGTCTGGGAAGCCGAGGATAGGTGGTTCGACCAGATGGTTGATCAATATCACCAAAATCTCTTGGTGCTCAGCTATCCAAACGATTGGTTGGTTAGAAGGCACTCCTCTATCTTTCAGTCTGCTTAGTCTTGATGTTTGGCACATCTTTTCCCCTTCTGGAGTGCCCTTGAGTAGGTCATATAGTGGTCCAGCAATCTTTGAGAAATCCTTGATATATTGTCGGTAGTAGCTTAAGAGCCCCATCACAGTTTGCAGCTGCCCAACGGTACTTGGTCTCTTTTCCTTCCAAGCTTGCACAGCCTCCGTATCAGCTGGGTCCACTTTGCTCCCTTCCGCAGAAACCATCCTTCCAAGATAGCGGATTTCTTTTTTGAACATTCCACATTTACTTGGTTTCAGTTTTATTCCATACCGTCTAAGCTGCTGCAGTACCTCCCGCACATGGTGTACATGATCTTTGAAGGACTTGCTATAGACTAGTATGTCATCAAGATACGGCACACATATCCGGTCTCTCAAATTCTCCAAGCATTCCTCCATACACCTTTGAAAGGCAGCTAGGGCATTCATTAGGGCATTCATTATTCATTCGTATCCACTCATATAACCCCCATTGAGTAATGAATGCGGTCAGGGGTCTACTCTCCTTTGCCATAAACCCTTGATGATATGCTTTGCCCTGATCTAATAGTGAAAACCACGAATTCCCGCCTAGGTTGTCAAGGATATCTTGTACTCTGGGAATTGGCTGACGATCAGGATGGGTCTTCTTATTCAGCTCCCTGTAATCCACACAAAGGCGTAGGCTTCCATCCTTTGTCCTAACGCAGACTACAGGTGATGCATAAGATGATGTTGACTTAGATATCCAGCCCTGAGCAATCAGGTCAAGAAGATAATCTTTTACTTCCCTATACAGCGGCTTCAGCACTGAGATGTATGAGCGTGCAACCGGAATCGTGTCTTGTAGAGATATTTTCAGTGTTAGATTTTCTATGCACCCAATATCATCATCCGATTTGGAGAATGACAGACATTCCTCTCGTAACATTTTGTGTGCTATTTATTTTTCAGGCTGACTCAGATGACTCAAATCCACCGGGGGATCCCAAACATCACTGGTAGACTCAACGCTGCTCGTTTGGATGGAAGTCACTGATGTACGTATGGGCTGGCTTGACTGATCAAATGACGTGGGCGGATAAACAGCTTGTACCCCATGTGCTGTTCCAATGACTGTTTTACTAAACAGGACAATGTCATGATCCGTTGGGTTCCGAGCGTCAAGCACGATGTATGGTGGGGCACCCCCCCTCACTTGCATAAGTGTCTCCTGGAACTCAAGCCCTTCTGCCCATTTTGGATCAACATCGGGTTCAGACATCAAAGTGGTGTCCTCCTTTAGTGGGTCAATCTTTATTCGGCACTCAACCTACAGAGAGGTACGCTTGGGAATTAACACCTTTTCTCTAGGAGTCCTCACCACATATTCATGTGACTTTTCGGCCCTTAAAAGTTCTATAAAAGCTTTAATGTGGCTTGTCTCTAATCTCGGGAATGTCATTTTCACTATTCTCTTTAACGGTTCACTGCATATTGGATCTGTGCTTTCCCCCGAGTGGTTAGTCACTATGAGCTCAATAGCGTTGTAACCAATAATAGGATGGGAGAGGTGTTTTCCCTTTGTTACTAGAACTATCTGAAGCGTGTCAGATGCATCAATTATCTCGGAGACAAACCTCAGCTTCACATCAGGTAATACCTTATTTTTCCACCACTCATCAATGATACAAACTTGAGAACCTGTGTCCCACAATGCTGTTGTTTTTACTGCATGGATATAACAGTCAATGAGACACTGTTTTCCCACTAAAGTGGCCAAACTCAATGTTTTGTTTGAATTTGTTCTCGTTTTCACCCTTAATTCTTGCACCTCTTGGTGTTCCTTTTGCTTACAATTTTTCTTATGTTCACTCCAGTGATTAGCCTGACATAACTTAGAGCAGTAAAGAGACTTATGGCATGACGTACACAGTCTTAAAGTATGGGAATCCCCCTTCACGCCACAACCCGAGCACTGTTGGTTGGACTTTAACACCTGGCAGGTCACCTCCTGTCCCCTGGAAGTAACCCTCCCTCGTTTAAACGATCATCTCTGGGTACGTTTGTTGTTCTTGCTCTGCAGCCTGCCAGGAAATGCTCACTGCTTCCACATCTGTAACAGTGTGTACAATAAGTATCGATTTCACTCTGTTGGCAGTTTAAACATCTCCTAAGTTGACCCCTTGGCTGCATGAAATGACGTTGAGGTGCAAATCCTTGTTGAAATTGAGTGGTCCTTCCTCTCTGTCCTGGGCTGTATTTTGGCCAATACGCAGGAGATGAATACTTAAACTGATTAGCTGGTATGTCGTCTTGTAAACCAGGTGAAGACAAATTCTGTGCTGCACTGGCTTGAGGCAGTTGAATCGACTCTGATTTGTGACACTTCAGCACTAAGGTTTTTTAATAGCGCCATGTCTGATTTGATTTCTCTGAGTTCATTCAGCAAGTCAGGACTGTGTTTACTCTGCTTTTCCTGAAGTAACATTTTCCCTTTCTTCTCTGCAGGTGCTGGAACATCAGTGTATTCAACGGAGTGCACCATCGGCCGATGTTGAACTGCAGTTTTCTTTTTACTTTGTCTCTCTGCCTCGGTCATGCATGCAATATTCAATTTCTCTAACAACAGTTCATCACTCACGTCTGTTTGTTGCAGGTATGGCTTGAGGTCACCCCTGATGTAATCGTTTTGCAGACCGGTAAGAACTGTATGGAGAAACATTTTGCACGAGACTAGGGTTGTACTTGAGGCTAGACTCAGCTTCCTGTGATGCGAAAATAATTTTCTGTCTCAGATCTAAAGCACGAATGAGAAAGTTCTGAGGGTTTTTTTTGCTGTCTTGGGCCTCTGACATGAGTTGTTTGTACAGTTCGGTTGCGCCCTTCTCCTGGTAATGTGAGCGAAGGATTCTTCTCAAGGTAGGTAACGTTAAATTGCCTTTGCCCTCTAAGTAACTGCGTAGTTGCATGCCAGGGCCGATTGCTTTGATGACTGCATGGACTATTTCGTGTTCAGGGACGTTTTTCTTTATTCCATTTTCAATCTGATGTGCCAGGCTAGAGAAACTAAGTTTATCTTTTTGTCCTGGTTCTCCAATTTGGCCAGCTATTTTAAACTCTCTTTGCCACACAAATGGTTGGGTGCGATCTCTTATAGGATTACTGTTCAGATTTGTTTGGCTCACTGTCTTTTCTTCATGTTTTGTTTCACTTTGTGTTTGTTGTAGTGATAATTGCAAAGCTAACGGCAGTGCTTCAATCTGTTTTTGCAGCATTTCCTGTTCTGACACCTGAGCTACTTGTTGCGGCTCTACAGAATTCTGAATTACAGGCTGAAGTGGTAGTTGAATTTCAACCATTTTGTCTTTCAGTTTAAGGAGGAGAGACATACCTTGGTCCTCAAGTTCCTCTACCTCATCTCTTTCTATATCACACCTGTGGGACTGAATTTGTTGCTCGATTGCTCGATTGCTTTTGTCCGCCTCGCTGCCTGCTGTGAGCTGTGAGTTTGTTTGTGTCGTGGCTGTCTAAGCCTCGTATTAGCTTCGTATTTCCTTCTGTTTTTCCGTATTTCTCTCTTTATTCTGTTCTGAACCATCATTTAACTCATAATTACAACTCGGACTGTTGGCCATTATACGGCTGGAACCGCAAATACGGTTTGAACATTGATTGTTGGTCGTAGAGCGAGACACTGCTTCACTGCTGCTCGCCCTGCGATCGACTGCTTTTGTCAGCCTCGTTGCCTGCTGTGAGTTTGTTTGTTTTCCCGTCTATCGTGCGTCACTGTTACAACTCGGACTGTTGGCCATTATACGGCTGTAACCGCAAATACGGTTTGAACATTGGTTGTTGGTCGTAGAGCAAGACACTGCTTCACTGCTGCTCGCCCTGCGATCGACTGCTTTTGTCAGCCTCGTTGCCTGCTGTGAGTTTGTTTGTTTTCCCGTCTATCGTGCGTCTACATTACACCCATACCACTAAAAAGACGGTTTTTACCCAAGACTTGAGTCATAAATTAGTATAAATATTAATAGCATCACTGGTTGCATCATTGCTAACTTACTGTCCATCTGTTAAAATGGCGAATATATCAGGTGTATGTTATTTACCTTTTGGTGCAGAAGCGAACAAATCTGAATTGCTCGCGGTGCAGTCTAAATTAGAAGCTGTAGAAAAGCAGATCCGTGACCTTCTAGAGAGACAAGCTGAGCTGAGAGACCGGCGTTTAGCTCTTGAAACATCACGCGCTGATGCACACGGATCAGTGATTAACGTTAGTAACCCGATGACGCTGACCTCGTCTACTCCGTGCGTTTCTCAGCATTGGTCCCGAGCGTCCTGGTCACGATCAGCCATGGTTTCATTCACTCCGGCTCCAACACACCACCACGAAGCCTGGGTGGTTCCGCGGAAGCCGCGAGCCAGGACAAGAATCTTTTCGCCCCTCCCGGTTTTCGAGATCTCCACTCAGAACCGATTCTCCCCTCTTCGTGAAACGGAACGCGATGCTGTGATCATCGGCGATTCCACCGTCCGACACGTCCACGCTACGTTAGGTAAAAGTAAGGTGCACAGTCACTGCTTTCCTGGTGCTCGTGTTCTCGATATCACTGCGCGGGTAACTGAGATCTTGAACGGTGACGAGCGCGTCGGAGCTGTTGTGCTGCACGTGGGAGCTAACGACATTAGGCTGCGACAGACGGAGGTTCTGAAGAAAGACTTCAGGAGCCTTATCGATACGGTACGCAGCACATCGCCTGAAACATCGATTATTGTGTCTGGACCGCTTCCTACGTACCGACGAGGGCATGAAAAGTTCAGTATTTTATTATTCGCGCTAAATGAATGGTTATTGTCATGGTGCAATGAGCAGAAACTGATTTTTGTAAATAATTGGAATCTGTTTTGGGAGCGACCAAGGCTCTTCCGTGCTGATGGCTTACACCCAAGTAGAATCGGGGCAGATCTTCTGTCGGATAACATCTCCAAGATGTTAAAATACCGTTTGACTAGTAACCAAAAATCCAAATCACAGTCTCTACTGCACCAATTTAATTGATATTAATACTAGTGTAGAACATTGCATAGAAACTGTGTCTATTCCTCGTTTACTAAGATCAAATAATAAATCTACTGCGTGATCTAGAAAAAATCTAATTGTTATTAAAACAAAAAATCTCGCTAGAAGTGAACAAAAATAATTTCTAAAGCTAGGTCTCCTAAACATTAGATCGCTCACACCTAAGGCGGTTATTGTAAATGAAATGGTCACAGATAATAATTTCGATGTTCTGTGCCTTACTGAAACCTGGCTTAAACCAAATGATTATTTCGGTCTAAATGAGTCTACTCCGCCAGGATACTGTTATAAGCATGAGCCCCGTCTGATCGGTCGTGGCGGCGGTGTTGCAACAATTTACAGAGATACCCTTAATGTTACTCAGAAAACTCATCATAGGTTTAATTCGTTTGAAGTGCTTGTGCTAAATGTTACGCTCTTTAATGTAAGAAAAAAACCCACATTATCTCTAGCATTGGCTACCGTATATAGACCTCCAGCGCCTTACGGCAATTTCCTAAAAGAGTTTGCTGACTTTCTATCAGATCTTTTGGTCAACGTCGATAAAGCATTTGTTATAAGGTGAGAGAAAATCCAACAGCGAATCACAGTCAAAGTGTCTTTAATTCAATCAAATGAGGAAGCCGCCAGCAACAGAAATGATCTTGTAGGAAAATGTACAACAGAAACAGCCGGTACGAGGGCCAGATTAACATTAACAGAAAGAATCCTCCTTGGGAGTGCGTGGGTGGCAGACAGCAAGGATTAAGCAGCAAGGCGGCGGCTATCCTCTGGTCACTCGGGAAACACACGATGGATGGTCAACGGGAAACAGTAGCAGTTCAGGCAGCATAGGTACTGAATAGATACAGAGAGCAGATTTAGCACAAATGACAAAAGTACTTGCAACTGATGATTCCCAGTAGGACTGTTCAGGACCAGACAGGACAGGACAGGACAGGACAGAAAACGGACTGATGGAGGAAAAATCTGTGAAACTCCTTTCATCAGAGGTTAACAAACAATCTGACAAAAGACAGGGAAAAGAGAGGAAAGAAGTAGCAAGCGCAATCAGAGAAAAGAGAGAACAGGTGCGGGGAATCTAGAGAGAAGCAGAAGGGAACAAGGAACAGCTGGAGAGAGAGTAATTGCGAGTACAATACCGTGTGTGACCAGGAGAGGGAGGAAGAGGAAAGAGAAAGAGACTGGATCATAACAGTACCCCTCCCTCAACGAGCGCCTCCTGGCGCTCCCGAGGAAGAGGGCTGTCGAGAGCGGAGGAACTCATCAATAAGCGAGCGGTCCAGGACGTCCCGAGAGGGAATCCAACTTCTCTCCTCAGGACCGTACCCCTCCCAGTCCACTAAATACTGGTAAGCACGACCTCGACGGCGAGAATCCAGGAGTCTACGAACCTTATAAACTGGAGCCCGTGAAGTTTGAAAACGTGATCAATCATTATCTGGGCCGTTTCCTTGGCGGAGGGGAGTTTCGAGAGAGGGATGAAATGTGCAGCCTTAGAAAAGCGATCGACGACCGTAAGAATAACGGTATGTCCTGCTGACGAAGGAAGACCAGTGATAAAGTCAAGCGCTATGTGCGACCACGGACGCGACGGCACGGGTAGGGGTCTCAAGAGGCCAGACGGAGGAGAATGACTAGACTTAGTTTGAGCACAAACGGTGCAGGCGGCAACGAATCGACGGATGTCCTTCTCACGGGAGGGCCACCAAAAACGCTGTCGTACGGAGGCGAGGGTACCCCTAACGCCGGGATGGGCAGCTAATTTAGACGAGTGGCCCCACTGAAGGACCGCTCGACGAGCAGAGACCGGGACGAAAAGTAAATGCTTAGGACAGCCTCGTGGAGTGATGGAAGGAGAGAGAGTGCGCTTAACCAGTCTCTCTATTCCCCAAACAGTAGCTCCGACGACGCGCACAGGGGAAACTATACTCTCCTGGTTAGGGGTGACTGTGGAAGAATCAAAAAGACGAGAGAGAGCGTCGGGCTTAACATTCTTAGACCCCGGGCGATAGGAAATAGTAAAGTCGAAGCGAGAGAAAAAATGAGCCCAACGAGCCTGACGCGCGCTCAATCTTTTGGCGGAGCGAATGTATTCAAGATTACGGTGATCGGTCCACACAATGAACGGAACAGACGCACCCTCCAACCAATGGCGCCATTCCCCCAAAGCTAAACGGATAGCAAGCAGTTCACGGTCGCCGACGTCGTAGTTACGTTCGGGTGGCGAGAGACGATGAGAGAAAAACGCGCACGGATGGACCTTGCCATCAGAGGATGAGCGTTGGGAGAGAATGGCCCCGACCCCCACCTCTGAAGCGTCAACCTCAACAATAAACTGCTGGGAAATGTCGGGAGTAGTTAGGATGGGAGCAGTAGTAAAGAGTGTCTTTAAACGGTCGAAAGCTCTCTGAGCGGAATCGGTCCATACAAAACTAGACTTAGACGAGGTAAGAGCGGTTAAAGGGGCTGCCACTTGACTAAAATCTCGTATGAACCGGCGGTAAAAATTTGCGACGCCGAGAAATCGCTGGAGCGCCGTGCGAGACTCAGGAACAGACCAAGTAGTGACGGCCTGGACCTTAGTGGGGTCCATACTGATCCCCTCCGCCGAAACTACGGACCCTAGAAATGTTACCGAGGTTGCGTGGAATGAGCACTTCTCCGCCTTGACAAAGAGACGGTTCTCCAAAAGAGCTGAAGTACGCGACGTACATGCTGAATATGTACCTGGAGAGAGGGTGAGAAAATTAGAATGTCGTCCAAATACACGAAAACAAAGATGTTGAGCATATCACGTAAGACGTCGTTAACAAGAGCTTGGAAAACCGCAGGTGCGTTTACCAGGCCGAAAGGAAGAACCCGGTATTCAAAGTGCCCGAGGGGAGTATTAAACGCGGTCTTCCATTCGTCCCCCTCCTTTATGCGCACTAAATGGTAAGCGTTACGCAGGTCTAGCTTTGTGAAAAATTTAGCTCCCTGTAATATCTCAAAGGCTGATGACATAAGTGGCAGAGGGTAACGATTCTTGACAGTTATGTCATTGAGCCCGCGATAATCGATACAGGGTCGCAGAGACCCGTCCTTCTTTTTAACAAAGAAGAAACCTGCGCCGGCGGGGGAAGAAGAGGGAACGATAGTACCAGCATTCAGAGCCTCGGAAAGGTAATTCTCAAGTGCCTCGCGTTCGGGAATCGACAAAGAATAAAGCCTCCCACGGGGGGGCGTGGATCCGGGCAGGAGGTTGATACAGCAATCATACCGACGGTGAGGAGGGAGAGAAGTGGCTCGGGAACGGCTGAAAACCGCTCGCAGATCGTGATACATCTCCGGAACTCCGGTCAAATCACCAGGCTCTTCCTGAAACACAGAAACAGATGAAACAGGGGGTATGGCAGACACTAAACATTTCACATGACAAGACAGGTTCCAAGAAAGAATAGTGCCCTTTGACCAATTAATCTGAGGATTGTGCTGGATCAACCAGGGATGCCCTAACACTATGGGGGAGAAAGGAGAGTGAAAAACTAAAAAAGAGATGGTCTCGCGATGATTACCAGAGACCGTGAGAGACAGTGGAATAGTCTCACGAAAGACATTGGGAAGAGAACTGCCATCTAAGGCGAAGAGGGGTGTGGTCTCCTTTAGATCAATGAGGGGGGATACCTTGTTTCAGAGCCCAAGCCTCATCAATGAAATTCCCCTCTGCCCCGGAGTCTATCATAGCACTAGCAGAAACTGAGGAACCTGACCAGTGCAAATGAACCGGGACGGTAGTACAGGACTTTAGTGGAGGGACCAGAGAAGTAGTGCTCGCCAGAACTCCTCCTACTACTGGCGAGCGTTGGCTTTTAAAGGACAAGTCGAGACGAAGTGCTTGTCAGAGCCACAGTAGAGACATAAGCGGTTTGATATTCTCCGATCTCGCTCCTTAGAGGAAATGCGCAAGCCTCCCAGCTGCATAGGTTCGGGAGTGGCATCAGCGACATGGGATGAGGGTACAGATGAGAAGGGTAGCAGAGAATGTGGAGCAGCATCAGAGTTCCTTGCCCGTCGGCGCGAGTCAAAGCGCTTCTCGATACGGATGGCGAGATCGATCAAAGGATCAAGAAGACTGGGAACCTCCCTGGCGAAGATCTCATCCTTGACGTCCGCGTTGAGTCCCTCCAAGAAACGAGCCACCAGCGCAGGTTCATTCCAGCCAGCCGTAGTTGCTAGAGTGCGGAATTCAATCGAAAAGTCAGCGACTGAATGCCTCCCCTGGCGAAGAGATGAAAGCAGGCGGGAAGTCTCCGCACCATGCGCTGAACGGTCAAAAACGCGGATCATCTCCTCCTTAAACAGGGAAAAGCAATCCATGAAGTCAACTTCAGCTTCCCAGTTGGCCGCTCCCCACTGACGAGCCCTTCCGGAAAGGAGCGAAATCACATAGGCGACCTTGGCGCGGTCCCTGGAGTAGGTAGAGGGTTGAAGAGAAAAAAAGACCTCACACTGTGTCAAAAACGCACGGCATTGCGTGGGCTCACCCGAGTAGCACGGTGGATTATTGATCCTGGGCTCCGGGGAATCAGGCGATCTAGACGGAACCGACGCTTCGTGGCGGAGGCGATGAAACTGCGTAGAAAGTTCAGACATCTGCTCAGCCAGAGACTCCACGACGCGTCTTGTGGTGGTCAGCTCCTCCTCATGCCTGCCGAGTAACGATCCCTGGCGTTCCAACGCAACATGAAAGGGAGTCTCGTTCGCTGGGTCCATCTTGGTCAGATTGTACTGTTATAAGGTGAGAGAAAACCCAACAGCGAATCACAGTCAAAGTGTCTTTAATTCAATCAAATGAGGAAGCCGCCAGCAACAGAAATGATCTTGTAGGAAAATGTACAACAGAAACAGCCGGTACGAGGGCCAGATTAACATTAACAGAAAGAATCCTCCTTGGGAGTGCGTGGGTGGCAGACAGCAAGGATTAAGCAGCAAGGCGGCGGCTATCCTCTGGTCACTCGGGAAACACACGATGGATGGTCAACGGGAAACAGTAGCAGTTCAGGCAGCATAGGTACTGAATAGATACAGAGAGCAGATTTAGCACAAATGACAAAAGTACTTGCAACTGATGATTCCCAGTAGGACTGTTCAGGACCAGACAGGACAGGACAGGACAGGACAGGACAGGACAGGACAGAAAACGGACTGATGGAGGAAAAATCTGTGAAACTCCTTTCATCAGAGGTTAACAAACAATCTGACAAAAGACAGGGAAAAGAGAGGAAAGAAGTAGCAAGCGCAATCAGAGAAAAGAGAGAACAGGTGCGGGGAATCTAGAGAGAAGCAGAAGGGAACAAGGAACAGCTGGAGAGAGAGTAATTGCGAGTACAATACCGTGTGTGACCAGGAGAGGGAGGAAGAGGAAAGAGAAAGAGACTGGATCATAACAGCATTAATTGTTGGAGATTTTAACATACACGTAGATAATTTAAATGATGCGTTAGGGGCTGCGTTTACAGATTTATTAAACTCCTTCGGGGTCAAGCAAAACGTCACCGGACCAACTCATCGTCTTAATCATACACTCGATTTAATTATATCATATGGAACCGATCCAACCGATATAGATATTGTACCGCAAAGTGATGATGTCACTGACCACTACTTGGTAACTTGCAGATTACGCACTGCTATAATATGTCATGCTGCGTCACGTTATCGACCAGGTAGAACAATTTCTTGCACCCATTAGATTAAAAAAGGTCAGAGAAAAAAGTATAGCACCATGGTACAATAATACTACGTATGTTTTAAAGAGAGAAACCCGTAATTTAGAGCGTAAATGGAAAAAAACTAATTTAGAGGTCTTTAGAATCGCGTGGAAAGACATTATGTCACGTTATAAAAAGGCCCTTAAAACGGCCAGGGCGGAGCACCTCAGCAAATTAATAGAAAACAACCGAAATAATCCAAGGTTTTTATTTAATACCGTGGCTAGACTAACAAATAAACAGACGTCGTCTGAACAAAATACCTCGTTACAGTTTGGTAGTAATGATTTCATGAACTTCTTCACCGAGAAAATTGAAAGCATCAGAATCAAAATCGTAAACGTTCGATCTCTGCTCGCGCCTTATAATTCAGCCGCAATTATCACCCCGCAAGAACAATTACAATGCTTTACAACCATAGAACAAAAAGAGTTAAATAAACTTATCACTTCATCTAAAACAACAACATGTTTATTAGATCCTATACCAACTGAACTACTGAAAGAAGTGTTACCTGTAGTGGAAGAGCCTCTTCTCAATATTATTAACTCATCTTTATCTTTAGGTCATGTTCCAAGAACGTTCAAGCTGGCAGTTATAAAACCTCTTATTAAGAAACCACAATTAGATCCAAATAACCTAGCAAATTACAGACCCATGTCGAATCTTCCATTTATGTCAAAAATATTAGAAAAAGTTGTGTCTGCTCAACTCGGCTCTTTCTTGCAAGAAAACGACATCTACGAAAAGTTTCAGTCTGGATTCAGGCCACATCATAGCACTGAAACTGCGCTTGTTAGAATCACAAATGATTTACTTTTAGCTTCGGACCAAGGCTGTATCTCAGAACTAGTTTTACTTGATCTTAGTGCTGCGTTCGATACTATAGATCACACAATACTCTTAGATCGACTACAAAATTACACTGGTGTTCAAGGACAAGCATTAAGCTGGTTCAGGTCATACTTATCTGACCGCTACCATTTCGTCTACTTAAATGGAGAAAAATCGATTATAACTTTGGCAAACTATGGAGTGCTGCAGGGATCTTTGTGTTAGGCCCTTTATTATTCTCAATATATATGCTGCCACTTGGTAATATTCTAAGGAAACATGGAATTAGTTTCCATTGTTATGCTGATGACACTCAAATATATATTTCATCACGGCCAGATGAATACGCTAAATTATCCAAATTGACAGATTGTGTTAATGATATAAAAGATTGGATGACGCGTAATTTTCTTTTATTAAATCCAAACAAGACAGAGGTAATACTTATCGGTTCTAAAAACCGTCCACAAAACCCTTCACAGCACAACTTTAATTTAGAAGGATGTCCTGTTACTTTATCCGCTACAGTAAAAGACCTGGGTGTTATACTAGACCGCAACCTGTCTTTTGAAAAGCATATTTCATGTTACAAAAACAGCCTTTTTCCACCTTAGAAACATTGCTAAGCTACGTAATATGCTATCAGTCTCTGATGCAGAAAAGTTAGTTCATGCATTCATGACCTCGAGACTAGATTACTGTAATGCTTTATTAGCTGGTTGTCCTGCATCTTCAATAAACAAGCTACAGTTAGTGCAAAATGCAGCCGCTAGAGTTCTTACTAGATCAAGAAAATATGATCATATAACACCGATTTTATCATCACTTCATTGGTTACCTATAAAGTTCCGTATTAAATACAAGATATTGCTTTTGACTTATAAAGCTCTAAATGGTTTAGCTCCAGTCTATTTAACGGATCTTCAATCGCCTTACAATCCATCGCGCTCTTTAAAGGTGCATTGCGCAACAATTCATTTTAAAAATACACGTTTTCTAACCCATACATGCATAAACAATTGCCTGATGGACTGAATGAGCCCTTCTCTGATCACTGCAATTGCCTCTATAATCCTGTACAGTAAAATAAATAAGAGGGATTCGGGTTCGAATTTGAGACTGGGCGTGACGTCATGCGCGTTCACGCTCACCAGGCTATGTCTCGCAGGTTTGTGTTTTCGCCGGCGCCGCCATTCTCCGCATCAGCGAAGACAACTCGTGCGTCAAAGGTAGAAGATGGATTCAAAGAGACCGGCTTGTAGTCCATTCCAAACCCCAACGCAAACTCCACGTAAAGTAAAGAAAAGAAAATTGTCGTCTAGTGCCACCAAAAGGTCCAAATTGGAGTCAGACAGGCGTCGGAGTAAGACGAGAGTCTACCTCGGGAAGGCATTCAACAAATGGAGAGATCTCCGGTCTGCTCTTGGTCTCAAACGGGATCCTCAGTTGGCTTTTTTCTTGATAAAACGGTAAGATATAGCCCAGTCTCTAATGTTTGATACAGCCTTGTGTCCATTGCTAACATGCTAAGGTGTTCATGTCATTGACCAACAAGGAAGAACGCCGTTGCATTTGCTATATTGTATTTTTCGGTAAAAATAGTAAATTGTTCCCGTGAATGTGGTACATTTTGTATGTAGTATATATGAGGTATGTGGGAGCTCGTATTCTATCAAAACGAGGAAAACGTAAAATATTTTGGTATTGTGATAAAATACATGTTTTATTCTGAACATTGCAGGAAGGGAAATACAATGGTAAAGGGGTAAATATTTTTACTTTACTCATACTGTTTAGCAGACTAACTATTTACTAAATAAAGTATTGACACATTTCACATTAATGTTTGTCAGTGTGTATTGTCCCTGTCAAAATATCTACTAAATAAATCAGCGCTACATGTAGTTTAGTGATTAGCAAAACAGTTCAAGATTCTTGAGTGTGATATAACATGCTGATAAAATGACCGATAATTAGACAGAAATTTTGAGTAAATTATAACAGAAAAAGGATGTATTTTTATTGGAATATTCTACTTAGCAGATCAATAACAGGCTGAACCCCGCAAGTCTTCGGCGGATTAGCCTGTTTGGCTTTTATGAAAACGTCATGGTGACATTTGATTGTTTATTACCTTGAGACATTTGAGTGAACGTTGTTGACCAACTGTGTATGGTATGATTATTATTTTGAGCTTTTGCGAAGTAATCAATTATATTGTTCATGAACGTGTTTTCATAACAATACAATCATAGGTGGATACAGTAAAAACATAAACAAAGTTTTCTACTACCCCCGTTTTTCCCCTCACACATAAGAGTAATTTACTCAAATGTCTTTCCTTCCATATTTTTGAAATGACTTGCAGATTTATAACTTTATTACCACTGAAGACATTTTGGCTGTACAGCAAAGATCTGTGCGGCAGATGCTCCTTTAGTTATGAACAGCTCGTGCTCGTGCATGCGTGCGTGTGCGTGTGGTCCATGAGCGTGCACAACTATGGTTGCAGTTTCGCTTGTCGCCAGAGGGGGCGTAGTTCTGCAAAAACTCAGAGACTTGCGTTTTGCACCTTTAAGATCACTAGATTCGAGGCTTCTGGTCATTCCTAGGATATCCAGATCCACCAAAGGAGGCAGAGCATTTTCACATTTAGCTCCGAAGCTCTGGAATAGCCTTCCTGATATTGTTCGTAGCTCAGACTCTCTCTCCCAGTTTAAAACTAGACTGAAGACGCATCTATTTAGCCAGGCATTCATATAAATTTTTTATCTTACAGTTACTGTAAATTCGGCCTCTAGTTCATAAACGCCAGAGAAGAACTGGCCCCCGACTGAGCCTGGGTTCTCCCAAGGTTTTTTTTTCTCCATTGGGTCATTTGATGGGGAGTTAGGACACCATTAGGTCACTGGATGGAGTTTTTCGGTTCCTTGCCACTGTTGCCTTTGGCTTGCTCAGTTGGGGATATTCAAATTAATTAACCAATCATACCATTGATTAGCTCTACCAAACTTGGCTGTCTTTTTTTTCCAGTAATAAACAAACATTGTTTAGTTGTTTTGATTGATACTGTGAAGCAGCTTTGATACAATCTGTATTGTGAAAAGCGCTATATAAATATATTTGACTTGACTTGACTTGACTCTATATACTTCACAATGTGTGCAATTAGAGATGAACGACTTTTCCCCAATACATTCTCATGTTCAGTACCAAAAATGTGTAGAAAGCTACACACTGCAATCAACTGATTACTACTCAGAGTATAAAGTGTCCCAACTACTTCAAGTTTCAAGTCCTCTAGCGTGTCCATGTTGGTTGTGAATAAATGGTCAGTGTCAGTGTAAAGCAGAATGTCTACTTGGGTAGGAAGAACTTGCAGCTTCTCCTGGTTTACGGTAAGGAACCTCAGATTACTCACACTTCTGCCCGTCCAGTTGTGAGACTATACTGCACACCGGCGACCTTCTATCGTGATGGTTGTGGTTGCAAGGTGGAATGTTGTCATCTGGCACTACATCGATCGGCAGGCCCAGGGACCATCCATGCTCGCTGGGGCCTCCAAAATGTTGCACCCCTGGAAAAGGGGAAAATAGACATAAATAAATGAGACGACACGAACTCCTTGTTGTCTGTGCATCAGCTGTATTGGCTATATTTCTTTCTTTTCCAACACAATATATAACAGAGAATTGGGTGTATACATCAATACATTAGTTCACATTAATACGCAAACAAAATCAGCAATGCATAACAATGTATCACAACAGTCACCATAACTGTAATTTAAATACATTTTTATAACTTCACTTTTATAACGGTGTATTTATATGAGCACTAAACAAGCATTTTTAACATTCAGTCCTTTATCAACTTTTCTACAACTTCTTTGGCACTAAAATAAAATGAAACACTATTTCAGCAGTCACTTATCAATAAACAGATTAACCATGAAATACAGAAAAATAACATGGACTATGTTCCACATAACATTTGCTCCTAACAATTTCAGTTAATAAATGGTATATTTTTACTTTACAGTTAGGCAAGGACATAAGATGCATTCAGTTTAACCCACCATTTCCTTGTGGTTAGCATGTCAAACACACGATAATTAAACCATCAAACCTCACATTTCCACATATGTTCAGGAGAAATAACCAGCCTTAGAAACACTGTGTAGTTTTTAACTCACAACAGAAATGAATTAATAAATAGTCTATACCTGGAAAAGGGGAAAATAGACATAAATAAATGAGACGACACAAACTCCTTGTTGTCTGTGCATCAGCTGTATTGGCTATGACACAACATACTTTGTGTCAGCTACTGCCTGCAGCCTTTGGTTTCCCCCTAGTGGACATTTCTGGAATTACACTTCATTTTTCTCCAGCCAACCAACAACACAAAAATAAACTCACATTCCATATTGTTTAGTATTGCATAAATCATATTGATCTTTTTAACCACACTACATGTGCAGCACAGAGGGCGAGATTTGGGTAATAATTATGAGGGACCTTGTTAAAAATAAATTTTAACCATTGATCCCTAGGAAGGCTGAACAAAGTGGACCTGCAATCCGGATGAAAATAACAGTGTTTCGACAGCATTGGGGCAACAACTGCCTAGTATACCACAACAACTCTTCTCCAAAGCTAAAATGGCCTCGCCCTTATTTAGTATTCTCGGAGGAGGGGTTTATGTAAATATTGGGATTAGTGATGTCAGCAACCCTGGAGGAATGTCGTGTAGTCCCTACCGGTCGTTTGCTGTAGTCCTTAGAAATTGATTTCTTTAAAAGCAAATATCTCCGTTTGCTTTGAACTTTGAGCATTGCAACTTTGCAGATGTTGTGTATGCTCAAACAGCAACATTACACACTAGCTAAAGTTAGAAAAGTGAAATCGTGTTTTGCCACCCTTTTAACTTAACCACACACATTCATACTATATAGATCATAATTTTTTAGCAGTCGAGAAATGATTACTTATTCAAAATAAGTACCTATTTAAGAGAGTTTGCGGTTTCGGACGCAGCCGTCATTTCTCCATGGGAGTTAAAAAATGCAAACATCTTCTGCTCAGATGTTTTTTTAAATGTTCCAAATGTTTTCTTCAGTAAACTGGTAATGAGCTGTAAATTGTCAAAACTATTATTTTGAGGGTCTGACCTTAAAGTCCCTGTAAAGTCAAAATTAAGTATGTGTTCTGAGTTTGTCATATCACAGAAAAATTTGTTATTAGCCACCCAGCCAAATTTGAATGATAAAAAAGCCGGCAAGTACATAAAATAAGCTATCAAAATCTTGAAAAAATGAGCATTAGTCTCTGCTCTCAAACGCTGGGGGCGTGTCCGCTGGCTGCGCTGAAACCACGCCCACTCGCGGGAAAGCTGCCGTTGCCACAATCAACTGTCACCCGCTACAGCCGGAATGGATGTTCCTAGCAGCTTATTAGGTTAATTAACGTTATAACATAAGCACACAAACTTACACTCATTGGTGGGCACGCACTGTCGATGATGGCAGCAGTTGTCGGTGCGACAGGAGGATGAAGGCCGAGGCGGGAGATAGTCGGTTCGGCCCCATTCACCAGTAACAGCGGATTATCAGTGAATCCCAGTTGTCTCCGACGAAAGTTTATAGAACTATCCCGTGTAAAATGATCACTACAGAGGCAGGTTTTGGTGGTGATCCTCAGCTCTCCATCAAGGTGGCTCTTCACAAAATTAATCCACCTCTTCTTGATGTGATCGTTTTTCGGAAATTTAAATAAGGACACCGATCTGTTTTGTACATGATCGCATCCAGGTAGTACGCATTTCCGTGACAAAGACATAACTAGCAAACTGTACGCTGTAGTAACTATAATAGTACTGACAGTAACTCGCGAATGAGCAGCAAACTGATGCGAATGTGCTCTATTTATATTGTTAGTGGAGCGGCCAGCCTCAGGGGCTCCAGTGCGTCATCAAGTAGAGGCGGGGCCAGGAGCTCAGGGGCTCCAGTGCGTCATCAAGTAGAGGCGGGGCCAGGAGCTCAGTGGCTTCAGTGCGTCATCAAGTAGAGGCGGGGCCAGGAGCTCAGGGGCTCCAGTGCGTCATCAAGTAGGGGCGGGGCCAGGAGCTCAGGGGCTCCAGTGCGTCATCAAGTAGGGGCGGGGCCAGGAGCTCAGGGGCTCCAGTGCGTCATCAAGTAGAGGCGGGGCCAGGAGCTCAGGGGCTCCAGTGCGTCATCAAGTAGAGGCGGGGCCAGGAGCTCAGGGGCTCCAGTGCGTCATCAAGTAGAGGCGGGGCCAGGAGCTCAGGGGCTCCAGTGCGTCATCAAGTAGAGGCGGGGCCAGGAGCTCAGGGGCTCCAGTGCGTCATCAAGTAGAGGCGGGGCCAGGAGCTCAGGGGCTCCAGTGCGTCATCAAGTAGGGGCGGGGCCAGGAGCTCAGGGGCTCCAGTGCGTCATCAAGTAGAGGCGGGGCCAGGAGCTCAGGGGCTCCAGTGCGTCATCAAGTAGAGGCGGGGCCAGGAGCTCAGGGGCTCCAGTGCGTCATCAAGTAGAGGCGGGGCCAGGAGCTCAGGGGCTCCAGTGCGTCATCAAGTAGAGGCGGGGCCAGGAGCTCAGGGGCTCCAGTGCGTCATCAAGTAGAGGCGGGGCCAGGAGCTCAGGGGCTCCAGTGCGTCATCAAATAGGGGCGGGGCCAGGAGCTCAGGGGCTCCAGTGCGTCATCAAGTAGGGGCGGGGCCAGGAGCTCAGGGGCTCCAGTGCGTCATCGAGCCCCGTTTTAGACCCGCCCAAAAAATCCAGAAAATAGCAATGGTGAAAAACTGTTCCACAATTCCAAACTCCACAATTCAGTACTTCACAGTTCACAGTCTTTGTTATATTTTTTAGCTATACATTTCTAACATTTATAATGTGTTTAGAATTTTTTTTTTTTATTGCCTTAACAGGGACTTTAATTCCTTAACGTCCATAATCGCTGTTAACACACTTTGGTTTCACAAACTCTTTCAACATATATATTTACATAATTATTTTACTGACTTCAGATATGCATGTCAAAATAAACAGGGAAAGAACACAGGTTACACTGCCTAGCAATAACATTAAAGGGATAGTTCACCCAAAAATGAAAATTCTGTCAGTATTTACTCTCCCTCATGTTGTTCCAACCCAGTAAGACCTTCGTTCATCTTCAGAACACGAATTGAGATATTTTTGATGAAATCTGAGAGCTGGATCACTCCTCCATAGGCTTCTTCAGGGAATGAACTTGCCGGCCTCGAAAAGTTATTAAAGAAATAATTAAAATAGTCCAAGTGACTACAGTGGCTCAATCTTAAGTTTATCAAACGACGAGAATACTTTTTGTGCGAAAAAAAAACTAAAATAACGACTTTATTTCAACTATGTTCAACTATGTCATTTCCTTCTCTGTGGGCCTCGAGTCAGTTCACTAGTGTAACAGCGTAAGCTTCTGTTGTTGTACGTCCCACGCATCACACACATGACCAGCGTCGGCCAATAGTGAGCCTGCGTGTGACGTAGCTCTACTTAATCACACTAAGACTCGAGGCCCACAGAGAAGGAAATAAATAGTTGAAATAAAGTCGTTATTTTTGTTTGTTTTTGCGCACAAAAAGTATTCTCGTCGCTTGATAAACTTAAGATTGAGCCAGTGTAGTCACTTGGACTATTTTAACGATGTCTTTAATAACTTTTCGAGGCCGGCAAGTTCAATCCCTGAAGAAGCCTATGGAGGAGTGATCCAGCTCTCAGATTTAATCAAAAATATCTTAATTTGTGTTCCGAAGATGAACGAAGGTCTTACGGGGTTGGAACAACATGAGGGAGAGCAAATACTGACAGAATTTTTTTATTTTTGGGTGAACTATCCCGTTAAATCTAGTTGTGAAATTTAAAATGTAAATTATGAAAGTTTACATAATTTCTTGGTAATCCTATATTCAGCAGAAATTGTAGATTCACTGATACGGACTGACACAGATGCCAATATGCAAATATAGAGAAATAGAGGTAGATCAACACAAATAAGGAGGAAGTATAAAATGTAAATTAGTTTTAGAACAATACACAAATGATGTGATGTGCTGAATGAGGGATGAGAGCAGATATAATAATCACGTATGAGACATTAACGAGTTGAGGGAAATGCGAATCTCAATTAATTTAATCCACTCTGGTGGAGCGCCAGGAAAAAATCCCCAATAATGACACAAGTTTTACCAATTGAAGACAAAGAATAAGAAGTGGTGAGACATGAGTATCAATACAACAAATATATAATTTATTATAAAATCACCAGCATCAATAAAATTCTCTCTCTTTCTCATGAAACACACCCAAAACGTAAAAAATAATAATTCTCCAGGGCCAGACTTAGCGGGAACAAGGCAGACCGGCTGCAACTCAGGAGGTCGTCCAAACCCACGGCCAATCAGACACCAACTTAAGAAGCACACACACACACACACACACACACACACAACCGAATGAAAGCACCTAGCCTCCTAGACAGCAACATAGTGTCAGCCCAGATCTGGGCCACATCTGGTACATGTGGATTCAAGACGTATCAGATCGGCACTATGTTGCTGTCTGAGTCCCCTATTCCACACAGAGTCCTCACTGGCTCCTAGAGAGAAAAGAAACACAAGGACACAAGAAAATTACACAAATTACACTGAAAAAACAAACAAACAAACAAACAAAAAAAACACCGAAGTAATGTTTACAGACATGGTGTGGCGGCTATAGCACTCATGCAGCCAAAGCAGAAAACAGCTCTGAATGGCACCAGAATAACGGGACTGGGAGTGAAGTGAAAATCACAAATGTTTGTTTTACATTCACTGTTTTCATTCTGTCTGTTTTATTTATGTATGATAATTATCATGACATAATGTGTTTTCTAACACCAATGAGTATTTAGATCTCTATGCGTGTGTTTGAAGAATCTCTGCATATCTGATGTGTTCATGTGTCTTTATGATTTTCACTAATCTTATCTGTATCAATAACTGGTTGAATATGATTCAGTGAGCAGCAGCTCTTAAGAATATCCATTATTTGTGTCTCAGCAAAATAAATCTGGTTTATTCTTATGTAGTGTTTTGAGTTTTGTGACCATTCCAGCAAACTTTAAGTCATCTTCCCCCACAGACATAATTTATAAATCTATTTCTTTTGTATTCTTGTTTCTCTGCGCAGATATTGCTGTTCATATCATTTTAAGAGGTGGGTAAAACTGTACATATTTGTTTTAAAATTATATATTGAGTTGTATGTTTGAGTGATGTCATTTCCACTGACTGAATTGCCCAATCGCGTCTCGCTCTCGTTAGAACCGCTTTGGACTTGAGCGAGACAGGTATGTTGGAAATGAGCTCTGTGATAAAGTGTTAAAATATAATAGATGAAGTCAAGATTTCGGTCAATATCGATGGATGACATGTTTTAGTGCTGGATTGGGTCACTTAGTGTGTTTGCATGTCGTTATTTTTGTGTATGTTCTGAGTTTTGTGTCAATGAGCTGTCTATAGAGCTCGGGCGTAGACGTCATGGAACGGTGCATTGTGGGTAACGGCAGCCATTTTAGAGGTAACACAAAGGACGGTTTGGAATAAGGTAATAGCGTAACCGGCCGATCTCCGGATAAATAAAGGAGTTTATTGATTTAAAAACGATTGTATTGCTCCAGAATGAACAGAACTGTGTCCATGGCAACGCTCTGTTTTTCATGGCAACGGTGTGTTATACTTAGCAGTGGCCTGTTATCAAGAAATAACGGACCACATTCAATATTAGTATTCAACCAAGCCATGTAATAGTAACAATTAAACTACAGAGCTCCAGCAATAGAATAATATGTAAGCTATTAGTAATAATAAAGCATTTTAACATTTAAGCTACAGAGCTACAGATTCAGCAACAGAATACCATTTAAGGTCCAGTACAGAGGAGACTATAGCTAGGAATTGTCACTGCATTTGTGTCTATAGGCTGATGCTTTCTAGAAGTGTAAGGTACAAATTATGCCATAGCTTGTCAGTATTACACTAACCTAGTCTATCCACCAGAATCTAGATGAATAAATGAGGTGACATTGCTAATCGAGAATTGATATGCTGATTTGGCTAACAGCAGCTAACTTACATCAGCATAACAGCTTGCTCCCAAAACACAACAACGTACTTACTGCTTTAACCTTAATCTGAAATACACTAAGTTTCGTCATGCTGGCATGTGTGGAAAGTTTTCAATCATGTGTCAATTAACCCCATGTTAGTTTGTGCCTTGTGTTCTCTGAATGAGACAGTCTATCAACCATTCCAATATTGTCTGATGCACATCAGTCCACTTAATGGGTGTGTTGGATGGAACTCCTCTACTGTTTCGTTTTGTTTGCCACTTTCTCTTTTTGTTTTGGGGGTCTCGGTCTCGACAGGAGCTTTAAACAGGTCATACAAGGGGCTGGCAATACGTGAAAAATCCTTGATATACTGCCGGTAATAACTCAACAGTCCTAAAATTGCTCTCAACTCACCAACAGTACCTGGCTTCTTATCTTTCAGGGCTCTTACTGCAGCAGTATCGGCAGGGTCTATTCTGTTTCCTTCAGCAGACACAATTCTCCCGAGGTACCGCACTTCTGTCTTAAACAGGTCACATTTTCTGGGTTTCAGTTTTATCCCATGCTCCCTCAGTCGTTGCAGCACCTTTCTGACGTCACTGACATGATCCTACTTCCCTTTGCCATGAATCCCTGGTGGTACGCCTTACCCTGGTCCAGCAGTGAAAAAAAGGTGTTTCCTCCCAGGGTGTCCATAATGTTCTGCACTCTGGGGATGGGGTGGCGATCTGGATGAGTTTTCTTGTTGAGCTCCCTGTAGTCAATGCATAAGCGCAGAGTACCATCTTTTTTTCTCACACAAACAACTGGAGAGGAGTAGGAAGAGGTCGACTTTTCAACCCACCCTTGTGCTATCAAGTCTTGTAAATAGTCTTTCATCTCTCTATATAAGGGTTTTGGAACAGAGAGGTACGTTTTTGACACTGGCTCACAATCTTTTAGTGAAATGTCCATTTGCAGGTTTTTCACACAGCCTATGTCATTATCAGACCTGGAGAATGACTCTGACTCTTCTCTTAACATCCGACAGACTGTCTGCCTCTGATGTTCATTAAGGTGAGTCAAATCAACAGGAGGTTCCCATTGTTCTTGGGTAGGGGTGCTTTCACTAGGGTTCTGAGCCTGGACATGGTGAATGGATGCAGTTGGTAGGAGATCTGTTTTAAATATGTTGGCAGCATACACTGATCTGACTGACTGTACAGTTCCAATAACAGTCCTTCCTGGCAGCATAATGTCATGACTTGTAGGATTTTGCACAATGACAATAATTTTTGGGGTCATCCCTGCCTTCACTGACACAAGACTGTCACAAAACTCTAGTCCTTCAGGCCAACATGGGTTTTCGTCAGGTTCAAAGATAAGAGTCTTGTCCTCTCTGAAAGGTGAGACCTGTACTCGACACTCGATTTGGATGGAGGTACGTTTAGGCACATTGACTCTCTCATTTGCTGTCCTCACATTATGTTCACATGTCTGTCCTGCACTAACTGCATTAATAAAGGTTTTTGCTTTGTTTATCCTGAGATGAGGAAAAGCCATTTTTACTGCCTTCACAAGTTTGTCTTTATCCACATGCTTTGTTTTGTCTTGCAGGCCATCTAGGACAAGGCGCTCGATGACATTAAAACCAATAATAGGACATTGTTGTTGTTTGCCTTTTAGCACAAACATGGGTATTAGCAGCTCATTATCACTAGCAGTAAGTTTAAAGGATACTTCGAGCCATCCGACGTATGGCATTTCTGTTCCATTGGCTGCTTCGATTTGCAAAGGGTCAAGAGGGTCAACTAGCTCTGATACATCTCTGAGAGGAACATCAGGTAAATTGTTTTTTTCCATACCACATCTATAGCACAAACTTGTGAACCTGTATCCCAAAGTGCCTGGGTTTTCTGGTTGTGCAGGAAACATCTGATGACACACTTCTTTCCTACTAACTCAGTTACAGTAGGTGTTTTCTCTGGGGCACCATTTTCCTTGCACTTGACTTTATCACGTGACTGAGTTGCCTGCTTCTTGATACCTGAACATGCATATGGCTTACAAAGTATTTTGTGTGTAGGCCAATGGTTTCCCTGACACTCCTTTGAGCAGTATCGAGTGATTTTACAAAATGAACAACATTTTAGTTCCTCACTTCTTTTCTCTTCTTCACAACCTGCACAATACTGGGACTTATCAATATCACTGGTTGCTCCATGTCCCGTGGGAGCAACCCCTCTTAGTTTAAAGGGATTCTCCGAGCGGGCTCTACTGGTCTCTGTGCTTTACAGCCTGCTCTGAAGTGTTCACTGCTTCCACACCTAAAGCAATGCTGACAGTACTCCTCACCTGCTTGAGTACATGAGAGACACCTTGGCTGAGGGCGTCGTGCTGGGTAAAACCTCTGCGGTGCAAACCTCTGCTGGAACTGGGTCGTTTCTCTCAATCGCCTAGGGCAGAATGCTGGTCGATATTCCTGCACTGCTGTTGGTGACTGCTGGTGGTAGAATGATATGTCATTTGACTCAGTCTTATAAGGTGAGGATTGTGGAGGTGAAAACACTGGGTAAGGGGAAGGCACAGTTGCTGGTTCTCTGCTTGGTGGGAGGTACTGTGGCGGTGCAGGTGTGGGTCTTTGGATGGTTTCCCTGATTTGGCAGATCTCAGCTTTCAAGTCTTTCAATACCACCATGTCAGAGCGCATTTCTTTGATTTCAGCGAGCAGATCGGGGGGAAGTGTAGCTGGACTTTGTGAGATGGCGCTTTTCTTTTCCACCGGAGCTTCACTTGACTGAACTGTATTCACATTAGTCACACGTGATGGGGCAGCATGTTTCTTTTTGTCCTGCCTCTTTTTTTCATTGGCACATGAAATGTTCAGTTTCTCCAATAACAGCTCATTTAAGGTATCCGTCTGTAGGAGGTAGGGCTGCAGGTCACCTTTAATATTGTCACTCTGGAGGCCAGTTAGGACTGTATGCATAAACAGACTCTGGACTAGTACTGGGTCATATTTTAGACTTGAATCAGCTTCCTGAGAAGCAAACAGGATTTTTTGTCTTGGGTCCATTGCCCTTATCAGGAAGTTTTGGGGCATCTCTTTACTGTTTTGAACCTCAGAAGTGAGTTGTTTATATAACTCTGTGGCGCCTCTCTCCTGGTAATGACACCTGAGGATTCTACGAAGGGCAGGCAGTGTTAATTTGTCTTTCCCTTCAAGGTAACTTCGTAACTGCAGGCCTGGTGTGATAGCACGGATTACAGCATCAATAATCTCTGACTCTGGATAACCTTTGCTGAGCCCACTTTCAATTTGTTTGGCCAGACTGGAAAATGTTAGCCTATCTTTTTGGCCTGGCTCGCCTATCTGGCCAGATATCTTAAAATCTTTGCGCCACATGGAGCAATTAGGGGGTGCTGGGGCCATATTGTTTTCTGGCTTGCTGGAACTGGCAGGGGGGTTCGTGCTTGTTTTCATTAGGTCATACATTGCGTTCTCTTTTTCTTTCAACGACAGCCTTGTAACTCAGTTTGACTAGAGATCTCCCATTCACTTACGTTTGTTGCCGTATCGATTTTGTCTATTATGTCGTATACGCTAAGGAGGTCTGACATACCCTCATCCTCTAGGTCGGCCAATTCTTCCCGTTCAAGATACTTTATTACATGTGAAATCACTTGACTGCGAGTTTTACCAGTTACATATTCTTTCCCCGTTCCTGAAATCTGCAGTGCATTGCATACTCTAATCAGCTGTTCGACAGTCAGTTTGTACAACGGTCCTTTAATCTCCAGTTGCAGCTTCTCCAATTCGGACTCCATTTTATCAGAGAGGGTATAAGCAGTAAAAATGAGTGTAAATCTGACTTAATTGGCCTCTTGCTGCTCCCTAGTGGTCAGTTTTGCTCACTTTAGGATACAAGGTGCCAGGTTCGTCTGAAGACCACTTCCACTGCCTTGCTGAACTTTTTTCTCTGATACCTGGGTTGTTTGAGGGGATGATCGACGCAAGGACTACACTTACAGCTCAGGGGTGATCCTCAAGCCAAACATCCCAGCGGTGCCTCCAAATGTTGTGCCCTTAAAAAGGGGAAAAGAACGGGAGAAGGTTGAAGAAACACACACACGCAGCTCTCGCCTTCACTCGTCTGTATTGAATGAGTTTTTGAACAATGTATACAAAAAACATACATTTCAATATGCATGCAGTCATCAGATTCAGAACCACAGTCACAAGTATCTTCTTAATGCATTCTAAATTATCCTTTCAACTAAATTACCATATGCAATGTGAATTGTTTTAAACAAAGTTATCAAATTACATAATACTCCTTTTTAAATGAGTTCTCACATAAAACTAAAATGGATTATATATTTTTAACAGTATTCATTGTCTCAGCATGAAATGAACTCGGCCATATAGTGATAAATACACAATGAATCTTACAGCACAAATGTGACGTACCAGTAGCTAACTTAAACACCAACGACAAAGTGTACACTAGTATATGGCGAGACTCGGGCACGACGGAGCCATGAGGTCTTCGGCTGCTATCATAACGTTACACATTTTCTCCGTTAGCACGAAACTCTTTAAACAGTGCAAAAACGTCTCTTTTACTCATATAAAACCACAGTAACATAACGAAATGTATTATCAACATGTGTTCGCGTTTACATTGCTTTGTTAGTGGCAAATACCTTAAAAAGGGGAAAAGAACGGGAGAAGGTTGAAGAAACACACACACGCAGCTCTCGCCTTCACTCGTCTGTATTGAATGAGGAAGAGAAGCGCGCGCGATCCCCCTACTGAAACCCCAAGGCATTACCAACAGATCGACGAATAATTAACCCATACAGACGAAGATCCGCATTAACTGTATTCAACTTCTTAATATTACTCGTTGTCTAATTCTAACCAGTGACAAAACTTAATATGCATTCTAATATAACAGACTATTGTAAATGCATTAATGAGTTATGAACTATAATTTCACATACCACTTGTCACACTCACTTGTCACACTTGCTCACCCCAACTTTGTCACGTATAACTTGAGTAGTTTTCCAGCAAACAACTTATATACTCTTACTTGAGTTATGTTATTTTTCAGTACTTCTACTTGTGGGTAGATGACAAATAAGGGTGAAACAGCATTTTTTTAAAACAAAGTTCTAAATTGCTTGAGATTGTATGAATTTGTAAAGTTCAAATACTGTTGTTTTTGAGACTGTTAGAGGTTAGCAGATTTTTTTTCTCGTTATGTAATTTATTAAGCTTTTCTCACAGCTCCAGGCAAAATATGTCCTGCGGTGTGACATAAAATTACTATAAAATTCAAATATTGAAATATTATTAATTTCAAATACAAATCAGGTATGTTTTAAGTTTTAAAAGTATTCTTAAAGAAAAATCATTAAGATTCTTTTTTTTTTTTTTTTCACAGCTGTTTTTGGATTATATTCTTTGCTTGTGCCATCTTTTACCACTCACTCCAGTAGAAATATTGTGTAAAATGAGAAAAAATATTTGAAAATGTTTATTATTTTTTTGTATAGTTATATTATGCAATGTTTTCAAATCAATATAATTATTTAAGCTAGTTAACATAGTAAAAGTCATTTAATTGTGTTTGAAGGGATGCCACACCACAGGACATCCCGTCACACCACAGGACGAAATGAGACACTGTATGAACTTTTATGGTGAAATTTATTGAATACTTTTGTAACAAACAAATTCATTTGCATATCTATTTGAACATTAATGAAAATGCAACATATCAGTAGAATCTTATTACTTAGTGTATGAATTTGAACTAAAAACATAGTGAACAAGACATACTGAATAATTAACATTTTGGAGTCGTCAAATCAGACCCAGTCATAAAGTCCATTCATTTCTATTTTTAACTTAAAAGACTAAACAAATAAAACAAACTAAAATAATTAAAAGCATGTTCAAATCATCAATTCAGCTCTTTGAACAAAGATTCCAGTGAACAAGAGAAATGTGAAATTCTGGAGTCGTCACTAACAAAAGATCAGACCATAAACATGACAAGCTGTTAGAGCCCATCCATCCATCGTCTTCCGCTTATCCGGGGCCGGGTCGCGGGGGCAGCAGTCTAAGCAGAGATGCCCAGACTTCCCTCTCCCTAGACACTTCCTCCAGCTCTTCCGGGGGGACACCGAGGCGTTCCCAGGCCAGCGGGGAGACATAGTCCCTCCAGCATGTCCTAGGTCTTTCCCGGGTTCTCCTCCCGGTGGGACGCACCCCGGAACACCTCCCCGGGAAGGCGTCCAGGAGGCATCCGGAACAGATGCCCGAGCCACCTCAGCTGACCCCTCTCGATGTGGAGGAGCAGCGGCTCTACTCTGAGCTCCTCCCGAGTGACCGAGCTTCTCACCTTATCTCTAAGGGATCGCCCAGCCACCCTGCGGAGAAAGCTCATTTCGGCCGCCTGTATCCGGGATCTTGTCCTTTCGGTCATGACCCAAAGCTCATGACCATAGGTGAGAGTAGGAACGTAGTAGATTGACCGGTAAATCGAGAGCTTCGCCTTGCTGCTCAGCTCCTTCTTCACCACGACAGACCGTTACATCGACCGCATTACTGCAGAAGCTGCACCGATCCGTCTGTCAATCTCCCGTTCCATCCTTCCCTCACTCGTGAACAAAACCCCAAGATACTTGAACTCCTCCACTTGAGGAAGGAACTCTCCACCAACCTGAAGTGAGCAAGACACCCTTTTCCGACTGAGGACCATGGCCTCGGATTTGGAGGTGCTGATACTCATCCCAGCCGCTTCACACTCGGCTGCAAACCATCCCAGTTTTGCCCTCTTTCTTTGGTCATGCCTAAAAACTTACAAAAATCACTTTAAAAACAATGATCAGTGACTGTTAACATACACATACAACAAACAAATGAAGACAGATATATATATATATATATATATATATATATATATATATATATATATATATGTTTAATATATGTATAATATAGGTATATTATGTATAATGAAGACAGATATATATTTATGTTTGATATATGTATAATATAGGTACATTATATATAGTATTTACAATATTTTTTTAATATATATAGAGAGACAGAGATATATTTATATTTATGTTTAATATTGCAAACATAACAGACGAAAATCTAGCTAGATGTCTGACTTAATTATGTCACACCACAGGACTTTTCACCTTTGCAGCCATTTTGAGTCATCGCTATACAAGACTGACCTTGGGCATTACAGTAACTGAATAAGTTCATTGTTTTAAACCTGAATATGACTCTTTTCTAAAAATATTTTTCTTTTTTCTCGAACTAGATCAGTCACACCACAGGACTATCAAAAATGGACACGTTTATGGTCTGACAGAAATGATGAAATTTATCAAAAGAATAAGAGATTAACACTCACCTTTTAACCTCCTTAGCACATCCAAACATCTGGGGGACGTCCTGGTAGGGGGCTTGACTAAAGAACCCCTATGGCTGTCCATGTAACTGCCAGTACAAAAATCTAATATCCTATGTCACACTGCAGGACATCGTTTGTGTTTCAAAACTAAATGTACTGTAAATATTATTTTAGTACTTTTTAGCATTTTGTTAAGTTAATTAAGTAAATACATACAAAATAATGCCAAGGCATTTATTAGCTGCTCCAAACATATCTGCTTTATTTTACCAATATTTAAATTTGATGAGTCATCAATGTTACAGTCACACCGCAGGACATTTTGCTATTCACCTTGAAATATGAACAACACCAAATACATTGTACGTCCCAAAATCATAATATTGAAATAAAATGATGTTCTATGCCCCACTGGCATGTGTTGTTTTAGTTTAGAAATGTAGTTCAGTAAACATTTACACTTAATTACAGAAAAAACATGCGTCACGTCATCTGCCCTTGTACTCAGGTAAATTATTTCTGAAGTAGCAATACTTTTACTTAAGTAAATGTTTTCTTTTCCCCACTGCACAATAGTTAGCATGAAAATATACTTTTAAATAAAAAATTACAAACTTGGCAAATGAATGGGAAAGCCACTGCTGTAACCGGGCCGTGGTTCGTCCTGCTGGATGAGGTGTTGTGAGAGAGGCTTATTTCAAATATAAAACAAAATGTTCATAGTTAAATAACACAAGAAATATACTTATTTTAACTGTCTATTGTCTAAAAAACTAAAAATAGCTCTATTTTTGTATTTAAAAGTCTGTCAGAAACGTTATGCTGTGTCCTGATGGCATCTGTCACAGTTGCTAGGCGACAGGAGCGGTGGGCGGGAACAGCTGGTGATGTAAACAGGAAATCCTCCGTATTTTAGAGCGTCTCGTTTAACAACATTCACTTCCACCTTCGTGAACTTAGAAGGATTCAGCTCTGAATCAGGACACAGTTATAGAGTAACTTTTCTGTTGTTTCAGTAAAACTAACAGATGAATAAGACTGAATGAAACATAATGAAATGTGACTAGAACAATAACACTCTGTGTCTCCTGTTTCACGCCAGAGATGTAAATATTGTTCATCCTGAACGTCTAAATGTGGACATAAACAAATGAGTGATGAGGATGTGTTCACATGCAAATGTGTTTGTGTTTTATAAAGAAACAAATAAACAAATAAATCAGTATGAAATGAAACATAATAAACAAATTCAAAACTAGATGAATTCTAAGAAATGTAATTGTTTTAATGTCAACATTCCAGCCAATCACAATCAAGTATTTAGACAGAGGAAATAAAGACATGTTTATTCTGAAACAGCAGCAGAAGATGATGATAATATTTCAGTGAGATAATGAGAGTCTAATAATATCTATTAACATTAGAAATGAGCTTCAGGGGAATGAAAGCACGATATGAGCACTTTAATGTCTTTATCTCGTCTCTGTTGTGAATGTCTGTCGTGTCTCCTCCTCAACACCAGCGGTCTCGGCTCTCAGAAGAGGAAAAGAAGAAATATAAGAGCAAAAAAAGTTTTCAAACCCTCTTCTCAACACAAACTCTCTCAATAGACAAACTCACTCCATCATCTCACACACGTTTCTTTCTCTTTGACTGGAGCCTCAAACAGGGTTTTTAAAGGCGGCTCTCAGTAACCAGTATCACCAGTCTTCACTAATGAACTCAACACTCATCAGTCAGATCATTAGTGGATTGTTCAGTTCAAACACACACAGGTAAAAAGTGACCAAAAACAGAGAAACACAAACATGTCAAATTGAACAGGGAAGTACAAACATACATAAAGTATCAATGTTAATATGTATATAATTTTTAGAGTAATATAATTTTCCATATCCATATTGAATGATATTGACTGACAATATGCAAATAAAGGAAAAGAGGTGAAAAAATACACAAATAAGGAGGAATTAGAATATGAAAATTAGTTCTTAGTAATAAACAAATGATGTGATGAGCTGAATGAGGGATGAGAGCAGATATAATAATCACGTAGTTTAAATCTGCAGACAGAAACATCAGACTCAGGACAGAAACACACGACCTCTAAAGTAAGAACATGTTCATTCTTCAAACACAATTACACTTTCAGATCTTAATATTGTCTAAATGATTGTATTCAGGGAAATCACGTGGCTGTTAAAATACTAACTAAAATTGTCATATATTACTCCAAAATAAATCTGTAAGTGTTTGATATCTGATTCTTCAATGTGTTTTTCCTCAGAATGGATCAGACTCTATATTTCATTCTTCTTCTCATTGGTGAGTGTGTTTGTTGTTTTATTTATGCTATATTTTCTAAATGTCATAATCATTTGTTAACCAACAAGTATGTATTAATTCAATGAGCTTATTGTATCTGCATTCAATTATAACATTATTTTAATTAATACATTTTTTGCTAACTGTGACTTTGTATATGTACATTTCTGAAATACTTAGTTCTGATAACTGAACACTATAAATTGTAATATGGACTCATGCATGTTCTGTAAAGCTGCTTTGAAATGATGCGTATCGCTATACAAAGTGATAAATAAAAAAATAAATTAAAAAAATAAATAAATGTGAATTGAATTGAATGTTATAGTTTCATCAGGTTTGACCCTGTTATGAAAAGCATTAAATCAAACGCTCTCTTTCACAGCTCTCTGCTCCGTATCTGAATGTGTTCAGCGTCAGTATCACTTTATAAACGTGAGGAAGAACTGGACTGAAGCTCAGAGACACTGCAGAGAGAATTACACAGATCTGGCCACCGTTGACAACATGAACGACATGAACGAGCTGAAGAAGAGTGTGAATGATGGACGTGTCTGGATTGGGCTGAAGAAGACGAGTGTTTATAAATGGCAGTGGTCTTCAGGTGAACCTGCGCTCTATCTGAACTGGGGATCTGGACAACCTGATGGCAGAGATGAGTGTGCTTTTATGAAAAATGGAGAATGGAATGATTGGCCATGTAGTAAAAGCCTGACTTTCATCTGCAGTTCATCTAACAACAGTAAGTGCAGCTCCATACAATCACAATAAACATGAATTTATAAAATGATACCATATACTGTACAAAATTAATGCAATACTAAATGCTGCTACTTTTTAATGTGGTCATAAATGTAGAATATATCACAGCAAAAACTCCAGTGTTAAATTAACTCTCCTGGGAGTTTATATGGCTCCAGACTCAAGAGTGTAAAGTGTTAAAATATGAGTGTTAAATTAACACTCAAGAGTGTTAAAGTTAATGAGATAATTAAGTGATTAATTGAGTCATGATTGAGCATTATTGAAGACACCTGATGTTAACAAGCAGAATCACTGAAGGAGAAAATCACAAATTGTACGTCACCATTATGGAGATCAGTGTGTGCTTTAGTTGGGTTCTTGACCCTTTTATTTTTTTTCTTGAGATTTTGTTTGTCTGCTGTTATTGAGTTATAGCAGCCATATGAACAAAGACGAAAAGTGATTAGATGGAGTTGGTTATGTTTTGATATAATCATGTTGTGATTTGAAAATCTAAAGTTACTGAGATAGTTTAACTTGTTAATTACAACTGCTCTGTGATTCTACAGCATAGGACATTCAGTGCTTTTAATATAATCAAAAATATCTAAAAAAAAATTATATATATATATTGTTTAGAAACACAGACATCAATAATCAGCCTGTGAATCTTAACAATGGTGACAATAATAAAGCATGTTGCAGGGGCTGCCACCAATCACAACTCATTAATGTTAACTGGAGATGTTTTATTTATTTGTATTAGGGCTGGGCGATATATCGCACTATATTGTTATGCGCATCTCGTCAGTAAAGCCGGTTCCTTGATTAGTAGTAAATCGCCTTCACCTGCTTTCAGATGGAGCGGCATTTACTACAAAGAGCCGTAGTTAACTGACAAGCTGAGCCATATCGCATTAATATCGCGGACATATCGCCAGCAATAATTAATGCGATATGGCTCAGCTTTTCAGTTAACTACGGCTCTTTGTACACAGCAAAAACTCCAGTGTTAAATTAACTCTCCTGCGAGTGTATATGAGTCCACTCAAGAGTGTTGAATTTAATGAGATAATTAAGTGATTAATTGAGTGATGATTGAGCATTATTGAAGACACCTGGTGTTAACAAGCAGAATCACTGAAGGAGAAAAACTCAAATTGTAAGCCACCGTTATGGCGGTCATCGGTGGCTTTAGTTGGGCTCTTGACCCTTATATTTTTATCTTTAGTTTTCTTTGGCTGATGTATCTGAGTTATAACTGCCAGATGAACAAAGAAACATGTGATTTAATGGTGTTGGTTATATTATGACCGTCATCATTTGAACTTTATGATTTTGATTTATGTTGTTGGTTACAGCATAACTGTGATTCTGAATAAATATCCAGAATTTTAGCTATAATAAAAAGGATTTCTTAAAAGTTGTTTCTAAAAAAAAATCTTTCTTATAGGCACACACAGACTTCAAGATTCAGTCTATGCATCTCAACAATGGTGACTAGCAGAATATTCAATTAGGAAAAGTAAATTACATAGAAAATTCAGATCATAATTTATTCATATCGCAATGCATGATGGGAGCCATTAATGAGTTGTGATTGGTGGCAGCCACTGCAACATGCTTTATTATTGTCACCATTGTTGAGATTCACAGGCTGATTATTGATGTCTGTGTTTCTAAAGTAATTTATTTGAAAGAATTTTGATCAGAATAATGTTTATTAAATATTTTAGATTATAAGCAACATACCTATTCTCATATATGCTCTAATATCACAAAGCTGTTGCAAATAAATTAAACCAAATTATCTCAATAAGATTTATTTTACAGATCACAGCATGATTATGCTATAACACAACCAACACTATCAGATCACACTTTTCTTTGTTCATTTGACTGTTATAAATAAATATCAGCAGACAAACAAATCTAAAGTGAATGTATAAAGGTTGAGAGACCAACTAAAGCAAACACTGATCGCCATAACGGTTGCTTACAATTTGAGATTTTCTCCTTCAGTGATTCTGCTTGTTATCATCAGGTGTCTTCAATAATGCTCAAACGTCACTAATTAATCACTTAATTATCTCATTAACTTTAACACTCTTGAGTGTTAATTTAACACTGGAGTTTGTGCTGTAAAGTAAGTGCCGCTCCATCTGAAAGCAGGTGAAGGCGATTTACTACTAATCAAGGAACCGGCTTTACTGACGAAATGCGCATAACAATATCGTGCGATATATCGACCAGCCCTAGTTGCCCACCAATCACAACTCATTAATGGCTCCACTTCATGCATTGCGGTATGAATAAATTATGATCTGAATTGTCTATATAATTTACTTTTCCTAATTGAATATTCTGCTCGTCACCATTGTTGAGATGCATAGATTGAATCTTGAAGTCTGTGTGTGCCTCAAAGAAAGATTTTTTTTTTGAAAACAATTTTTAAAGGGTTAGTTCGCCCATTTAAGACATGAAGTTGTATGCAATCCTTACCAGCACTATAGTGCATACACACTGACCCACTCTGTAGTCGCCTCCCTGGTCAGAGTTCTGGCCGCTGGAAGTTTTTCAAGAAAGTACTCCCGGTTATTTTCCGGGGCCTCAAAACTGTGCGCTTTTACGTGAAAAACTGATTTGTGTTTCAAAGCTTGGTTAATTTACCACACAAAAAACACGCCGGTCAAAATTCATACCTCAGTTTTAATCGGCACTATTTTCTATCAATTTCTATCAATCCGCGCTGCTGTCAACGTCAAAAGTGCGCACGTTCCGATCAGCTGTTGATAGCGCGACTCGCTGACAACATGTCTGACTGCGAAACTTCTGATGAAGAAAACAATTTTAGCATAATGTCAGACGGATCAGATGATGAAAGTAATTTTAGCACAACGACAAAGGGATACCTTTATGAACCGGAGTATACAAGATCAAATCAAATGTTATTGATTGCAACACAAAACCTCAATTGTGTGTGTGTTCAATCAAATAGTTTTCTATTTATTGGCTTTCCTGTAGCTCAAACAGTAGAGCATTGGCGCTAGCAACGCCAAGGTCATGGGTTCGATTCCCAGGGAAAGCAAGAACTGACAAAATGTGTACCTTGACTGCAATGTAAGTCGCTTTGGATAAAAGCGTCTGCCAAAATGCATAAATGTTTTCTCAGCAAATTGTACCAATATCCCTATATACTGTTTTTATAGTAGACATCTTTTCACGTGTTTTATAATGGAATCTAAACATCAGCTTGTTTACCGTACAGTTTAGACATGTGATCATAAAGTTAGTAAATAAAGCTTACCGTGGTACTGGTACAGCAAAACTCTTTAATTTTCCTTTTCCTCCTTGGTTGGGGATGTAATCGTCTTCGCTGAAGTGAGCACTACACACACGAAAATCCTTTATTCTGGATTTTTTAGCTCCCGCAGAGTAGCCGATGGCAACCAGCCAAAGCTGTCTCATAGTTATATTCGAAACAGGAAAACGATGGAATCTGAACTTTGATCCCGGCACATCCTTGTGGTCACAGCCTGGGAATTTACAAGTTCGCACCAATGTTAATTTAATACTTTTTATGTAGTTGTCAATCGATTGTGTAAACACGTGGAACAGCTGATCGGAACGTGCGCACTGTTGACGTTGACAGCAGCGCGGATTGATAAAAATGGATAGAAAATCGTGCCGATTAAAACTGAGGTATGAATTTTGACCGGCGTGTTTTTTGTGTGGTAAATTAATCAAGCTTTGAAACACAAATCAGTTTTTCACGTAAAAGCGCACAGTTTTGAGGCCCCGGAAAATAACCGGGAGTACTTTATTGAAAAACTTCCAGCGGCCAGAACTCTGACCAGGGAGGTGACAACAGAGTGGGTCAGTGTGTATGCACTATAGTGCTGGTAAGGATTGCATACAACTTCATGTCTTAAATGGGCGAACTAACCCTTTAAGAAATCCTTTGTATTAAATAGAAAATTCTAGATCTTTGACGTATAATCAATGATGTTGTAATTAACAATATGTATCTATGTCACAAGATTCTTAATGAGTTCAGTGATCAAGTTCGTATGATGATTACATCATAACATAATCAACAACATCTAATCACTTTTTTCCTTTATTCATTTGGCTGTTATAACTAAGTAACAACAGACTAACAAAATCTAATGTTAAAAATAAAAGGGTCAAGAGCCCAACTAAAGCACACACTGATCTCCATAATGGTGACGTACAATTTGTGATTTTCTCCTTCAGTGATTCTGCTTGTTAACATCAGGTGTGTTCAATAATGCTCAATTATCACTCAATTAATCACGTAATTATCTCATTAACTTCAACACTCTTGAGTGTTAATTTAACACTCATATTTTAATACTTTACACTCTTGAGTCTGGAGCCATATAAACTCCCAGGAGAGTTAATTTAACACTGGAGGTTTTGCTGTGTGTGGATATTTGTCAAACTTTCAAATTCTTTATCGAAAATAAACTGATATTGAACACATTTTGATATTTGTTGTTCATAACTGTGGGAATCTGCCAATATGAGCCCAGATAATTATAATTTCAGCAAACTTTACACTGTAAATTATTTATATCAAACCATTGTTTTGACAAACATACTGTAAATTGTAATAAATTAATGAATGCATCAAGTTTCTACATATAATAGATGTACAACAACTTGCCCCATCTTGATATTTATGAACAAAACTCTTGTCCTGAGAACAAAATCCAGTTCTTGTCTTTTCAGTGGGATTTAATTGTGTTCACTTGTGTGACATATTACAAACATGTCATTTTGTTTTGCAGATTGTAAAAAAAAAAATCATCTTAACACAAACCTGTAAAAATCGTCAGTGTTAGATGAACTTTAACTGATCTCACACAGACACTTTGAGATCATTACAACATGAAAAACCAATCAGACTACAAACGAGACAAACACTAATAGTGTTATTATTGCAACAATATTAATTTTAATGTATTATTAGTCCACAATTCAACCTTTTGAATAGATTTTTTGCTGATATATTTCTAAGGACTAGTTAACGCACACATTTAGCTGCAGTTTAACATCTTCATCTGTTTATGTTTCCCTCATTCAGCTCTGTGTTTCTGAATCCAGTATTCCACAGAAATGTGTAACAAAACATGATGGAGAAATATAGTTACAATAAAATTATCACAAAAATTCACATTGGATAATTGATGTTATATCAGCAAAATCATCATCAATATAATTTGAATATTTAATATATCATCATCTGTAGAATCAGACTTTGAATTTCACATGTTTCTGATTCTTCCACCGATGCTCTTATTCACATTAAAAACCATAAAGCAACATAAGAATAATGAACAAACTGATTTATGAATCTGTTTCCATTTGTTTTTCTTAAAGTGAACACAGGACTCGTCTTTGTCAATCAGACGAAAAACTGGAGAGACGCTCAGAGTTTCTGCAGACAGAATCACACTGATCTGGTCAGTGTGAGGAACCAGAATGAGAGTCAACAGATTCAGAAGTTCATCAATGATAATCACATATCTAATGATGTCTGGATCGGTCTGTTCAGAGACTCATGGCAGTGGTCAGATCAGAGTAACTCCTCATTCAGACACTGGAATAATGATCCTCGTGAACCTAATGATTCTGGAGGAAATGAAAACTGTACAATGATCGAACCAAACACTCTTGGACAATGGAATGACGGCCCTTGCATTAACCAATATCCTTTTGTGTGTCATGAAGGTGAGCAGATCCTCACAAACACACACAATTCATCCATCACCTCCAGATATCTTAAAGTTCACGCTACATGTCTGACATGACAAATTCCTCCACAGTGTTTGTTCTGCATGTTGTTTTTGATCAGTCTCTCTCTAGTTTTTGCTTGTGGTTTGTTTTGTGTCCAGATAAACTGATTCTGATCACTGAGAATCTGACGTGGACTGAAGCTATGAGACACTGCAGACAGAATTATACGGATCTGGTCTCGGTTCATTCAGTCGAGATGCAGAATAAGGTGATGAATGTGGTTAAACGTGCGTCTACTGAGGCGGTGTGGTTGGGTTTACACAACTACTGCAGCATGAACATGTGGCTCTGGTTGAGCGGAGAGATCGTGTGCTATCAGAACTGGGCTCCAGGGAACGGAGTGACACCGGAAGACTGCAGCCTTGAGAAGAGAAAAGGAGCAGTTCAGTCTGGAGGAGATCAGCGCTGGATCAGCCGTCCTGAGACTCACAAACTCAACTTCATCTGCAGCAGATATTAGGAGTGAGAAGACCTGAATGTGTGTGTTTTTACTTACATGCACTGTTTTCATTCCTCATTATTGTTCTTATTTACTTTCATGTGTTTAATTTGTTCTTTAGTAATTTCTGAGTGAATCTTCTAATTATATTTTAATAGTATTTCTCTGTTATTAATTATCATAACATAATGTGATCTTATTAAAGTTTTCTGACATCAATGAATAATCTTTAGATGTCTAAAATACTAACACAACATATGCGTGCTTTTAGACTCTTTGCATATCTGGTGTTTTTAAGTGTCTTTATGTTTTTCACTAATCGTATCTGTATCAATAACTGTTGAATATGATTCTGTGAGCAGCAGCTCTTGAGAATAATCATTATTTGTCTCAGGAGAATTAAATCTGGTTTATTCTTAGAAAGGCAGAAGTGAAGTGATGTCACAATGAACTGGCAATTAAATGTAATACATATGTAAAATTTATATTTGATTGTTGGTGTGTTTGGTTGATATTTAGGATATGATGTCACTTATGTAAGACTGGAAAACTGCAAGAACTGGAAGAGAGGGCAAATTAACATTTGAATTGTTCTCTTGTCCACCATTGGAGACGCAAGTCTCACCTAAGTAATCCTAATATCTCTTTGTCTCTCCTGACACTCCTTCTCCCTCATGCTGAGATCATCTGAAATACACCCAATAATCTATATAGTTTAATTTGAATAATTATCATACAGTATCACACATGTTTGATATCATTTGAAATGTCTCAGTGTGGCTGATACAAATGTCTCACTCTCAAAGAAGTAAACCAAAAAGTTATAAAGGTATTTAATAGTTTGGAAATAATTCAGATAGCCTACGCAGCAGGGTGAGTCTTCCAGGCAAATGGTCAAATCAAATTCCTATTGTTAGCAAATGCTTCCATGTAAATCAACTTCTGCCTCCAGTAAGTCTGAGACGGTGATTACTGTGAATTCACACTGTGAACTCACATTTACATTTGAAATGAGGTTTCTTAGCTTAGTCGGGATATATAATGAAATGCAACGAGAGCAGGGTATTATATAATGTAATGATATTGCATGTTATTTCTTTATTCTAAAGCATTTGGTGTTTGTATCTATTATCTTTGAACTGATTATGCAACTGGCGTGATACATTTACCTGACATAATAAATTGTGAACATTTGATTTTATTCTAATCGACTTTGCCATTATTTTAAGTAAAGAGTTAAAAGGAATAGTCAAACATTCGCACACATTTAATGATGTAGATATATCATTAAAACCTTTTTCATTTATGGAGTCAGATGAAATAACGAGTTAATACATATGTAACGAGGTATAAGATTCAGGGAAGAAGGAAGCGGGAACCGGCAAACATTTAAAGATTTAAATTTTTCAAAATAAAAGAAATGCCAGCAGCCCCTCGTGGACGACTGCTGGCTACCCAAAATAAAAACCAAACACAAATAAAACACAGACCTGGGGCTCGTTCTTCGTACGTTGCTTAAAACATCCGAGATCAAATGAGACATCCAAGATGATATCATCGTGCTAATCATGATCCGGCTAATTGGGTTCTTCGAACACACCTGTTGTTTATGATTAGTATCGCTGGATTGAGTTATCTGAGATAATTGCGCGTTCATGCGCTGGGTTAAAAGGGGATATGTATCGATAGTAGAAACAACGATCAGCAACGCTGCTATTGGCTGTTCAGCATGGCCAAAGAACGCGCCCAGTTTTTCTCCCAAGGAGAACAAGAGCTTTTAATGGAAGGTTATGCCGAATTTGAATCTTTAATTAAAACGACAGGGAACACTTCGAAGTCTGCAAAATCCAGGAGAGAGGGCTGGCAAAAAGTAGCAGACAAATTAAATGCGTAAGTGCTGTCCATGGTAGATGTTTCTATCACTTTCTACAGTAGCCTATGTATTTTTGCATTTTAATAATTTCATATTTATTTTGTTCTTTTATGTCAGAGCCTCCGCGGGACCCACTAGAACATGGGGACAAGTAAAAGTGAAGTACAAGAATATTCTACAAAATGGTAGCCTTTAATTCTTATACTGTCTTTATTTTAAAAAGCCAATTTTTTCCTCTTTTTAAAAGCCACTGTTAAATAATGTGTTTGTCTGTTTATAACAGCCACCAAGAAAAAGGCTGAAAAAAAAACAGGTGGTGGTCCTGCACCACCACAATATACCCCAGCAGAGGAGCTGGCCCTTGGGTTGAATGAAAACCGACCCATTGTGGAGGGCATCCCTGGGGGCAGCTCTTCCTCAGACCCAAAGCCAGGGACCAGTAGCAGCAACACCTTTATTACTGGTAGGCTAAATGAGTTTTCAATTCTCTTAGTACACTGTAAAATTATTTGTTGCTGCATTAAATGAAGTATAATCCAAATGGCTTGTACAGTAATTTAAACCGTTTGTGAAAGTGAAAACTTCTAAATTTTTAGTTAATATAAAATATATTGCCATGAGTTATTGATCACATTATATTTTTTACAGTGTAGTTAATTGTAATGACAATTTTTTTTGTTCCCCTCTTTTGTGCAGTTTTACATAATACACCAACACTTTTACCTGTTCCCAAGCAAGTGGTGGCTGAAGCATATGCAGTAAGTTGTGTACTTTTTCTAACTTGCATAAAGGGAAGAAAGTCGACACTTTGTAATACCCATTTATTTCCATTGCACAGGACAGTGAAGAAACCCTCTCAGATGACTGTCCTTTGGAGGAAGAACCTGTAAGTGCATAAATAACTTTACACTAATTTGTATATACTTGTGTACCTATTCTTTCTGTCTGCAATATGAGTTGCAGGAGTCCACACCTACAGAAAGGCCTACAGAAGAGTCTGCACAAAGAACTGATACAGAGGTGGACAGTGTTGTACTTTTACTTTTTACTTTTGTTGCATGAGGCATGTTTTGACCCTTTTTCTTTCACAAAATTACACAGGGTGACATCCGTTCCCTATATAAACGGCATCTTCAACAAAAAATCGAGTATTTTGACCTGAAAAAACACAAATTAAGAGGAGAAATTGAACTTGACAACTTGAAAAAGAGAAAAATTGCACTAGAGATAGAGTTGCTTCAAAAGGACCTTCAGAGTAAGTGCTAATACATCATTTGACACATAGTAGTATTGCTGACTTTACATAACTATCTCTTATTGCAGGCAAAGGATGACTTGCTGGCTTTTCTTTATAAAGAATTGTTTAAATAAAACTCCAGGAACTAAGCATTTTTGTCTTGTCTTTTATTACACATTCAAAAATGGTGTTCCACAATTCTGTCCCGTGCAGCTCTGTCACTAGGTTGGTCCAAGTGCACTGGCTGGAGGTCATCATCAGGCTGCACCCCCACCACAGGGGTCCTCTCCTTTCTGATAGTGGCAATGTTATGCAATATGGCACATGCAACAATTATGTCACAGGCCCTGTCAGGTGCAACCCTCAGACCCTTCAGACACTGAAATCTTTCCTTTAGTTGCCCAAAGGTCATTTCAATGCGTGCCCTTGTCCTGGCTAGAGCTGCATTGTAACGGGTTTGTGGTCCAGGGTTTGGGTCAGGGAATGGCGTCATGAAGTACTGCCTGCAGGCATAGCCCCGGTCACCAAGCAGGACCCCGTCAAAATTCCCTGTATAATGGAAAAATGCAGTTTTGTTAGGCTCAGGATAAGTGTGTGTAATACTGTGAGCTTGACATTTATAAGTTCCCTTACCACGTTCAAATAATGTGCATAAATGTGACTCTCTGAAAATTCTTGAGTCATGCACTGATCCTGGCCATTTTGCTTCCACATTTGTTATATGGAACATAGAGTCACACACCATCTAAGAGATTTTAGTCAGTCAACTGCATACTTTTTGATTACATTCATTTTTTTTTGTAATATATTACTAATCTGGAATATTATAAATTGTAATAGTAACTTGCCTGCACATTTACACTGTGAACCCCCTTTCGGTTCACAAAATCCCCTTCATTGGGCCCTGGTGGGGCCTTGATGGGGATGTGTGTGCAGTCTATGGCACCAATCACGTTAGGGAAGCCTGAAGGACACATACTGTTAGTCATACTTTTTGGCATGGTCATGATTGCATGTCATTAACAATTATAAATGTACCTGCAATAGCAAGAAAATTCTGCTTTACAACCTGGGGTCTTAAGTGGCTTGGAAATACCACAAAACCCCCTAAAAACTGCTTCAGTGCCAAGTAAACTTTGCGAATGGCACGACAGACAGCACTTTTCACTAAGTTCTCTGCATCTCCAATAGTGTAAAGGAACGTGCCACTCGCAAAGAATCTCAGGGCAATGCACACAGTCTGTGCAGTTGTCAAAGCCCGACTCCTCCGTGTTGAACATTTAATGTGTGGTTCCAGCAAATTAATGATGTAAAATAACACCCTCACGAGAAAAACGATATCTCTCAAAAATTACACTGTCGCGCTGCGCTAAAGGATCCTGTCTATCCTGCAATACGCGATTAATTCGAAAAGCTCTGCGAATTATCCTCGCACCTTCCGCAACAGGTTGCTGTCGTAAAAATGCACAAGACATGGCTACGACAGACTTCCCGTATCACCTCCGCTTATAAAGCCGCAATCTAATCCTGGTTACATGAAATAAGCCTGCTCGCGAGCAGGTTCAAGCTGGCGCACCTGTTGCTATGACAGCAAGTCTAGGATGAGCTTCGAAGAACCAAACGATCCAAGATCATGCCAAATCGCCAACAATCAAATCCAGCTAACTGAGTTAGCGACGTACGAAGAACAGGCCCCAGGTCTTAGTAATTAGACAGAGCGTCTTATTTAACAACATTCACTTCGACTTTCTTGGACTTCGAAGGATTCAGCTCTGAAATGGGACAGAGTAACTTTCTTGTTGTTTCAGTAAAACTAACAGATGAATAAGACTGAATGAAACGTAATGAAATATGACTAGAACAATAACACTCTGTTTCTCCTGTTTCACGTCAGAGAAATATTTTCCATCCTGAAAATGTAAATGTGGACATAAACAAATGAGTGATGAGGATGTGTTTACATTCAGATGTGTTCATGTTTTATAAACACACAAAAAAAGTGTAAACAGCAGGAGTATGAAATGAAACAAAATAAGAATATTCAAAAAGAGACGAATTCTAAAAAAAAAATTACAATGGCTGGAATGCAGACATTAAAACAATCACAATCAAGTATTTAGACAGAGGAAATAAAGACACGTTTATTCTGAAACAGCAGCAGAAGATGATGATATTATTTCAGTGAGATAATGAGAGTCTAATAATATCTATTAACATTAGAAATGAGCTTCAGGGGAATGAAAGCACGATATGAGCACTTTAATGTCTTTATCTCGTCTCTGTTGTGAATGTCTGTCGTGTCTCCTCCTCAACACCAGCGGTCTCGGCTCTCAGAAGAGGAAAAGAAGAAATATAAGAGCAAAAAAAGTTTTCAAACTCTCTTCTCAACACAAACTCTCTCAATAGTCAAACTCACTCCATCATCTCACACACGTTTCTTTCTCTTTGACTGGAGCCTCAAACAGGTTTTTAAAGGCTCTCAGTAACCAGTATCACCAGTCTTCACTAATGAACTCAACACTCATCAGTCAAACACAAACATATATAGAGTTGGACAGGGATGTAAAACGAGTTATACAGTCTAATATTAAAGCCGCTGTTCAGTTATTTATGTTCAAATTTAAATTATGAATGTTAATATGTATGTTTATGTCTGATTAAGGTCCATGTTCATATTGACTGATACTGACTGACACAGACGTCAAGATGCAAATAAAGGGAAAAAGTTGGACAAATACACAAATAATGAGGAAGTAAAATATGAAATAGGGGTTTTCTAGAGTAATACACAAATGATGTGATGAGCTGAATGACGGATGAGAGCAGATATAATAATCACGTAGTTTAAATCTGCAGACAGAAACATCAGACTCAGGACAGAAACACACAACCTCTAAAGTAAGAACATGTTCATTCTTCAAACACAGTTACACTTTCAGATGTTAATAGTGTCTCAAGGATTATGAATTGAGTTATGTTTATATGCTTAAGATTATGTTTTAATATAAGATAAATATGAGTTGTTGTTTTTCGTCAGAAATGGACCAAACTCTATGTTTCATTCTTCTTCTCATTGGTGAGTGTGTTTGTTGTTTTATTTATGGTTTATAGTTTCATCAGGTTTGACCCTGTTATGAAAAGCATTAAATCAAACGCTCTCTTACACAGCTCTCTGCTCCGTATCTGAATGTGTTCAGCGTCAGTATCACTTTATAAACGTGAGCAAGACCTGGACTGAAGCTCAGAGACACTGCAGAGAGAATTACACAGATCTGGCCACCGTTGACAACATGAACGACATGAACGAGCTGAAGAAGAGTGTGAATGATGGACGTGTTCAGTATATCTGGATTGGGCTGAAGATGAAGACGAGTGTTGATAAATGGCAGTGGTCTTCAGGTGAACCTGCGCTCTATCTGAACTGGGAACCTAAACAACCTGATGGTGGAGTTGAGGAGTGTGCTTTCATGAGAAATGGAGAATGGCATGGTTATTCATGTAGTAACAGCCTGACTTTCATCTGCAGTTCATCTAACAACAGTAAGTGCAGCTCCATACAATCACAATAAACATTAATTTATAAAACGATGCACCGTTTACTGTACACATTTTTAATGCAATACTAAATGCTGCTACTTTTTAATATGCTCATAAATATAGAGGGGACTGTGGATATTTGTGAACTTTTAACTTACAGTAAAATCCCCAGTGTTAAATGAACACCCCTCAGTGTTCATATGTATCCACACTAGTGTTAGAATAACACTGAAGCAGTGTTGAAGTTAATGAGATAATTAAGTGATTAAGTAGGTGATGATTGACCATTAGTGGTGACAGCTGATGTTAAGAGAAATGACAAGAACAGAAAACAGAGAAGAGCAGAAACACAAGAACTACAACTGACTTCCAGCCATTACACTTATTATTAAGCAGCTTGAATTTAATTCTATTTTAAATAAACAAAAAAACTTATGACAATTAAAGTACAATTAGGCTACATTCAGTCTGTCAGTCCAAAGACTTTTTTTGTGCATGTCTGATTGAAATCCGATCAAAATTAGCAAGTTTGAACAGAAAGAAAAAAAATCACATGAAATACGTTTTTTACAAATCCGTTTCAAGCTACTTTCATATGTGGTTTGAAATCCTATTCAAATCACATTTCTGGAAATCCGTTTCAGTCTGACTGGACTTCAACTGTATTTCCAGACGCAAGGTCCATTAGAGAAAACATACAACAACCAACACAAAATTACATTCAATACAAAACCTTTAAATAGACAATTATGCCAATACTTTCTCATACGTGACTGGTATAGCAATACACTTTGCCTGGGCTTTGACAACAGCATAATAATAGTATTCTGTGTATTATCCAGCCGTCAAATACATTTATACATTAACCCTCTGGGGACTAAGCTCTTTTTGGTCCGTTTTCTCTATTTTTACATTTGGGCTTATAAACTATATGTAATGGAGATGGAACACTATGTGTTTGGTATCTATGGATTCAGAAGACCCTAAGCTAACATAAGCACACATGTAATATGTTTATAAAGGAAGTATGAGTGAAAATGTACCATAAACTAGAGAATTTCAAAAACGGAAATTTGATTTTTGGCATTTATTTTTCTGTAAATCACACATCACACAACAATAGTGAACCGTTTTTGAACAAAAAATATATTTGTCAAAGCCTTTGCTTGACAGACATGTGTAATTGTTAAATAAAATGTGTAAAGAACAATGAAAAATTTAACTTTATTTACAAATAGTCCCAGGCGTTTTTCTTCTTCTTTCTCCTCGTCACTCTCCAGTAATTGTTCCAGAGCGTGTTCCACCGTAAATCGTTTACTGCTTGCCATCATAAAAGTGCTAAAACAATAAATAATGCTATAATTGTATATATATATATATATATATATATTATAATTGTTCTGTCTCTCTCTCATATCTCTGTGCGCTCTTATATTCGAGGCGTCCGTTCGCTTTCTGTCGTCTCTGCCACTCAATGCTGTTTGCGTAATAGTATATAGTACCACCCCTTGCAAGGCTACAGAGTCCTCCGATTTGCTAGAATACGTCATGGTTACCTTCCTCTGATTGGGTAAGAAAAATATTCCTCCATCGGCAATTTTTCCATTGGTTGTTGCTCGTGAATCTGCCAACAACATCGATTTCATTGGTCTTTGACGAAATGGTATTGCGCAACAAGGAAGTGTGTATACAAGCCGGGTAAGTTTGTTATCACTGTTTTCAGCAGAATCTGAGGAAGACGGCAAAAAAGACCACACCTCTCTATCATTAATAGTTTTTAAGATAATAGGCTTGTTCGACTTGAACCGGCGCTGCAAAGACCGATCGGTTGATGACATCAAAGTACCGCGAGAGCGATTCAAAAGCATAAGGAGCCGTATGCTCTCTAATCGCTCTCGCGGTACTTTGATGTCATCAACCGATCGGTCTTTGCAGCGCCGGTTCAAGTCGAACAAGCCTAATTACACATTTGTAGAAGTATGTCATTTTGGGCGGTACCGCCCAATCCGTCCCCAGAGGGTTAAAGCCATAAAGGGTTTTACTCTTGCCATACAAAAAAAAGATCACTTCTCCAGCTCGTTTTTTTAATATAATCGTCATACAATCATTGTAGGAACCTGAAGCTTACATAGGCTCACTTTTTAAAACTTAATCCACACAAGGGAGCAGTATAAAAAGAAGTACAGTATGCTCTAAAAAGGTTTATGTTAACCTGACCTGAACACATACAATTCTCACCAACATATTAGCTTAGGTATATAACGTGCGACGCTGCCTATACATATTATCATCATCACACATTACATCATTAATGATATGCCCCAAATATTTCGTTTAGGTGCCTACATTTAGTACTTGCCCTGACAGATACAAATCTGGAAAATGAAGGTCCTTATCCCCTTTTATTCTACACATCATTGTAACAGTCTTCTTTGCATTATATTGCACATCATATTTAATCCCATAATCAGAACATACATTTAGCAGCACTACTTGGTGAAAAACATGACCAGATGGTCTGCATACATAAGATTATTGATTAAGATATTACCAAACATACATCCAGTCTTACAGTCACTTAATTCTTCAGACAATTCATTCATATAATCATTAAAAAGGGCTGGTGAAAGTAGACGTCCCTGCCGCGCTCCATTACCAACTCCAGTAGGAGCTGAGACCCTATTAACCCATTTTATTGTTATAGTCTGATTAGCGTACAAATATACCAAAATACTTAGTATGCTATTAGGCACACCCCATTGTCATAATTTACCCAACTACTTTTGATGATTAACTCTATCAGAAGCCTTAGAGGCATCATTAAAACCAATTATAACAGGAATTTTGTATTTTATACAATTGTGCTATTTCTTTCAATGTATATATACACACACAACTCAGTACTATGCTGTGCCTTAAAGCCAAATTGATTATCTGTAGTATCACAAGAACCGCAACATAGGACTCGCAAACTTTAGGGGGCGGTTTCCCGGACCAAGATTAAGCCTAGTCCTAGACTAAAATGGCCATTTAAATCAGATTAACAGAAATGTACTTTCTCTGTCATAGTTTTAAAAAGTCTAAGACTTAGTCTAGTCCAGAACTTCATAGGCTAATTTCCTGGAGGAAGACTAGAGCAACTTCAGGACTAAATTGAGGCTTAAATTAAACCTACCAGGAGGCAGGTTTACCTTCAGATTAATTTCATTTGGAGGACACATGGATTACTTGGACTATGTCAATGATGATCAGCGCTTTCCACCAGCCAGGCAAGTTCTTGCAGACAGAAGTGACCCATTGCAACGTTTTGATGAAATAAGTTTTCGAGATCGTTTCCGCATGCATAAAGTAAATGCAGTGTGGCTAATTTCACTCTTAGAACCCAGGCTTTCATTTGTGACCCAAAGAGGACAGCCTATTCCAGTTTGTCTCCAGGTGCTCATAACTTTAAGGTTCTTGGCATGTGGCACCTTTCATTGAGAAACTGGGGATTTATGTGGTGTCAGTGAACCAACAGTATGTAAAGTCATTCACAGAGTGTGCAGGGCCATTTGTGAATTAAAAGCACATTACATAAACTTCCCTGATGCTAGAACCCAGGCTAACTACAAGGTACTTTTCTATGAATATGGAAATTTCCCAGGAGTCATAGGTTGCATAGATGGAACCCATATTCCCATTAAGCGTCCCTCTACTCCAGATGCTGAGGAATACAGGAACCGAAAGAACTGGTTTTCCATAAATGTCCAAGGTGTATGCACTCCCCAGTTAGAGTTTTCAAACATTGTTGCACGGTGGAAAGGTGCAACTCATGATTCCCGAATTTTCCTGAACTCATCTCTGTATACTCAATTTGAAAGAAGAGATCATAATGGAATTTTGCTTGGTGACAGTGGGTATGCTCAGAAGGATTTCCTGTTTACGCCTTACTTGCACCCAACAACAGCTGAACAACTGCGCTGCAACCAGGCTCATATGCGCACAAGGGGCTTAGTCGAGCGCATGTTTGGTGTTTGGAAGAGTCGTTTTCAGTGCCTTAGGAAAACACTCAGATTCAAACCAAGTAGATGCTGCACTGTCATCATTGCAACAGCTGTTCTTCACAACTACCTAAAAAAGCAGGGATGCCCAGATCCCCCAATAGAAGCGGATGACAATCCAGATGTGCCACCATTTACAACAAACCACAGAGAAGGACTTGCATACAGGGATGCTTTTGCATTGTGCCACTTTAAATAGATCTTTTTACATTACTTAACTTTCAACCCTCTGTTCAGATCTGATACATGTAATAAAACCAAATATTTGTTAAGTGTAAAACTGTTTGGTCTGGTATGTTACTGAAACCACCACAACATCCATATTTTCTTAATAAAACAATTTTTATTTCACAGATTCATGTACTGTGACATTTGAGCCTGTTGCATCTCTCTCTCCTTCATCTTTATATCCAGTTCTACTTGTAGTATCTTCATCTTCATTTCATGCTCCTCCTTAAGATATTTCAATTTATGTTCATGAAAATCATTAGCCAACTTTTCATGAACAGTGAGTCTTTTCTTCTGGTTACCAGTACTGGCAGACATTGCCACCCTTGCTTCTGAGGATGTGGAGGGTAAGCTGCTTTCCAATTCTTCAGTTCTGTTTTGACCTTCTCCTTGAAACATGAACAGTTCATATATGGTCAAATAAATACAGATTAAATGGGAAAATGTTTCACATCATATGATAGAAGCAAATATAAGTTTGAGAGGAGAGAAACAAAAGCCAAAATCAAATACTTAATATAGGTGTATGTGATTCATCATCTGAACTGTCCAGATGGTCATCATCTGGTATGTTCTCCAAAGGTTGCTGATTCTCCAGTATTCCTGTCAGTAACCTCCGCCAGTCTTAAACCTCTCTCTTCGAGCTTCAGCAACAGTTTTTTTTAGGTTTATTTTGATATTTTTCCACAACACCTGTATTAAATAACTATTATAAATACAACAGTAGTTTTAAAAAGCCATAATAAAACGTCTACGGTTACGTATGTAACCCTCGTTCCCTGAGTAGGGAACGGAGACGTTACGTCGGATGACGACGAATGGGGTTTCGCTTAGAAAGCCTATCAACTTCGAGTATTACAAAACGAGCCAATGGCAAAGAAATGCCATGGGTCTGCGGAATTTGCATGGCGTAACTCCGCCCCACCTCGTGGGTATAAAAGGAGGAAGCCGGCAGCAAGCAGATATGTTTCTTCGCTGAGGAGCCAAGACTGAGCTCAGGCGATCCCCACGGTACAGCGGAAGTGGCAGGCAGACGTAACGTCTCCGTTCCCTACTCAGGGAACGAGGGTTACATACGTAACCGTAGACGTTCCCTTTCGTTGTCACTCCGAGTTACGTCGGATGACGACGAATGGGGTTACCAGTCTAATCACGCCACCTTCTCAGCTGTCTTCCAGTGCCCTGCGTAAATCGAGATCCCTGTCAGCCTGGACAAAGGACTCCATATAACACAGGAATACCAAGGTACACTGGGAAGCATATCCCAAGCTTAGGGGAAGTATGCAAATAATGCCAGCCCGGAGGGGGGGGACTTAGAGAATACACATATGACCCGAAGGAAGCATATGGAAAACACTGGGGTGTCCAGCCGCAGGTGGAATATTTCAACCCCAGGGGTGGCAAGGTGGCTTGCCAAGGGAAAGACACACGCTCAGAGAGGCTTACAGTGGAAATACACATGTGGGGGTCGCTCAGAGGAGGGACCATGCACACGGGAGGCACCTAGCCGACGCACAGGCAATAGACACTGGCGCCGACGTCAGGAGTGCTGGAGGAGCTCAGGGCTTTCGGAGAAGCTCACCTGAGGAAAATATCGCACGTATCCAGTCCGTGGAGTGGAATGGCGAGCAAGCGAAGACACCTGAGCGGGTCCGGTACTAGCTGGTTGAAGCGAGTACACGAGAGGACACAGGCTCCACTCGGAGATTATAGAATCTGGCGAATGTGTTAGGTGTCGCCCAGCCTGCAGCTCTGCAGATGTCTGTTAGCGAGGCGCCATGCGCTAGAGCCCAAGAGGACGCCACACTCCGGGTGGAGTGGGCAGTCACACCAAGGGGGCACGGTCGACCTTGCTGCTGGTAAGCCAAAGCAATGGTGTCCACTATCCAGTGAGACAACCTTTGCTTGGAGAGAGCCTTTCCCTTCAGCTTCCCACCATAACAGACAAAGAGCTGGTCTGAGGTCCTGAAACACTGCGTTCTGTCTACATAGGCGCGGAGAGCGCGTACTGGACAGAGCAGTGCCAAGGCTGGGTCTGCCTCCTCCGAGGGCAGCGCTTGCAGGTTCACCACCTGGTCCCGGAAGGGAGTGGTAGGAACCTTGGGCACATATCCAGGCCGGGGTCTCAGGATCACGTGAGAGTAAGCCTGCCCAAATTCCAGGCACGCTTCGTCAACGGAGAATGCGTGCAGGTCCCCAACCCTCTTGATGGAGGCCAGTGCAACCAGGAGCGCTGTCTTCATAGACAGGAACTTAAGCTCGACTGATTGCAGGGGCTCAAAGGGAGCATTCTTCAGGGCAGTTAGAACCACTGAGAGGTCCCAAGAGGGAACGAGAGGAGGACGAGGAGGATTCAGTCTCCTCGCTCCTCTCAGGAACCTGATGATCAGGTCGTGCTTCCCCACCGACTTACCTTCGATGAGGTCATGATGTGCGGCAATGGCGGCAACATAGACCTTCAGGGTGGAGGGAGACAGCCTTCACTCCAGCCCCTGTTGAAGGAAGGAAAGCAAAACACTGATCGAGCATCTCCGGGGGTCTTCTCGGTGAGAAGAGCACCAGTTGACAAAGAGGTTCCACTTCAACGCATAGACGTGTCTCGTGGACGACGCTCTAGCGGAAGTGATGGTAGCCACCACCGCTGGTGGTAGGGTACTCAAACCTGCCTCGTCCCATCCAGGAGCCACACGTGGAGGTTCCAAAGATTCTTCCTCAGAGGGATCGGCCAGGGAGGTGCTGTCGCGAGGAGTACTAGTTCGGGGAACCAGGTCCGGTTGGGCCAGTAAGGGGCAACCAGAATGACCTGCTCCTCGTCCTCCCTGACCTTGCGCAAAGTGTGCGCAAGAAGGCTCACTGGGGGAAACGCATATTTGCGGCCCTGCGGCCAGCTGTGCGCCGGAGCATCCGTGCCGAGCGTGCCCTCGGTCAGAGAATAGAACTGGGCGCAGTGGGTCGAGTCGTGAGAGGCAAACAGATCTATCTGTGCGTCCCCGAACTGGTCCCAAATCAGCTGAACCGACTGGGGATGGAGTCGCCATTCTCCAGGGAGGGGCTGAAGCCGTGAGAGCTCGTCGGCTGCACAGTTCAGCGCTCCGGGAATGAAGATGGCTCGAAGCGACCTCAGATGCTTCTGACTCCACAGGAGGAGGTGGCGAGCGAGTTGTGACATACGGCGGGAGCGTAGACCACCCTGATGGTTGATGTACGCTACAGTGGCGGTATTGTCTGAGCGGACTAGTACGTGTTGACCCCTGAGCAACGCTCGGAAGCGGTGCAGGGCAAGGCGTACTGCCAACAACTCGAGGCAATTGACATGCCATAGCCGCTGGGGTCCTGTCCAGGAGCCCGCAGCAGCATGTCCATTGCACATGGCGCCCCAGCCCGTGGTGGAGGCATCTGTTGAGACAACAACATGCCGAGAAGCTCGAGCCAGGGGGACACCGGCCCTGAGAAAATCGAGGTTCGTCCACGGGGTGAAGAACTGACGGCAGGTCGGAGTAACTGGTACTCGGAATGTGCCGTGTTGCCATGCCCACCTCGGGACTCGGTCGCGAAGCCAAAGCTGAAGCGGTCTCATATGAAGCAATCCGAGCGGCGTGACCGCGGCTGCAGATGCCATATGCCCCAGGAGCCTCTGAAAAAGTTTCAGTGGAACCGCACTCTTGCCCTCGAATTGTCTTAGGCAAGTCAGCAGTGACTGCGCGCGCTCGCTCGTAAGCTGCGCGGACATGGCGACCGAGTCGATGTCCATACCGAGAAAAGAGATCCTCTGCACGGGGCAAAGTTTGCTCTTCTCCCAGTTGACCCGAAGGCCCAGACGGGCTAGGTGCCGGAGCACTAGGTCCCTGTGTTCGCAAACCGTCCAGCCGCGAGCGCTCAGGACAGGGTGGAGGCCTCCACTCAAGTCCGATGCTCGCGGCTGCCCGGGAAAGCATGGCCGTCATCTCCGGATCAGACTCGAGCACAGCCGTATGCACACCGGAAGGTGGCAGCTGTGACGAGCCCTCACTTCCAGAAGAGTCAAACCCGCCAAGTGATGCTGCAACAGACATGGCATCTTCCTCTGTAGCTTCAACTGAAGCACTCGGGCCACCAGAGGGTAGACCCGCGGGAATCAGCAGTTCACTAGCGGGCACCGTCATTGAAGAGGGGGGCTGGGGTCGCGGACACATAGTCGGCGCCTTGTTCCAGACCGTAACCCTCAGATCACCCTGGCCACCAGGACGGGGGGTGGATGAGGGGACTCTCACTCTTGCGAGTTCACCGAGTCTCGACCGTAATGACGCGATGGTCATGTTCCCACAGAGAGAACATGAGTCATCCACGAGCGCTGCTCTAGCATGATCAATGCCCAAACATACTATGCAACGCTCGTGCCCATCAGAGTCCGATACCAATCTGCCGCAACCAGAAGTACACGGGCGAGACATCTTTAAAAAGACGTGCCACGTGTAAGCTCTTTTAGTGAGAGAAAACTCAAGTGTTGAAGCGAAAACATATCTGCTTGCTGCCGGCTTCCTCCTTTTATACCCACGAGGTGGGGCGGAGTTACGCCATGCAAATTCCGCAGACCCATGGCATTTCTTTGCCATTGGCTCGTTTTGTAATACTCGAAGTTGATAGGCTTTCTAAGCGAAACCCCATTCGTCGTCATCCGACGTAACTCGGAGTGACAACGAAAGGGAACTAATGATTCTTACCTGAAGTTGTTGTATTGTTCTTGTAGATGTGTGTTCATTTGCATTAAATTCATTACAAATAGATGTCCAGGCATTCCTTTTCTTTGATTCAACAGCTGATGTGTGCAGTTTATCTTCGATAACAGGATGTCTCGAAACTATTTGCTTTAAAATACTTTTCTCATGTTCAGAAAAGTTCTTTGATCGCACTCTCTTTTGAACTTCCATTGCCATTTGCTTCTCAGTTGCATACAATTTTAACCTTTTCTTGGTTCATTCCATGTTTTATAGGCAACCTCAATTCAGATAATCCTGATTTGCACAGGTGGTAGTAAATTAATCAAGTGTATTTTAGTTGAGGACTCCATAGTCCAGGTGTTAGTAATCTGTACTCAATCTGTGTTTCAGAAAGCCATTTTTTAAGACATGATTAACTATTCTAGATTAAGGCCTACTCCTGTCATAATTTAATCTTTGTCCGGGAAACCGCCCCTAGGTGTTCAGCAGTAATTTGATGCAAGCCACTGGCTTTCCTATCTTTGAGCTGCATCATCCCACATAGCAACATTGTGCCGGCCCAGATCCGGCCCACATCTGGCACATGTGGAATGATGATCTGGCCCACATCTGGCACATGTGGAAGGATGATCTGGCCCACATCTGGCACATGTGGAAGGATGATCTGGCCCACATCTGGCACATGTGGAAGGATGATCTGGCCCACATCTGGCACATGTGGAAGGATGATCTGGCCCACATCTGGCAAATGTGGAAGGATGATCTGGCCCACATCTTGCAAATGTGGAAGGATGATCTGGCCTAGATTGCGGATCGGGGCGAATTTTTTTGTCCGAGCCCGGCCCGCGTCCGACAGAGCAGTAACCGAACCCGGCCCGAGCCCGACAGGCATAAAGATATTTCTGTCAGAGCCCGACCCGAGACCGACAGTTAAAATCCCATTTTTTTCTCATACTAATGACACATGTGCGTTTGTTTGTGTGGAAAGCCTGCTTTTATTAAGCAACTGTAGGAAGACATTCGGAAATGTCAGCAGGATGAGTGCATCAGCGCGCACGGAGAAACAAGCGCACTTAACGCAGGCGCGCATGCACGTTTTTCGTTGTCACGGCTACATAAACAAATTTCCGCACACAGGAAGACAGATGTTATGGTAATATTTTACATGTATTTTAATCACAAAAATGAACGTTTGCATCACATGAAAGCATCAGGCACATTGGCTACCAACATAATAAGCTGTTTTGAATTTAAAATGTTCAATGCCATATCACGCTGATGTGACCGAGCCCGACCCGAACCCGAACATAATTTCTAAATATCTGTCCGAACCCGGCCCGGCCCGTCGGGTACCGACGGGTCCCGTCGGGCTCGGTTCGGGTATCCATCCTCTAATCTGGCCCACATCTGGCACATGTGGAATGATGATCTGGCCCACATCTGGCACATGTGGAAGGATGATCTGGCCCACATCTGGCACATGTGGAAGGATGATCTGGCCCACATCTGGCACATGTGGAAGGATGATCTGGCCCACATGCGGCCTGGAATGACGGCCCTATCAGCCAAGAGCAAAGAAATAAACCAAAACTGGACCTTATGTGAGCCACAAAATCTGTGTATATTAAATATGGAGTCATCTCAGCAGGAGTGTCACTACGGGAAGCAGAAAGTGTCCAACTTCACATCTCCGTTTTCAGCTCCTCCTCGCCTGCACGCGGCAACTCTTGCAGATCGGTTACATCCAACAGCAACCAATGTCGAACACACCTATTTATACTTCTGCGTTGTATAAATTGACACCTTAAATTTGAAGTGAGGCGAGGAGCATCTGAAACGAGCCTTGATCTGTCTGAATCCAGCCAATCGTGGAACAGTTGTGTCGTGATCAGAGCTCTGAGCCGCTGTGGAGAAACTGAGTCCTGCGGCTGCTCCCGAATCACACTCCTTTAATGGCATACGTCACAGTCATGTGGTGTCAGCGCTGTACAATTTTCTAACAAAATTTCTAACCAGCATGCACTGCTTCAAGTCAGCCACCAATCTTCTTCAGTTTTTTGGTGCTTTGCATTATGTGTGCATATCGCCACCTACTTTTGCTGTTGTGCAGTCATGATTTACTTATAATCATTTCTCCCTTTTTTTTCATTGTTCTATTCTTTCACACATATACACATATCTATTCATGTCTTCCTACTTTTATAATTACTCGATGCTCCATTCCATATTATCAGCTGCCGATCGGTCTGAAGTCAAACAAGCCTCTTGTGTTTCTCTTTTCTTCAGTGATTCTGCTCGTTATCATCAGTTGTCTTCAATAATCAAACAGTAATCACTAAATTAGTCACATGGTTATACAATTAACTCTAACACAGCTTCAGCATTACTTTTAACACCCTGCTGGTGGTTCCCATATAAACACAGAGGAGTGCTGATTTAACACCGGGGATTTGGCTTTTTAACATGTACAAAAACATAATGGGGAAATAAAAAGTTTCAAGACAATTCACAAATGTTAATTAATGTTATATCAGCAAAATTATTACAAATATAGTATGAATATTTAATGTATCATCAGCTGTAGAAACATTCTTTGAATGTTGTTGCTTCCACCGCTGCTCTTATTCATATCTAAACTGTAAATCAGAATAAAAATAATGAACAAATTGATTCATGAATCTGTTTCCATTTATTTTCTTAAAGCAAACACAGAACTTGTCTTTGTCAATCAGACGAAGAACTGGAGAGACTCTCAGAGTTTCTGCAGACAGAATCACATTGATCTGGTCAGTGTGAGGAACCAGAATGAGAGTCAACAGATTCAGAAGTTCAATGATAATCACATATCTAATGATGTCTGGATTGGTCTGTTCAAAGACTCATGGCAGTGGTCAGATCAGAGTAACTCCTCATTCAGAGACTGGGCTACTGGTGAACCTAATAATGCTGGAGGAAATGAAAACTGTACAGTGATAATTCAGAAAGCTCCGAGTCAATGGAATGACGGCTCTTGCAACAACCAAAATCCTTTTGTGTGTCATGAAGGTGAGCAGATCCTCACAAAACACACACAATCCATCCATCACCTCCAGATATCTTAAAGTTCACGCTACATGTCTGACATGACAAATTCCTCCACAGTGTTTGTTCTGCATGTTGTTTTTGATCAGTCTCTCTCTAGTTTTTGCTTGTGGTTTGTTTTGTGTCCAGATAAACTGATTCTGATCACTGAGAATCTGACGTGGACTGAAGCTCTGAGACACTGCAGACAGAATTATACGGATCTGGTCTCGGTTCATTCAGATGAGAGGCAGCGTCGTGTGATGAATGTGGTTAAAGGTGCGTCTACTGAGGCGGTGTGGTTGGGTTTACGTCACTCCTGCACTGTGGGCTTCTGGTTCTGGGTGAGCGGAGAGACCGTGTGCTATCAAAACTGGGCTCCAGGGAACGGAACAGGAGACGAGGACTGTGTGTCTGCAGTGAGATCTGGAGCAGTTCAGTCTGGAGGAGATCAGCGCTGGATCAGCCGTCCTGAACACAATAAACTCAACTTCATCTGCAGCAGATATGAAGAGTGAAAGGAAACACATCCTTTCATAACAACTGTATTTGTTCACTTCCTTTATTCTCATTTGTCACTTGGTTTGTACTAATTTTAACATATAATTATTTCACCCTCAGTAGGCAGTTGTACCTGGTCGCTACTGATGGTCGCTTTCAACTCACGGTTTGTGAAGCTTTGAATCCTTTGCAAATCATTTGTTTTGAACCACATTAGGAGCACCTATCAAGAGCTGCATTTATGCCATGTTGTAGTTCCTGTAGTTATGAAATGACAACACGTCACAATCTACTTTCAACTGTTCACATCCTCCAACTGGGAATTGTGTGTTTCTATTGCAATCCCCAGTGTTAAATGAACACCCCTCAGTGGTCATGTGTCCACACTACAGGGTTTTATATTAACACTGAAGCAGTGTTGAAGTTAATGAGATAATTAAGCGATTAAGTAGGTGATGACTGACCATTAGTGGTGACACCTTATATTACCAACAAGAACAGAAAAAAGAGAGACACAACAACTACGGCCACATTTACATATAGCCGGGTATTTCGAGAAACAAATATTTCCCCCCCTCCGTTTTCAATAATAACATTGTGCACACAACATCGTTTTCAAAAAAGTTGTAATTTACATCAACCCGCATAAATACACCATTGAGTGTCATCATAAATATGCCAAATCTATGGGCGGCAGTGTAGGGAGAAGGATAAAGCAATGCAAGCCAATCAGAATCAACATAATGTGACGTTTGAGAACCAAAAACTCCATTTCTCCCAGCTGACACGACAACACATAATTAGCGTTATAAGAAATCTCCACTTTGGCTAGAGTTTTTAGAAATAATAATTTCCTGTGATGTAAATGAGAGGCCAAACCGCAGGGAAATATCTGCGTCTTCCCTTCATGTAAATGGGACATTAAACTGACTTCCAGCCATTACACATTATTACACTTATTATTATTTAATGTGTAAATAATATTATTTAACTTTATTTCTGTCATACATCTACAAATGTTCTTATTGAGAATTAACAGAGGTTTAGATGTTGATGTTTTAATGAATGTTTCGTTTGAAGTCACCATGATGATGATCAGTGTTTGCTTTCGTTGGACAGGACTTTTTTAATAATAGTGTTATTTGGCTGTTGCAACTTTGTGTCTATAAAACACATTTGTTATAGACAGGTCATTATGGATAGGTTTTGATGATTACATTATTACCAGTAATGGCCTGATTCACAATGTATTTTTGAATTTGTTCATATCGCTGTTGGATCTCAAGCTGTGAAATCCCATGGTTACAATCACCAATACTAAAGACACAGATCAAGCATATAGTCAGAGATTTAGACTCTGAATGACATCAGTGAATCAGGCTACTAAATGATTATGTCATCATCAAACCAGAACCTGGTTATATGTTCTCTTGCCATTACATAAGTGCTTTACTAACACAAAGTTGAAGCAGCCAGATAAAACCTAACATTAAAAAGGCAAGGATCAAGAGTCCAACTAAAGCAAACACTGATTTAATGTCTTCTTTTATCTTCAGTTGATTTCATCTAAGTCTGTGGCTAAAGTCAGTTGTAGTTCTTGTGTTTCTGCTCATCTCTTTTTCTGTTTTCTTTCCTTCAGTGATTCTGCTTGTTATCACCTAATTATCTCATTAACTCCTACACTGATTCAGTTCCATTGAACACCCTGCAGTGTGCACACTGAGAAGTATTCATTTCTTGGGGCCTACATGAAAACTGCTCTTAAAAACTGTCTGGGCAACCGTTAGATAGTCCAGGTCAAACACATCTGGGCTCCTCGTGGCTGTGTTGGCCGGGGAGTGTTTTCAAAATCATTTCGCATAGCAATTGGTTCAATAGATTCAACGTTTCAAAAAGCTTTGTTTCTTCCATCAATACCTGAGGGTAAAAAAAGACAGAAATCTTCTGTTCAGGTGTTTGTTTAAATAGTTCAAATATATTCTTCAGTAATCTGTTATTGAGCTGTAAATTGCCTAAACTATTCTTTTGAGGGTCTGTTTTCCTCCAGTGGAAGAATCACTGTTTGCTTTTACAAACTCTTTCTGTCTTTTTTTTTTTTTTGGTGTTTACTAACTTCAGAATTAATTGAATTTAAATAGGGGTCGAAGGGCATCATATACTCACCATTAGATGCATGTTTATACTGTTTTATTTTTGTTTTATCATTAGGTAATTAATGTAACTGAATTCCTCATTTGTGTTTTAAGGATATCTGTACTTCTCTCTCTTATACTGAGTTTCATGTATCAATCATGTATTTACTTTACATATGACTGGATGAATGTGAATCAATGGAAACCAACCTCAGCTAAATGAAATATTGTTTATTTCCTAAAGGAGTGAAGGTTGGGTATAAATTATGAAATCCTTTTGTGATAAACATTAAAGAACGTGTCAACAACACCATCTAATAAACCCAATTAAACTTTAATTTTCTAAATGTATTATTGCAAATATTTACAGTTTCCCTCCTGTGATCACAATGACAAATTCATTTGACACATTTTACAAATATTTTAGACAGGGTTTTTTTTTTGTGTGTGTGTATATTTTTGAAGTCAAACTCAAAGAAATAAAACAGACAGAATGAAATTTAATAAAATATGACTACAAAAAACAACACTCACTGTTTCTCCTTCTGTTTCACGTCAGAAATGAAAAAGTTGTCCATACTAACATGTAGTGTGGACATAAACAACTGAGTGATGAGGATGTGTTTACATGCAGATGTATTCATGTTTTATAAACCAACAAAAAAGAAACAGAAAACGGCAGGATTATATATATAAAATAAGATTTTCACAAAGAGACAAATTCTAACAAAAAGTAACAGTGTTTTAATGTCTGCCTTCCAGCCAATCACAATCAAGTAGGCTATGTAGACAGGAAATAAAGACACTTTTATTCTGAAACAGCAGCAGAAGATGATGATATTATTTCAGTGAGATAATGAGAGTCCAACAACCTTTACTAACATTAGAAATAGACTTCAGGGGAATGAAAGCACTTTAATGCAGGGTGGTCAGAGACTTCATCTCGTCTCTGTTGTGCATGTCTGCTGTAGTCTCCTCCTCACCACCAGGGGTCTCAGCTCTTGTCCCGTTCCCTTTACGACTCAGCTTGACGGACAGCTTGGTGAAAACGGAGCTCTCTGCATTCGATCCGCGGCTGGACCTGGTGCGGCTGGAGACCGACTCCGAGTTTGTTCCTTCAAAGAGTTTGGCCATGAAGCCCAGACCAGCGTGACGGATGTGAGAGCTGCCGGTAAACACGTACAGGACGGGGTTCACACTGCTGCTCATGAATGCAAACGCCGTCACATTGGGACGGGCCACTTTTGCCACTTTTAAGAGAGAAGGGTAGTCCTGCATCATGCCAATCACCTGTGGGAACAGACCAACAAGAAAGAGAAATGGGCTGACATCAAATGTGAGAAAGTTGACCTTTAATGTCCAGACTTTATATTTCACACATTAGAAAACCCTCGTCAAGAATGGAAGGCTGAGCCTTCTGAATAATGTATTAAAAGTGATCAAAGTAAATGCTGTGTTTAACAATTTATACACTAATTTGCATAGCGCAAATGCATTTAATGTAAAAAAAAGAAAAAATGGTATTTGCTTGGAGAGCATAAAAACTCATCTCATTAGTAAACTGACCTCACAAATATATTGAATTTTTTTTTAAATTATTTGCCTCCTTTCATATACATAACCAATCATTTCACATAGTTTTTTTTTTTTTAAGTTCAAGTAGTTTAACAGCGCAGCTTCTATGTTGTACGTCACACGTAGGCTCACTATTGGCCGACGCTGGTCATGTGTGTGATGCGTGTGATGTACAACAACAGAAGCGCTGCGCTTTTACACTAGTGAACTGACTCGAGGCCCACAGAGAAGGAAATGAATAGTTTAAATAAAGTCGTTATTTTTGGGTTTTTTGCGCACAAAAAGTATTCTCGTCGTTTGATAAACTTAAGATTGAGCCACTGTAGTCACTTGGACTATTTTAACCATGTCTTTAATAACTTTTCTGGGCCGGCAAGTTTCAATCCCTTAGAAGCCTATGGAGGAGTGAGACGGCTCTCAGATTTAATCACAAATATCTTAATTTGTGTTCCGAAGATGAACAAAGGTCTTACGGGGTTGAACAACATGAGGGAGAGTAAATACTGACAGCATTTTCATTTTTGGGTGAACTATCCCTTTAATTGTGTGAATTTTGCTGTGTAGTTTCTAGATATTATGCTGCTATTGGAAATTAGAGTTCGACCGATTGATAGATTTAGCCTATTAATCGGCACCGATTGCTGGAACAGTTGGTTATCGGCAAAATCTATATATACTGATAGTTTTCCGTCTTCTGAGAAGAGTCATTATACAGTACGAGAGCGAAAACACTGACGCCTTTATAGTGTGTTTTGACACGTGAGACTGTCAGTGCGAGACACTTCAGACGCAGTTTTAAAACATAGACAGCAAAATGTAGACACTACACTACAATACATGTTTTCATATCATTGTACATTATTTCATGTGTTAACAATATGCTGCGTTGGTGGAGAACAGCTTTGCCATCGAGGCTGATAGGACACTAACATTAGGAGTACCTTAAACGGTTAAAACAATGTGACAAAAACTCATGCAAGCCTGACCCAAATGTTTAGGTTCATCATTGTTACCATCTATTTGCCTTAGTTTATATCCAGCTGGCCGATTTTAATCCGTTCATTTGCGAGCAAAGTTGCATATTTAAAGCTAGTGATGCGAGAAAGCAAAATGATGCATCCGATTTCAGTAATTTCTTTATCGTCACTGTAATACATATTTTGTTATTTTGATTAATAATCAAGTGTTCTAAAATAGAAGCAAAAAACATGTGAAAGTATAGGCCTTAATTTCAATGATATGGCCTTTGTGCAGATGTTTAAAGATCTCCATATTTAAGCATGACTTGAATTTAAATTAAATTGTAACACTTCACAATAAGAGTCCATCTGTAGCATTAACTAAGGTTAATACATGCTGAATATATTCGATGCTATGCTGCCATTAGCACATTTCATGCACTGTACTGTTAATATATGAAGTTTGATGGTTGTCTGACAATTTGTATATGAAAAAAGTGTTATTATGCTGTTACGATGAGTTTGCTATGATACTATTATCTCTTAACGCTGGTTTACTCTTATTTTGTCAGTGTTAAGATTACTGATGTCATGTGTCATGACCTCCTAAAACTGATAATGTGTAAAGTTTTCGCATATTGTGATAAATGAAATGTTTTGAGATTGATATGCACTTTGAGTACAGATTATTTGAGTACAGATGACCTGTGAGGAAAGATTTCAATGTACACTATTACGTTCATTCTGATTTATAGGTAATATGATTTATTCCCCATTTTCTTTCTATTTGTATTCTTTATTTTTAGGTGTCACATGTACTGATGCAAGCTCTCTTGTTTATTGTGTGTACCAGGATGGATATAATGTTTTATGCCAATTGATGTTCATCTCTTTATTTGTTTTGCCAGCAAAAATAATATGGTTCACTTTGTGTATAAAGAGAATGCAATGTTGTTATGTGCAAGTTGGTATGCATGTCATGGTTATTTTGTGGAAAAATGAATGCTTCTTTTACACTGAGATTGAGGTAAACGCAACAAGTGTTCGTGTCTGTTCTTTGAAATATCTATGTTTTCCTTTTTCAGGGAGACTACATTGACAACCATGTATACATTCATCACGCTACCTAGATAGTCAGAGTGGAATCTGAATTTCGAAAAAAGAACACAGGATATTTTCTTAGTGTAAAAATACATACGATTCAATTCAAATGTAAATATGCAGTGTTTAATTAAAGTGTATGGCCCACACGACTGAACTTGGGTATCAACTTGAGAAAAAACGGTGTTTACGATAATTGCGATGGCATCATACAGTGTTGTGTTACTCACCTGTAAAATGTTGATTAGGTGATACGGAAGCCAGAAGACGGTAAAAGCAGCGATGATGAGGAGGATGAGGAAGTTTCCTCTTCCTTTGCGCTGGAACATGGTGCTACGCAGCCGACAGATCACTGAGATATAGCAGAACAGGATGAAGGTGAAGGGCAGAAGGAAACCCAGCAGAGTCTCACACAGGTACTGGAAGATTTCATGAGTGCTGTTCTGCCAGTGGTACGGTATACACACGTAGATGGGCACACCTGGCCGGAACGGCTGTACGGTGCTGTCGGTGCAAAGAACAAATGAAAGAGGTCAACATATAAAGAGAGAGAGATAAGTCAGAGGAGATGGTTTAAACTAGGGCTATGTATACAGATGCTAAATAAAGCTTTGTTTGTAGAAAGAAGAAGTGTCACTTGTAAATATGAAGAAACATTTCTATAGCTCTGAATATTTTTGAATGGGAATTGTGGCCGCCTCTGAAATGGGTCAAACCACTAAAAAAAAGAAAGAAAAAAAAAAAGTCTTTATTTTGGTGGTCCACTTTAGACATTCGACTAACTATAAGTAACTTTGCAGCTACTCTCATTAGGGTATTAGTAGACTGTTAGGTTAGGGTTTGAGTAAGTAGAATAATGCAAAGATACTTATAGTCAGCAGAATGTCTTTTGGGGTTCCATAAAAATAAAGCAGATATTAAACCGAGAGTATACTAATACTCAAATGACTGTTAGTTGACATTTTGTTGCAAAGTTACTTATAGTAGAATGTCTAAAGTGGACCGTCAAAATAAAAAAGTGATGCCAAAAATAGAAAATAGAATTAAATTTGTAAAATGCTAAGTAAACTTAATTAATTTGTGTTGAGACTACATGAATACGTTTTATTGCATTTGTTGCAAGTTTTGTCCACCGACACAGTGCAATCAATATTGGAAAATCTCACAGTAAAACAAGCAGCTGTGAAAATATGAAACACCGGTGAGATGAGAAGTTTATCTATGTATCATCTTTTTACTCTTTTGTTTCCTGTTTTCATTTCCTTGCTTTTATTTTGTGATTATTTGAATTCCTTTCTGTGTAAAGCACTTTGAATTACCAAAGTGTATGAAATGTGCTAAATAAACTTGCCTGGCCTTGCCATGCATTTAGTGAAACTAGGCAGTGTATTTAACTGACATTTCAAAGCCGTTTTGTTTCGTTGGTTTTTGTGGTTACCATTGAGCTGAAGAGTTGAGCGTGTGGTTAAGGTCTGTAGCCACATTAAATGAAACTATGTATGTTATCCTTTATAAGCAATTGAGTTTATGCCATACAGCAAAAAATTCTTACTGAATATATTTGCATACTGCAAGGGATAGACTTTGCATGTGAGCAAGTGCTATATTTCTTCTTAAATAGTGATGAGAAGTGCAATCTGGACTTGCTGTCTGTTCTTTCAGACAGTTCTTTTCAATGAACTGGTTAAAAAAAAAGATTCACCAGTTTGATAACTTAATCATGCAATGACGTCATGTATATGCAATTATTAAAGTGCACAATAATGATGTGAAAAGCATATACAGAGATGTGAATAAGTTAGGACACCCATGCTAAAGTTGCCTAAAAAGAGGAATAAAAAAATCATCTTTTGGAAATTGATCTTAATGCCTTAATTTAAAAAATGAGGAAAAATCCAACCTTTAAGGACACCAGTTTTCTTTGTGAATGAATAATGTATCATAAATAAATAAATGTTCTTCCTTAAAATACAGGGTGCATAAGTCAGGACACCCCTATGTTAAATTCCCATAGAGTCAGGCAGATTTTTATTTTTAAAGGCCAGTTATTTCATGGATCCGGGATAATATGCATCCTGATAAAGTTCCCTTGGCCTTTGGAATTAAAATATCCCACATCATCACATTCCCGTCACCATACCTAGAGATTGGCATGGTTTTATTTCAGTTAGCCTAATAGCTGGTTTGATTTGCATTGAAAGATGATCTTATGGAAAGTACCCCATGCCAATCTCTAGGTATGGTGAAGGGAAAGTGATGATGTGGGATATTTTAATTCCAAAGGCCAAGGGAACTTTATCAGGATGCATATTATCCTGGATCCATGAAATAACAGGCCTTTAAAAATAAAAATCTGCCTGACTCTATGGGAATTTAACATAGGGGTGTCCTGACTTATGCACCCTGTATTTTAAGGAAGAACATTTATTTATTTATGATACATTAGTCATACACAAAGGAAATTGGTGTACTTAAAGGTTGGATTTTTCCTCATTTTTCCAATTAAGGCATTAAGATCAATTTCCAAAAGATGATTTTTTATTCCTCTTTTTAGGCAACTTTAGCATGGGTGTCCTAACTTATTCACATCACTGTAAAGTGAATAAGCTAGTCTTAATCAACTGACCTTTTAATATAAACTATGAGAAACAATAAAAATCCCTTTCATTTCACCCCCTCAATCGAGTCAACTGCTCGGTTCACACATATCATATATCATATATCATATCAGCAGCTGATCTGTTCTTCAGTCAGAGTCTGTTTCCTCAGTTCAGTGAACTGGTGTAAGTGCGTATCTATTCCACGAATTTTATTTCTCATGTCATTTATATGGCAAAAATATTTTTTTGTGTGCATATGAAACGCAGTTTGCGCGTGCATATGATACGCACTTTATGGCGTGTATTACGCACACACTCCGCACCCATAATCCTACACAAGGGATTTAAAGTGTGTGGCATAAAAAAACAAACATATTTGGCGTATAAATGGCACGATAAATTAAATTCGTGGAATAGATACGCAATTTCATGAGATCATGACTCGGAAGCTACTGTAACAATCAGCCGACTCTTGACTTGAGAGAGAACTGCTGTTGAACTACTGCCATCCGATCACTGTTATATTTGTTATATTATAGGATACATTCAGGTGTGGCAGTCGTGGCCTTATAGTTGGAGAATCAGACTTGTAACTCAAAGTTTGCATGTTCAATTCTCAGTACCAGTAGGAAATTACTGAGTAGCCCTTGAGCAAAGCACAGGTTCAAGAAAGATTAATTTGCAAACTGGACATCACTACTATTAGTTTTAACTGAAGGCTTCGAAACCGTTGCAAATCATTTGTTTCGAACCAGTGATTCGGAGCACCTATCAAACTGGCAAAGTCACATGATTTCAGTAAACAAGGCTTTGTTACATTAACACAGAAAACTCACACAGCTCTCCATAGGGAACCAATCTGGGGTGCGTTTCTCAAAAGCTACTATTGTCGCAAGTTCCACCATTACCAACTTGCGACAATAGTTGGCTGATGATGTTTTTGAAAAAAAAAAATGAAAAAAAATAACACTGACCAGCAACAACGCTGTTTGGATCAGCAGAAGTGAATTACATTCAGGGAAAATACACAGAATACGTCAAATCAAAATGTATGTCATCACACTGAATTAAGATTAATTTTACTCATCAGTTCATCTAATCGAGTTTAAGTTCAAATGATTCTTATCAACTGCGTGGAAATGCGTGTCATCATTTTATTAAATTAGTCCAGCGATTTTTGAGAGTACCTGAGTACCGGTAGTTAGGATTTATTACTGCATACTTTATAGCCCTTTAGGTTTACAGTCTTTTAATTCATTGCCCAGAATTATTCAGGAAACACATTTCGGCAACAGAAGAGCTGTCCCTGCCATACACACGTGCTTTGAACACAGGAAGTACTTCAAATAGTCAAGTAATCACTTCTGTGACCTATTTTGCACCTTTCTGACAACGTGAGCACTTTTGAGGAAGGTTTGGAATCTGTAGATAATACCTTTGTCCGTGTGCCAATTTTTTGTCAGTGGAGAACAAATAATGTTTTTTTGACATTAACTGTAAGGAAACCCCAGGCATGTTGAAGCCCGTAGTGAATGCCTGTGTCGCTGAAGGATGGGATACATTATACATTTTTGGGGGTGGGTTTTTGCAATAACTCCCCGCAAATGTACTTTTGTCTGCCTGTTACATGTTTTATATTGTGGAGAAGTTTTTTGAATATTTCATTGATTCATAGCTTTTGGAGCCGGATTATGGATAAAAACATTCTGCTTTTGCAAATGCATGCAAAGCATTAAAGATACATTTTTTAGCTTTTAGTATGAATATGTTAGCCTTAAGGTTATGCATAAGCTGGTGTGTTCCAAAACATTTGCATTTAGAAGATATAAGCTTTCAAAACGTACAGTCTCTCACTTCCGCTAAATGGATCACGGATTGTTATGACATCACCGCGGACTTCAGCTTCTCATCACATTTTCTGTCCAATCAAATGCTCTCTAGAATCTAAAGCGTCAAAAAAACCTGGCCAAAACGGATGGGAGCGTTGACACGTCCCGGAGCAATATGGTTTGTAGATGTGTGTTCGTTTGCTCAAACGCTCAAGTTTTATTCCGTTTCCCAATTGTACGCTGAATGAAATGGATAGAATTTATTCACACCTCTACTATTGAATCCAACATATAATCAGCGCAAGTACGACTTACAGTCTGTGAGGTAAACTAAACACTATTGGCTATTTGAAAAGGGGAGGGGCCATTCAATGTATCCCGCCTTTAGCTTCCTGTTTCAGTGGAAATTACGTCAACGCATCAAACAAAGATTCGCGTTTCAAGGCACTTCAGTGGGTCTGATGCATAAGGGATTGATTAAAGTGATTGAAACCAATGACGTTTCTGATTTGTCGATATATCGACATCTAGCATCTTAATAGCGCATAAACCTTTTTCAGTTTTGAATGCCTTGGAAGTGAGAATGTTAACTTCTGTGTTGGACAATCGGATCTATCATAATATTGTACTTTCATATGAATCTGAGTATCATGCAGCACCCTTTATTTTTACAATAGCATGGTTTCTTGTTATTGCTTAATTCAAAGGGTGATTTGTGTTGTAGTTGTGTTGTTGTAGTTACTGGGAAGAAAATCTCTCGGACTCACCGATAGAATGGCATGGGCAAAGCCATCAGAAAAGCCATCACCCAGATGCCCAACATGACAGACAGGAGCCTTTTCTTGGTCCTCAGTCTCTGAGATAGAAACGGCTTTGTGACGGCCAGCCAGCGGTCCATGCTCATCAGACAGATCAGGTAGATTGAGGCGTACATGTTGACGCAACACAGGTAATGGATCGTCTTACAGACGGTGCCGCCAAACTCCCAGCCTCTCTGTCCCGCCAGGTACCTGAGGAAGAACGGCGCGCTCAGGAGCACCAGCGCATCAGCTACGGCCAGATTGAGAATCAGCAGACAGGTGACGGAGCGCACACGGACCCGGCACAGGACCGACCACACTACGAACAGGTTACCAGGGAAACCAAACATGAAGGCGATGACCAGAATTGCAATCCCGATCTGATGGGAGAGGGGTAGTGTGGAAGTAGAAGGGGGCACAACGACAGATGGAGGTGTTCCAGATACGACTGGGGTCTCCGGAGGAACAAAAGTGGTCATTTTATTCAAAGTTGATTGTTGCTTCTTGTGTTTGCTGTGTAAAGAAAGAGAGAAGGAAATTCAAATCAAAGCTAAGATCACTTTCCCTTTTGCCTGCAAAGAAAATATAATCAAATGCACATATAAAAAATATACTGGGAAAAATATGTATAGCTTATAAATACACTTAGTTCCAACGTGTGTAAACTGTATCTGGACTTAAAGAGGTCCAATAAGTGTATGCCAAGTGATTACTATTGACATATTGAAATATGATGATAATTATTTGATTGCCATTGGTTCCATCCATCCATCCCAGATTGTAACACTGTGTCGGCCCAGATCCGGCCCACATCTGGCACATGTGGAATGATGATCGGGCCCACATGCGGCCTGGAATGACGGCCATTGGTTGGCTCATTCATGTTTGCCAGATCTGGGTACAAGCAGGCCATAGCAATGCCACATCTCAGCCAAGAGCAAAGAAATAAACCAAAACTGGACCTTATCTGAGCCACAAAAACTGTATATTATATACATATATATATATATATATATACAGGTCCTTCTAAAAAAATTAGCATATTTTGATAAAGTTCATTATTTTCCATAATGTAATGATAAAAATTAAACTTTCATATATTTTATATTCATTGCACACCAACTGAATTATTTCAGGTCTTTTATTGTTTTAATACTGATGATGTTGGCATACAGCTCATGAAAACCCAAAATTCCTATCTCAAAAAATTAGCATATCATGAAAAGGGTCTCTAAACGAGCTATTAACCTAATCATCTGAATCCACTAATTAACTCTAAACACCTGCAAAAGCCTGTTTCATTACTCAAAACCGCAATCATGGGTAAGACTGCCGACCTGACTGCTGTCCAGAAGGCCATCATTGACAACCTCGAGCAAGAGGGTAAGACACAGAAAGACATTTCTGAACAAATAGGCTGTTCTCAGAGTGCTGTATCAAGGCATATCAGTGGGAAGTCTGTGGGAAGGAAAAAGTGTGGCAAAAAACGCTGCACAACGAGAAGAGGTGACCGGACCCTGAGGAAGATTGTGGAGAAGGACCGATTCCAGACCTTGGGGGACCCGCGGAAGCAGTGGACTGAGTCTGGAGTAGAAACATCCAGAGCCACCGTGCACAGCCGTGTGCAGGAAATGGGCTACAGGTGCCGCATTCCCCAGGTCAAGCCACTTTTGAACCAGAAACAGCGGCAGAAGCGCCTGACCTGGGCTACAGAGAAGCAGCACTGGACTGTTGCTCAGTGGTCCAAAGTAGTTTTTTCGGATGAAAGCAAATTTTCCATGTCATTCGGAAATCAAGGTACCAGAGTCTGGAGGAAGACTGGGGAGAAGGAAATGCCAAAATGCCTGAAGTCCAGTGTCAAGTACCCACAGTCAGTGATGGTCTGGGGTGCCATGTCAGCTGCTGGTGTTGGTCCACTGTGTTTTATCAAGGGCAGGGTCAATGCAGCTAGCTATCAGGAGATTTTGGAGCACTTCATGCTTCAATCTGCTGAAAAGCTTTATGGAGATGGAGATTTCATTTTTCAGCACGACCTGGCACCTGCTCACAGTGCCAAAACCACTGGTAAATGGTTTACTGACCATGGTATTACTGTGCTCAATTGGCCTGCCAACTCTCCTGACCTGAACCCCATAGAGAATCTGTGGGATATTGTGAAGAGAAAGTTGAGAGACGCAAGACCCAACACTCTGGATGAGCTTAAGGCCGCTATCGAAGCATCCTGGGCCTCCATAACACCTCAGCAGTGCCACAGGCTGATTGCCTCCATGCCACGCCGCAATGAAGCAGTCATTTCTGCAAAAGGATTCCAGACCAAGTATTGAGTGCATAACTGAACATAATTATTTGAAGGTTGACTTTTTTTTGTATTAAAAACACTTATTTTATTGGTCGGATGAAATATGCTAATTTTTTGAGATAGGAATTTTGGGTTTTCATGAGCTGTATGCCAAAATCATCCGTATTAAAACAATAAAAGACCTGAAATATTTCAGTTGGTGTGCAATGAATCTAAAATATATGAAAGTTTAATTTTTATCATTACATTATGGAAAATAATGAACTTTATCACAATATGCTAATTTTTTGAGAAGGACCTGTATATATATATATATATATATATATATATATATATATATATATATATATATATATATAGTCATCTTAGCCTTAACAAGCCTGTTAACAAGCAGAATAACTAAAAAAAGGGTACAGAAAAGGAAACGAGCAGAAACACAAGAACTACAACTGACTTTCAACCTCAGCCTTAGATGAAATCAGCTGAAGATGAACAAAGACATTAAATCTGTGAAGATCTCAGCAGAGGAGGATCAAACAACTCCACAAACAGCATAACAGGCGTGTTAAGGCTGAGACTGCTATATATCATATACACAGATTTTGTGGCTCATGGGTCCAGTTCTGATTTATTTATTTGCTCTTGGTTGACATGTGGCATTGCTATGGCCTGCTTGTGGCCCAGATCTGGCAATCAGGAGTAGGCCACACAAGTGCCATTATTCTACGCTGTATGTGGGCCAGATCATCATTCAACATGTGGCAGATGTGGGCCGGATCTGGGCCAGCTCAATAAATAGTTGTTTGCTGTGTTTTCAGTAGTGGTGATAATATTGCCCAACAGAAAGAGCAGTTCCTCTTTTCTTTTTCAGCAAAACACTTTTGATGGTATTGGCAGTTGGGGCGTATTCTTGCTTTGGGTATAGAACAACAACACAATGCAGGGTTTTGGAGATTTGGAGTGTAATGGTACACTCTGGGGAGGACTGGGACTAAAGAGTGGCCCTGGCCTTTCTGGCACTCAGCAGCCCATTGTAATAATTTTTTATAAATAAATTAATACAAAAATATTTTTGTGCTTATCATTGAAATGAATAAATTACTGGCATACTTCTTTGTTATAATTTTCCTAGCCTTTCCTGGTATCCATCGCAAATAGAATTTTGTAGAATTTTTACAGCTCTTTTCAAAACAAGGACAGTCATAATATTTAATTGTATATGACATAGTCCTAACAACAGCACACACTTGAGTGAAAGCCACAAGTCTTGCCATGTTCTTGTTCAAGGATGGCAACTTCCCAATTTTTTTTAATGAATCATTTTCTTACACAAGTGAAATGACTGAAAGTCTATTGGGAAACAATATGAATAATATGAATGTTTTAGATTCACAAACCTCATTATCTGCTACTATACAATAATATTTATTTGTTTATTTGCTTGTTACTGACAATTAGGAAGAACATTGTGTCACGAATGACATAATAACGACATTGGAATTGTAGAAACTCCCGGTGCTCCAGATGACCAGTCCTCCCCTAGCTCGCGACACTCACCGCTCGAGAGGCTGAAGCAACACTGAGATATGTGTTGTTTTTTAGCACCTTTTTTTTGTGCTTTTTTTTCACTCACACCACAACCTGTTGCACTGGTATCATTGTTCAATTCAAATATGCTTATGTTGCAGTTATTGCACCTTTTTTATCTTTATGGTGACCTATTTATATTTTTTGTGAATAGGATTTTGGTTAAAATTGGTGTTATAAGTAATTTGTGTTTTAATCTTTGATATTCTACTAGTTGCCTATTCTGTGAAACGTTTCCTGCTGAAATGATGTGTTAACCATGTTTTAGACACATGTATTGTCTTGCGACTGATAAGATGCTCTGCTCGTGTAGCAATGCTAAATGTTGGAATATTCTTAAAGAAGAACATTTCAAGCATACACATTAGAAATGTGACTATTATAGGATAGAAAAAAAATAGTCACCAAGTCCAATTTACACTCAAGAAAACAATACCAACATACTTTCTTCTTTACCTTGCACATTGCAGAACCACATTTACAGTACATGAATATTTATTTATTTATTTATTTATTTATATATATATACATATAGACATTAAAAAGCCTTACCTCGATGAGAGAGAGAGTATAATCACATGGACTGTCTTGTAGGTCTTGTAGTATGAATGCCGCAGTTGAGGACATTAGCGTGGCAGATATTGTTTTAGAATCAGTTCTAACGTCTCAGAGTTTCCTTATCATTAACATCTTCAAATAGAGTTTTTTTAACGTCATGGCTTCCTCTTGACACGAACGACTTGAGAAACAACCAATTGCCTCAGACAGGAAAGAGAAAAGAACACTTAACACTTACAAAATGTCATTGCAGTTTCATTTATTATTTTGGTATCTTTTCTTTCTAATGCATTTTGTCTTCCCAGTTTCCATCTTTTTTTTCTTTTTTTTTTTGCTCTATCCCTCTTTCTATCTGTTTTGAATTGATTTAGACGAGGAGTCCTGTGATCACTTATTACTGCTGAGTGTACTTCGATTTCCAAACGACTCGCACTGTTTTCATAACAGCGGAGAGTCAGCGTTTCCACAGACTGTCGTAATCAGAGTTGGACATTTCACACCCAACATTAGAACAGAAGTGCAGGAGATTTCTGTCCAGTGCATTCATGTCGACTGATCTACCAGTGCTGAAGTGTTTTCTTTGGATCTGCAGTTCACTGTATTTTGGCTTTATGCGATATGAATGAAACCGACCAGGCTTTTTGTTTGCAGTTGCAGTGCAAAAAAAAAAAAAAAAAAAAAAACCTGCACCCTTCAAGGGAACAAGGTTCCCTTTAAGATCTAGGGCAGAATCCATATAAAATCTTAAGGCTATAAGTAGCTCCTCACTTGCCGATTCAGGAGAAACTCTTTAAAATAATGACGCCCATTATTTTTAAGAGTTTCTTCTAAATCAGCAAGTCAGTCCTAATTTTAGGACTCCTAAATTCATTCATTCATTCATTCATTCATTCATTTTATTTTATTGTCCACAATGTGGAAATGTGCCTTCGGACTCATAAGAACAACAATCAAACCAACAACAACAAAAACATCAAGAACAACAGGACTAACACACAGACATCTTCGGGGCAAAATGCAGCACAGCAAATAGCAATTACGTTACAATACATCAACGGGGCGTGTTATTCAGCGTCCGAATTGCATTAGGAATAAAATAATTTTTAAAAATGTTACGATTTGCCCTAGATACTTTGTAACTGTTTGTTCTAAAAGTATTTCACAAAGCATTTTAGTGCTAAAAACAGCTCCTAAATCTGTGAAAAGTTAGGGGTAGTCAAGACCAAATCACAAACAATCCTAATGGCTGTTGATGGCAATCCTCTCAACGACACTGTACACCATTGAGGCAATAACGATAGAGCCCTGAGCCTTCATAATAAATGCAATACATATTTTGATTTATAGATTTTAATCTGTGATAACAACATTACAGTTCATTTATGTATTGGCAAAATGCATTGAATGATGGAGAATAAAACATTGCGGTCAAGTTGAAACCAATGTCCTATTGCCGGCGCCAACCCAGATAGCAATCAACCCTTGAAACAATGTTAAATCAATGTTAATGTGTCAATGTTAACTGCATTGAATCAACATCACTTTTGCACCTGGAATTAATGTTGAAAAAATGTTGAAATTTCATCCAAAAATCTATTGTAATCTGTTGCCCTGTTTACACGACGGGAAGACAACATATTAGATGGCGTATTAATGCGGGTTGATGTAAATGACAACTTTTTTGAAAACGATGTTGTGTGCACGATGTTATTATTGAAAAATGAGGGGGGGATATTCTTTTCTCTACCTGGCTATGTGTAAATGTGGCCTGTATGCCATGTAATATGTGCGGAGCGTGGTGTTGGATCCCAGCACGTCAGTCTAGATTGGTTTCGGTTCTGTGTCGGGATTCGGACACTCATGCTCCGCGTGTTTATATTCTGTCGTGAATGCACTGGGTGAACTCGTGGTCGTTCTCATGCGCTGTGTCTTGTCATGTGTTGTTGTGTTTTGTGTAGCACGCGGTTCGTGTTCACATTTTCATTAGCAGAGTGTTCATGTGGTCTCCTGTCGATTGTCTAGCCCCGCCCATCTTGTTACCTGATTATTGATTGATTTGCCCCACCTGTCCTCCCTCGTTACCTACATTGTTTGCTCTCCCTATTTATTCTCCCTGTGTTTGCAGTCCAGTGCTGGATCGTCGTTAAATGTTACCTTGAGTGTTTCCCTGCTTTAGTCAAGTCATGTCGAGTAAAGTCTTGTTTTCCCTAGTGGTGGGCAGATCCAGGCTTCGTGAAGCAATGAAACAGTTGAACCAAATGTGCCATATTGTGTCGAGGCTTCGAATCAATCCGACACCCGTCTCAATGGTGACACCTAGTGGTCACTTGCAGGTGTTGATCTGAAACAACCTGGACAACGAGCCATTAAAAAATTTGTTTTTTGATTATTGTAGCTATTTTTCTAATATGTGAAGCTTGTAACCTGTAGGCTCCTCACTGTGCAGAACGTTATTTTGCTCCTGAAAAATGAATATTAATAAAATAAATCAAGCCACAATGTCTCACTTTTTTAGAGATTCTTATGAAAAATATTAATTTCTCTTCTTTGGAAGGACTTAGCCTACTTTTTTTAACAGATAATTTCTCCAGTCTTTGAAAAAATCCTCTCACAAAAACCCACGAGGTCAAGATGAGTTGACTTCACTTTTTATACAGATGTACGATTGTGTGGTCTGTTCCCGACCCTGTCAATCAAACGCTGAATCGGCGGAGCACGCCACCTGTCGAAACACTCAGAAGCTTCATTTAGCCGTAGTCACGTGACATGGGTGTTTTGAATCACGCTTCGGATCAGTGTTTCGAAACATCTGCGCTTATTTTTGCGTCAGCCATCCCTAGTTTTCCCCCTTGGGGTAATGTTTTTGTTTTTACTTTATTAATAAAGCCCATTATTTTTCCTGCAATTGATTCCTCGCTCCCTTCACTCAAACCTGACAGTTACAATGTGATGTTGGTTCAACACCATGCTTCCACTCTCAGAAAATGAAACACAACAACTAAAACAGGCTGAAAACCAAACCGCCTGAAATAAACTGAAGATAAAAGAAGATTATGGGTCCTATCATACACCCGGCGCAATGCAGCTTAATTTTTTTTTTTAAATGAGTTTCGGGCCAAAATGACCCGAGGGAAGGATGGAGATAGTTCACCCAAAAATAAAAAGTTTGTCATTAATTACTCACCCTCATGTCATTCCAAACCCCAGACTTTTGTTCTTTTTCGGAACACAAATGAATATCTTTTTGATTAAATCTGAGAGATTTAATGTCTACACAACTACCACTTTCAAGCCCTAGAAAGTTAGTCAAGACATCATTTAAGTAATCGTCGTGGTTCTCTCATGAACACGCGTTGGAGAATCGTATTTTGTAAATAAAGGTATTTATGTTTTGTTTGTGCAAATAAAGCACTCGTGTCACTTCATAATATTGAGGTTAAACCACTGGAGGCACATGGATTACTTTAATGATGTCTTTACCACTTTTCTGGGGCTTGAAAGTTGTATTTGCTTAGCTGTCTATGGAGGGACATACATCTCTCCGATTTCATTAAACAGATCTTCATTCGTGTTCAGAAGATGAAAGAAAGTCTTATAGGTTTGGAACGACATGATGGTGAGTAAATGATGGCAGAATTTGCATTTGTGGATTAACTTACCCTTTAAAATAATTGGAAATCAACAAAAACGATGGATGACATTCTGCAAAAAACTGCAGAACATTGTTAATTTATTGAGCATCATTTGCTTTCCTCATTTTCAGAATACATTTCCGAACATTGATCATCATCTTTATATTACAATCTGGACATAATAACCAGACAGTTGATTTTTCAATGAGATTTACAGTTCACACACACACTAAAGGCTACATGAACCTAACAGATATTAAATCAACATGACTGATATTCACACCAACAACAAACAATACTCAACTAACAGGGAACGTTCTCATTACTTTGCCTAACGTTCAGGCAATGTTCTCAAAGTTATGAACAAACGTTCTTCCGGTAATGTTAATAGATTGTTTTTCAAACGTTATCTGGGGTTCGTTTATAAAATGTTGCATAAAAACCATTTGATCTTTCGATCATTTCTCAAATGTGCGTACGTGTGTTTCAGAGAAACTTCTCTTTCAGAAGTGAAATTTCTAAATTGCAAATGAACTTAAAATTGTGCGCATCTGTATGGTTTCCGATCTCCACTTTGTAAATGCCGCTTAATTAATGTCATTAAACTATAAAAGAGCACCAGTCAACATTCAAATCCTTCACCAAATATTTATATATTTGTATCAATGCAGAATAATTATTTTGTAAACATAAATTGCTGAAAGAGAAATAAACTAGCAAATGTCAAGGGTCAAGATCCCAACTAAAGAAAACACTGATCATCATAATGGTGACATACAAAAAAAACGTTTAAACAGCGAAACCTCTGTTATTCTCAAAAAGAACTTCTATGTAACTAAATAGATATATATTCTATAACTTTCTATGAGAGAAATAAAGTTGGAAGCTGGTAACGTTGGAATATAGTTGGAAGTTGGAAACTGTTCGTGGAGTTGTTTAATCCTCCTCTGCTGAGATCTTGGGATATTTAATGACTTATTTTATCTTCAGTTGATTTCATCTAAGACTGTGACTGAAGTCAGTTGTAGTTTGTGTTCTTGTGTTTCTCTTTTCTTCAGTGATTCTGCTTGTTTACAGCAGGTGTTTGAATGTTTGAAATATTGCTTCAGTAACATCATATCATTCTTAGAAAAAAAATAATTGTTAGCTGGGTCACAATTGAAATGCTCCAGTTTCTCATTTCATCTCTCAACTAAGCTCACAAAACACGCACACACATGCATCAACGTAAAACATCAGATTTAATATGAATGATGCCCTTAGTGTAAACATTTGCAGAGTGATCCAGACATAATTAAAAAAACATAAATCCTCAAACTTTGATTTACCTCATTAATTGTTACCATGACAACAAAAGACTCAATTAAACCATCATTTCCTGATTACAACCTCTTTTACGTCCATCAGGGTTCAATTGGGCCTGAGAAACAGGTAACATTGATGGTCATGGAATTCTCTATATATTTTCTGCTAATTCTCAGTTGTTTCTTTGTACTCTGAGTGCAACCCTTGTCAAATTATTATTGAAAAAAAATCATTCAACGTTAACCAATCACACATCACTGTAAATGTTATGGAAAAGTCACTACTCGACAAAACTCTTCTCATTGGTCTGTCTTGAATCTTTGTTTACAACTAGTGATGAGAAGTTCATTTTACTGACTCGGATCTTTGAGTTTAGTTAAGCAAATTTAACTAACCTTTTTCAAATTTCATTCATTTCAAAAGAATTTAATTGAAATGTTACATGTTAATAGCCAAATTCCCTAACATATCTACTTATTCTAAATGTGATAAACATTTGCATAAGAAAAAAACTGATAAACATTTGCATAAGAAAAAACTATTTACACACTAACAACACTATTTACAACCATGCAAACAGTTAGTGGTGTTGAGCAAGCGGACGTTTTCTATAATAAGTTCATCTGTCTCTCAGTGTGTGACGCCCTCTACTGGGCAATGACATGAAGCAGATCTTTGAAAGTGCTGGAATAGTTACAGCTTCCAGTACTCTGTGGACTTTCATGTGTATGAACCTGTTCCTCGTTTAAAGAGTAAAGACCCTACCGCCGCCGGTCACGTGATGGTTTGAGTTAAGCACTGGTCTCCTTGTTCTCTTGTGGCTTTTTGGTACACAATTGGTACTCAGTTTTTATTTTATGAAAGAAAATTGGATTCACTTTCATCTGTTACAAAAACACAAGCTGTCTTGATTAACCCACCATGCAACACCGGAAGGCACAACTCTCAAAATTGAATTTCACAGCCATTCGCTCACTTTCCGTTTCTCTGTGGCACAACTTTAATAATGGAGTTCGCGTTAGGGGTGGTGATGGAATCGGAGTCTTTGTCTTTGAGACTTCCTCCTTCATCGGTTTCCTTCTCTCGGCTGTTCTGATTGCTCTGGCGGGTCGTCCGCGTCGAATAAAGCGCCGTTGCCTCAAACAGCCGCGCCATGAAAGCCAGGCCTTCCCGTCGGATGAATGACTTTCCGGCGAAGGTGTAGAGGATGGGGTTTATGCAGCTGCTGACGAAGGCCACGGTGGAGGTGAGCGCTCGCAGGTTCTTCGAGAACTTTTTTAGACTGTCAGAGAAAGAACAGAAATGAGTTTGTAAATTAGCTGGTGTTACTGAGGTCCTGTATTACTGAGGTACCAAGTGTTTTCTTAAAGTTTCTCACCTATCTGCTGCAGAAGGATGTAAAGCAGAAGCCACCTGTGTGAGGAAAACATTTTTAGGGCCTTTTCACATTTGAGACACTTCTGGTTAAGCGTTTGACGTATAACACACACCTGCACCATGTTTACGATGTGGTACGGGAGCCAGAACAGCCCGAAGGTGACGATGATCACCAGGATGAGTTTCTCGCTGCGGATGCGTCTGCGAAAGCGCGTCTTGCGGATTCTGCGCAAGATACACACGTAACTGCCTATGATCACACCGTACGGCAACAAGAAGCCCAGCACCGTTTCCATACCGTACTGCATCACCACCTACAGATGAATAACAACGGTCATGAGATATCATTTTAACTTTCTATCCATCAAGGAATCATGAAAAAAGAATCACGGTTTACACAAAAATATGGAGCAAAAAAACAGTTTTAAACATTGGTGATAATAATCATAAATGTTTCTTGAACAGCAAATCATAGAAGAATGATTTCTGAAGGATCATGTGACACTGAAGACTGGAGAAATGATGCTGAAAATTCAGCTTTGATCAGAGGAATAAATTACATTTTACGATATATATATACATAGAAAATGGTTATTTTAAATTGTAATAATGCTTCACAGTATAACATTTTTTACTGTATTTTTGATCAAATAAAATGCAGCAGCCTTGGTGAGTCTTAAAAAAAATAGTTTTAAATGGATAAAATAGATAAAATGGTTTTAAATGGAATTTTATCATTTGACTTACAGAAAATTAATAACACAAATATTTTATTGTTTAAAAAAAAAGGATTTGTTTTCCTGGTACAAAAAAATAAAACTAACTTGAGTCAACTTTTGTTGACTCAAGTCTGGAACATTTCCAGCATCATCCTGCGTTTGTTTATAGAAAAATATTTGCCGGAAGGTTTGTTGGACACACTACAAATATAAAAATAGATCTCTGCCAAATGTTTTTGGCACAAAGCACAATTTGTGCAGGAACATATGGAGAAGCTCTTCACTGACATGAAGGTTCAAACGGCCAAATCAGCATGAGAATGATCTTAAAGCAGAAGGGCCCAGTTAAAGCCCAACCAGACTGCAGTCCCTTCCATCCTGACAGAGCCTGAGCAGTTTTTCCAAGGAACATTTCCAGACATTACAGCGTGAAGATGTGCAAAACTGATAACATTCCCAGAACACTGCAGCCAAGGATGCTTCACGAGAACTGATGCATTCTTACAGCCAGCAGATATTGCTTGAGGCTTAATTAACTTTTAGGTTACAACAAAACAATATTTTGCACATTCAAACATGTCATCAAACTCCAACTCGTAATTCCAGGTTGTAAAGCTAGAAAATGTGTAAAAAGTTCAGTGGGGTGAATAATACTTGCGAAAGAACTTGCATCAGTCAACATTTAACAATGACAAAATAAAGCAGAACTATATGTGTTGATTATTATTGCTGTAGTGAATGTTTGAGTTTTATGAATAAACACAAGTTTATTTTCACATGAGGAGAAATTGTATTTTAAGATGACTTTTCATCATTCTGTCATCTCATATACAATACTGTTCAAAAGTTTGGGTGGGTTAGATGTTACAGTACATGTTTTTAAATGTATTTTATTCTCACCAAGGCTGCATTCATTTGATAAAAAATACAGTAAAAAATGTAATATTGTCAAAAGTGTATTTCAATTTAAAATAACTGTGTTCTATTTGAATATATAGTAAAGTGTAATTTATTCCTGTGATCAAAGCTGAATTTTCAGCTTCATTACTCCAGTCTTCAGTGTCACATGATCCTTCAGAAATCAGTCTAATATGATGATTTGATGCTCAAGAAACATTTATATCAATTTTGAAAACAGTTGTGCTGCTTCATAGTTGTGTGGAAACCACAATACATTTTATTTTTCAGGATTCTTTGGTGAATATAAAGTCCTGACTCTAAAGGCACTTCTTGAATATGTGTGTAATGCTTCGGTTTGAAATATTGGAGCAGCACAGACTCACATATTGTGGTTGTGTGTGATTGCAGTCGCACACAGCAGACTCCGTGGTGTTCACTTCCGTGGTCCTAAAAACCAAAACGGGCACTGAGAGTCCTAGAGCGAGAACCCAGATTCCCACCAGGACCCGTGTGAGCGCTCTGGGGTCCGTCACCACAGACACACGTTTCGGCCACACTATCGCCACCAGCCTGTGCAAACTCATCAGCGTGATCAGAAATATGGAAGCGTACATGTTGGTGCAGCAGAGGTAGAACAGCACTTTACACAGCGCCAGACTGAAAATCCAACTGCGCATAACCAAATAAACCACGAAGAAGGGCGTCAGCAGCATGAGGAACCCGTCGGCGAAGGCCAGGTTCAGGATCAGGAGGGTCGTGATGGAGCGCCGGCGAGCTCGGGCCAGGATACTCCAGACGATGAAGATGTTCCCGGGAACGCCGAGGAGAAACACGAGGCTGAGGATGGTCGCGCCGGCGATCACCCCGACTTTGTTGCTCAAGATTGTGTTGTCATTCTGTGGTGATGTGATCGATATCTCACTGGGAAGGGTAACTGGGAATAGGGATGGAGTGATGTGTAGGAGAGGAGAGGAGAAGAAGACGCTGTGGTTTAAAGTCATCTCGGCAATCTGAAGAGGAAAAGAAGAGCATTTCGTCAGTGAAGTCGCGTTCTTGCTTGTTTTAAACACTGTTTATACACACATACTGGTTGTGGAATCACAAAAAGTTCATTCAAAAGTTTCGAGTCAATAAGATTTTTTTTTTTTAAATGTTTTTAGAAGAAGTCTCTTATCATCCCCAAGGCTGCATTTATCTGATTTATCTGAAATACTGTAAAAACAGTGAAATATTGTTAACATTTTAAATAGCCATTTGAATATTTTTATAGGCCAAGCACCCTAAAACACTACATTTGTAACTCGTGCTAGACGTTTTGTCCGATTTTCACCAACACCGGCTCACATTATCTTCAATCCATGCTGGCAATGGCAAAAAGTTGTTAAAACCTTTTTGATAAACCCAACCGTTCTTGAATAAAGCGCAAACGAATTTGACGAAGAGCACGCAGAATTGGATACGAGGCTGTATCTCTGCACCGCTTTAGCGAATCGACACTAGTTTTGCTACAGGTCATAACGCGAGGCTACATGAAGTGTTTCGGCAAAGCGCCATCTACTGGTGAAGAGATATTTTTGCTGACAACTTCTGAACGGATCTTTTGATTTAGTGCAGCATAGCGATTCAACTGATCCCTATTTTTCCCACATCAGCCATTCTGAATTGTATCATAAAATGCTACATTTTATGACTGCATTAGCATATTGTTACGAACTAGGTATGTGTCATCGGGACCATGCCCTGAAGATATACAAGAAGTTACAGAACAGCAACACCTTCTAGTCAAAATTTACTATGACATTTTAAAAAATGCTAATAGCTTTTGATCAATTTTGCCTATTTTAATTAAACTGCTCTTTATAGATTCATTGAGTCATACCGAGGACAAATGATGCCATATTGCATACAAACTTGCCGTCCACTGTTTTGAATCTCTTTGAAAACCTTTCTTTCTCCTAGACCGTTGGTCTGATTTTCACCAAAAAACATTTTTGCGATATAAAGGAGTTTTTGCAAAATTGACGTGTTTCCACTGGGCGTATTTTCAATTTTCAATTTCAATTTGTGCAATTTAAAGGGTAATGAACACATCTATTGTCTCCTCACACTGACTTAACAACATCAATTTGGTAACAGCACCACCTTGTGGTCAAAAGTAATGAGCATTTTAATCATATTACAAATTTCAAAATTGCTGGAAATGTCCCAAAATCTTTGAAACACTATAATTTCAAAAGCACACAGTGTTTTTTTCTGAATGTTCTCCTCATCACGGTTATTTTATGAAGCATCATTTTACTGATCAACTGATATGGTCAAATGAACTTCTAACATGTTTAATTTAATTTGATAATGACTTCCGCTCAATCTATGGTTTTGTAAGTCAGTGGATAAAAGCATAACTGAGCAATGACACTTTTCAACAGTTTTGGTTCCGTTTTCCCATTAATTTCTTCCATAGGGATTAAAAAAAAAAAAAGCTTCAATAAATAAGATTCAAGCCATTAACCAAATCAACCATCTCTGAGATGAATCAAGACATTGCAAATGTTGAAAATATGAGAACATCAGTAAAAAAGACAAGTCTACTTTATGTGTTTTATGCAGGAATAAAGGATTAATAGTAAAGAATTTCACGATATGATATTACTGATTACAAAACTGTACACTATATGAAAGTTTCCGTCATTGGTTTTTAATAAAATCTGCATTTTAAATGTCCTGCACAATATACAAAAATATAGAAGTGGGAGTTTAGTGAGACTGAATTTGGTTAATAAAGTGAATCTTTACAAAACGAAAGTTGAAAAATAGATTCAAGAGAAGCATTTAACAACATTTAGTAATAACCTCAGAGTTCATGGTTGGTCTGTCTTGAAAGGTTCATACAGCATCATTAAAAATCAATGTCTCTAGGCCTATGTAGAAAATAAATGTTTTTTTATTTTTATTTTTATTTGGTATCACTTTATTTCGATAGTCCACTTTAGACATTTTACTACGGAGTTACTTTGCAGCAACATTAACTGTCATTAGAGTATTAGTAGACTCTCTGCTTAATATTTGCTAACACTTTATTTTGTTGTATCTTGGCAAGCACCGTTAGCAAACACATTTATTTGCATTTTGGAGATGCTTTAGATATTGGATGCTCATAAAGAGGGTGTGAGCCACCGTAAATGACGTCTGAGGTCTTTATATAACAGTGGTGGCCGGCAAAAAAGCAGACGGAAAAAAAATCATTTCCACAGAGCCACTGTACTGTACATTAGTGGATGCATTAGCGCTGACAGGCTCCCTGATGCATTACAAACACAATTTTTAGCTGAAGTGATTACAGGAGTCTGCGTAACGTGATCATTATCTCATCACAACAGATCTCCGCCAAATTTAATCTGACAGCAAACCATCCGCTCCAGAGGCACCAGTGCGGTACACCGAGTGAAGGAACACAGATGACCAGAACACAGATAAACTTCCATTAGAGGCCCTCGGGGAGAGGAGAGAAAAGAGAAGCAGATACAGGGAAGGAAAAGCTTAGAAAAATACAAAGGCAGAGTGAATCTGACGTGAAGAATTGAGCATGAAAACTGTGCCAAATCAAGTCTTCAGCGTGTGAGTGAAGACCTACTTGCATGGCCGCAAACTGTGTGTTCATCACTACAGGAAGTTCATACAGGAAATGATTTGTGAAACATTTGTGCTGACTGAGTTTTTTTTGTTGTTTTCACTAGAAGATGAATCTACACATCAACACAGTGTCAGCCCAGATCCAGGCCACATCTGAGTCATGTGGATTCCAGATGTGGGCCGGATCTGGGCCGACACTATGCTTCTGTCTGGGATTTAAGCATCATCTCAAAAACTCTTTGCAATATCTTTGACATCATGCACATAACCACTAGAAGATATTGAGATATAGATAAAACCAAATTATACCAAACTCAACCTCTGTAATATAAATCACTATAGTTATTACTGCAGCTTTTAAAAACACATATATCGATTTGATTTCAGGATGTCAGCAGTGAAGTTGCTCGTAACGTGAGTGATTCTTCTTGTGAATCGTTCTAAAGCAAACACATTTTTGGTGAAATATAGTTTCAGAGGCCTTGCTTGAACATTAAATCAACTGCGCAAAAAAAATAGTTCAATTACTTGCGAATGACTTTGGAAATCATGCTAGTTGAAACGTATAAAAATGTAATAATATTTTTAAACGCACATTTTGATTACAAGAGATATATTAGGATAAAAAAAACTCTATTTCAATACAAATGGCAGCAGTTCATGTAGAATGATAAAGGGGAAACATTTACTTGTAATGGACAGCTCAAATGTTTATTAGTTTCGAGGTTTCAAATAAATAAATAAATAAAATAATCAAAAAATAAAATAAAATAACACAAATGGCCCGGTAAAAATTAAAAGTACAACAAAATTAATTTAATTTTTTTAACTTATTTTTATATTCTTATTAAACCTTTTATGATTGCTATTTTTTTTAAAAAAATTCTGTAAAGTACTTTGATATACAAGTGTGCCATATTGTGCTATAAATATAGACTTCCCTTGCCTTCAAAAATCAAATATTTTACGCAACATTAATAGCAACAGTAAAGTCATCAAAATTATGAAATAACACAGACTTATGGGAATGATGTGGTGACTAAAACGTGTTTCACAACTGGAAACTCTTATAATTTAGCTTCGTCTCTGTCTAAGAATTCATTCTAGGATGCTTTTGCTTTTTCGAGAAATACTGAAGTAGGAACTTGATCTTTAGCACTATGCAGTTGAAATATTCCATTAAATAATAATAAAACAGACTTGATTTGGATCTGTTTCACAGCTTATTTAACAGAACTGAAGTCTGCAGGTCAAAAGGAGTTAAAGATCGTGAGAAACAGATTCAGGTCTGTTAAGAGTTGTGAATCTCTGTAGAGACCTTATCTCTGCAGAAGACCGGATTAGAGATGTCAATCACTGTCCTGCATCAGAAGCCACTACACATTTATTTCTGAGGAACTGTGCCTTTTTTGCCTGCTGCCTTGAGTTTTAGACACAATGCTTGTGTAAGCAGTCTTTATTTCCTCCAGGCCTTTATGCGTGTAGTCTGTCATAAGGGCGTTTGTATTTAATCATCATTCAGTGATCAGTTGTCTACTCTAGCATGAAAGCTGCAAAGCTTCTGTGGTCAGATGTGATGATAAGAGGTCAGGGAACATTCTCAAGGACAAAGATTTGAATCATCAAAGCGACAGTTCATTTGGAAATGAAAGCTTTTCAACTCTCATGTTTCTTTAAACCTGCCTGACTTACTTCTGTGAAACACAAAAGATGATTTATAAAAAACAAACTTCATAATGCTTTTGTGCATTCAAAGTTCAAATTGTATACACATTCAAATATGGAACATCACAATCAGTTACTAACACATTTTTGTTCCAAATTTCTGTTTTGGTTATGGAAACGTTAAAATAACATTCTTTCAACTCTCAACATTCTAGGAACATTTGATTTGTAACATTCCAAGAAAATAAAAATGTCCAGTTTCCTTAATGTTAATAGAACGCCATTTAAAGGTTAATATGATGTTCCTGAAACATTCAAACACCTGCTGTTAACAAGCAGAATCACTGAAGGAAAGAGAAACAGCAAGAACAGAAACTACAACTGACTTCCAGTCACAGCCTTAGACGAAATCAGCAGAATTATTATGCAAGTTTATATTTTGATCATATTTTTGTAGGACATTTTACAAATTCCAACCCATATCAATCTTAATAACTACTATACATTTTGTAGTTAACCATTGTTTAATATATATATATATATATATATATATATATATATATATATATATATATATATATATATATATATATTTATTTATTTATTTATTTAAAAATGCCTATACACCTAATATTTAGGTGTGCATAATTATTAAGCAGGTTTTCCTATACAGGTAAAATGGGCCAAACAAGAGATTTAACTCGCACTGAAAAGTCAAAAATTATTTAAAAAATGTTAACGTTGATACGGTCAACCATCGGTCAAACGGTCATCAGTTAACATCCCTACTCATGAGAAGGATGCAATACTAATGCAATACTAGAAATTGCTAAATTATGGCATAACCAGTGGAAAGGAAAAGTGTCATTGGTTCAGCAGGGTCATACAAAGGCCAAGAAGAAAATACACATGTTAACTGCTAAAAATGAGGAATTAAGGTGAAGAATTAAGTGTGAAACCATCAGTAACAGTGCCACAATTTTCCAAAATCTCCAGTCTCCAGAAGTACAAGGTTTCAGGACCTCAGAGACTTTGCTATGGTAAAGAATCCATAAGTTTGGAGAACGTTCCCTGGAAGCTTGGTAGACATGCAATATCTAATAATTCAATACTTAGGGCATGTTTACACGGCAGCAATGAGCTTAAATGTGTTTTAAGTGTGTTAACAATGTTTCCTTTGAGTTTTCCGTGTACAGACGACACCATTGCCAAAACGATCCCCATAAAAAAATTTTTTTGTTGTTGCCGTTTTCACTTTTCAGGAGCGTGACTGCTGCTTTTGTTGTGTGGGAAACAACAGCTTAGATAAAGATCAATGGATTTCCATTGTGTTGCACAGAAGAATGAGAATCATACATGTCTGAAACAACATCATGAAGGTGACTGAGACACGATTTTGATTTGTGAGTGCACTATTGTGTTACGGTAATGTATCATCTAATTATAGAGGACTGGGTATTTAACACTCAGTTTAACCTATTTAAAAAAGAGCAAAATGGGTGAATCATAATCATACATAAAGACAAGGAGGGATGTGACACGACAAAGACGATAAAATAGAAAAATGTCAGTGTAAAAGCCAATTGTAGGAGTGATTAAGACACACAGCGTCTAAATTTGAACATTTTGCCTAAAAAAATATATATTTTAAAAAGTAGATAAGAACCAAATAAATAAATGTAGAAATTTTACACTGTTTTCTATTAGTGTCGATAAACTGTACAAACAATGTAATTTTGTTGCAGATAAGAGTTGGGGGTTTTTTTTAACAGTTTTTTGTTCTATTCAGTGAATAAAAGGTAAATACATCAGTATTGCAAATCCATACGTACAAGTCATTTCTTTGTAGTCAGGGAAAGTTTATGAGAAAGTGGGACAGAAGTTGGAATTACTGGAAATATTTTTCAACTGTAACTGCTTCCTGATAGCGAGACCAGACATGAACAAAGCCAGTGTGAATATACTCCAGAAATCTTCCACAATTATTTCCTTATTCCACCAAAACCAAAGTCATACAAAACTGGGATAAGAAGGAAGAAATGTAGGATGATCGTGAGATTGGCTCAGGTAAAGTTCAACACGCTTGGATTGACCACAGTCTTTACAGAGTTTGTCTAGGAGATTAGACACCGTCTGACACATTCACCTCAAAGAGACATGAAAATCCTCTCACACCCAGTATAAACACACACACACACACACACACACACACCCTTTGGTGAGAACGGGATTGAGTCATGAACGGCTGACTACACCTGTACACAGACCTGATTCTGAATCAAATCACAGTATGTACTCAACAACACACACTACACTAAATTACACATGCATCTGTGGCTTTGTGCAAAACTGCAGACATTTTCAGCTTTTACAAGAATAATTACAGTGTATATCATTCATGTTTTCAAATCAAACCGTTCAGGTTAAGCAGATGTTGTATTGCAAAGCACTGAAAAGCATGTAGCACGTCGTAACACGCTTTACACAGATGACAACATTCAAGTGATGTGCACAGAAAAAAACCTCATAATAAATGTGAGATGTGTGCAGGCATGAGCCACACTTTATCATGGTTGTGATAAATTTTATGAAGATTTTAGGAATTTTGAATTTTACAAAGATGTCAATGTTTTTTAGAGCGATCACTATCAGCGGATAGTGATCACTCTAAAAAAACATTGACATCTTTGTCTATAGTCCAAATATAGCAGAGATTGCATACCGTGTCAGTGTGATGCACAGATACACCTGGAGCATGCAGTGATGCTCATATCATGATCCAGATTTATGCACTGTGGTATTTGTAAGTAATTTCAAAAAGTGACATGACGCATTTCCAAAATAGTAGCATGCACATTGTATTTGTTTTGTCATGCATAAGATTCACATTAGTCTGCAGATCTATACTGGCTAGTGCTACTTTTATTATGTTTAACTAATTACACTTAATTATCACTGTTTATATAAAGTGATGCATTTCATTTTAATGGCATATCATTAAACGTGTTTAAAGGCTTTTTATTGCAGCACACAGGGAGTCTCCGTAAATGTACTTACACAGGAAATACCAACAAGCCTTAATCATATAGTCGAGCTGGTCACTGGTGATAGGTCACGGTTTCTTAAATTCACCATGAAGTCAAATTGTGGAAATATGATTTCTTTGCAGTCTTACATTGTTCTTGTTTTAGAAGCTTTTTCATTATCAGTTCACTATCACAACTGTTTCATGCCGACTTTAAAGTGTTTTGGCTTTTAGTATGAATATGTTAGTCTCACTGTTATCTATAAGCTAGTTTGCTCCAAAACATTGACAAAATTTGCATTTAGAAGATATAAGCGTTCAAAACTTACAGACTCTCACTTCTGCCAATATGGATCAATGATTTTGATGACATCACTGCACTTCAGCTTCTCATCAGATTTTCTGTCCAATAGAATGCTCTCTAGAATCTAAAGCCCCGCCCCTTACATTATAAACTGCGCTTGGTCACTTGTTCACACATTTACTATTTTCTACATGGTGAATGGCACATAGTGCACCACTATGTAGGGGATAGGGAACGATTCAGACAGTGTAGCCTAAATGTGCTTTTCATTGGGGTGAATGAAGTCTGGGTTCACGTGAACCGCCGCAGCTCCGGTCCCAGAGACACGACACACAGAGCGGGTCATAGGATCGAGTCCCGCAGACCTCAAAACATATCCATTTGAATTTTGCACTCAATGCTGTATTTTAAAGTGATATGGAGTAGATTATTAGGATAAAAGGTTCGAGATTAGGAGGAAACTGCGGCTTTATCGAGCTCAGCGGCTCGAGCTGTGATATAAACTAAACACTATGGGCTATTTTAAAAAAAGCTGTTCGATCTGTGGCTTAATATATTTTGAAATATAGAAGTCAATGACACACCTCCTGAATCAGCATCCAGCGCTCACACAGATGCATGTATACAAATATAGGCCTACACATCTTATAGGTACAGAAGTAAATGAGGACAAGCCATTGACTTCTGTTGTGTGTAAATTAACCTTTACTTTCGGCGTTTCTTTTCACTTTTGGTATCACTCTTTTCTAGTAAAAAGCAACAACAGAAACTCAAAACATCTGTTTAGCTGGTCATTTACTGAAGGAGCACAGTGCCACTGTTCGTCCGACTGTTTGTACTGTATTTTATTTTATTTTTTTATTCAAAACTGTTTTAATTATTCTGATTTCTTTTGATTATTTTAATTTCTTCTATGTAAAGCACTTTGAATTACCACTGCGTATGAAATGTGCTATATAAATAAACTTGCCTTGCCTTGATTTTCTAGTGAATTTGATCAAACTCGCCTGCCTGTGATTTATTTTGTTTTTTGTAATCCTGGAGACCTTGCTTGGCTTGTTCAGGTGTTTGATAAGGGTTGAAGATAAAGTCTGTAAAGTCCAGAGTTGAGAAACCTCATTGCAGGTTGACCAGTTTCAACACTCCCTTGTTGCTGGTCCAAGATGGACAACAGCTTGGAAAGATGGGACATTTTGGACATTGTAGTTTTATTTAACACTCCGGAAAAAAAAAAATACTTCCAACAATTATTTGTTTCATAATGTAGGCTAATCAGTACGCTTTCTTTTAAAATATTCAGACAAAAGACAAAAAAAAAATTCAATACATAACGAGAATTTAATAATTTCTCTCTACATTTGATTTTCTTTCCAAATAAAAGTAAATACTGAACATTTTCATGTCTTCTGTGGAACATTCAAAAAGTCGTTAAATATAAATGAATTATGTTCACTTAAGAACATACCTGCTACTAAGAATGATTTCTGTTGTTCAGTCGGTGGTGCTAGCAACCTCAAGATATAGGTTTGATTCCCAGAGAAAACACATACTGTCAATATGTTTACATTGAATGCTTTGGATAAAGCACCTATTAACGGCACGATTGTGCATTTATTAAAAGACAGATATGGTAGGCTACTGTATAGATCTACAGTGAATAAAAATAAAGTAATTGAAGCTAATTAATCAGCTTTTTCAACTTCTCTGTCGCTGTAATCACTATGATTTTTAATAATTAACAATGAACTTCAAACGGAATGACCGGCACAGATACGACATGAAACAACTCTTACCGTCCGGGACTTCCAGTGGCTGAAACACCGACAAGGGAAAGCGAAGTTTATTCGTTCCCTTTTCTTTCTTTTTTTTTTTTTTTTTCTCAGTTCCTCCACAGGTGATTCAGTGTTTCCTGATTCTCTCGATAGTCAACACAGTTTTCCAACTCTTGTTACTCTCTCAGCAGCAGCCTCATGTCTCGGCGTGTTATCTCTCTCTCTCTCTCTCTCTCTCTCTCTCTCTCTCTCTCTCTCTCTCTCTCAGCATGGAGAGGGGGAGTTTCTCTTTCCTGCCTTCGCCTTCACCGTATCTTATCATTTGATCTGTGTCCTAAGATATTTCGAAATATGTCAGTGACGCCTCTTGAATCAGCATCCTGTGCTCAAACAGACACTTGTACAAACGTGTGTTAGTTTGTTCAACCATTCACCATTTAATTAAAATGTTTAACGAATATTTGTTCAACGTTCTATTTATAAAATAGCCTACATACACTATGGCACACTAAAGAGTGTCAATTTGCTGTTAAAAATACATTCAGGTGATGTCAGCAGAAATTACCCATGTTGTTCTCTTTTTATATTGGCCCATTTTAACTGAATGTTGTGCCGTGGTTTAAGAAGGTCTGTTGATACTCTAACTCTCATAATTTTAAAACAAGTATACTTTTTTCACATTTAAAAAAAGATGTATAGCCTTTGTTGGGAATTTGTTGATTTAGGATATAGGAATTGAATATAGGAATGTTGATTTACTTATGAGACCCATTCTAATTTATAAAAATATCATTAGATCTCATGCATAGCTTATTTGATGGTAATTATACGTAATTTACCAAAACGTGGCCCATTTTAGCTGACTTCACCCTAGTAAAATAAACAAGGACAATTGACTTATGTTGTGTGTAAATGAATACAACCTTCACTTTTGGCGTTTCAAGACTTTTCACTGTTGGTATCACTATTTTCTAGTGAAACTTAACCCTCGACCTTTCACATTGGAGGCGTACAAACAAATGACGTCAAGATTTATGAACACGTCTTTGAATAATTCACTCAATCGAACATTCGTTTTAAACAGGATTCTTTTCTCAAAACCAAGTACGCAAAGTTTGGTAAATCTGAAAATGGTACTGCAGGGTACTTGATATTACCACTCAGCTTGCTCTATCTACTCCGGTTGTATCTCACATAACGAAATATGTTATGAAACACCACCATGCCTCTATTCATCTGCATTTTAAAAATCTTATATTATCAGCCACACAAATGTGGTTCAGGCAACGTGCACATTATCTTCCCTGCTGCGTGTATGTTTATAACAAAACATAATATAAAACTCAACCCTACCTTGTTATGTGGTTAAGGCAGTATGTGCACATGTACAGTGATAATCTGCACTGTAATAAAATGAATTATGACATAGCAACATGTAGGATTGAAAATAGTCCAAGATATTTGAAATGAACAAAGACATTTGCTTCACTGTTTTCCACCCCCTCTTTCCCCAATGACCATTTGGATTTGAGGGTCTGATAGTGATCAGGCCTGTAGGCTGAGATGTGTGCATTCCGGGGGTCTATGGATGGTCACACCTTTAGTATCGTGGGGGAAGTTGGGATTACCTGATTGGTCAGTTTGAACGTCTCACATTTGGGTTTTAGTCACATGGTCAGGGAAAGGATAAAAGAAGATTGGAACTGTTGCTCTGTCTCTTTTATGCTCTGGGTCTACTCTCTTTCTCTTTACCTTCTCTCTCTCTCTCTCTCTCTCTCTCTCTCTCTCTCTCTCTCTCTCTCTCTCTCTCTCTCTCTCTCTCTCTCTCTCTCACTCCCCCTCTATCTATCAATCTCACAGGTAACATTTTACAAACATGCTGGGTACAATTAATGATATAAGTTATTATCATCTCATACATCTATTTTGTAACTATTTTAAGAGTAACCATAACCATATTTTGTCATTAAACCTTTTCAATTACAAATAATATGCTAACTAGTTTTGATTTGGTATTGGCTTTGAAGTGCAACCTATTGCAATACAATATTGTCACTCTATATAGCAACGCTCTCCCACATATTAAGCTATTTTAACTGCGCTTATTTCCGGGTGGTGATAGACAAGAAATGTACAGTTTTCAACCATCTTGCTGACAACGTTTCTTTAGTCATTCGGCAGTCTTGAAGTCTGAACCCCTGCAGGAAATCCACCCTTACAAACACAACCCTGTCTCTTTTTGTTAGGTTGTTTGTCAGTTTTAATGTACAATAATAGCATTATAAAAGTATACGTAAAAGGAATACGAAGCTAAATAAAGACAAGCAAACAATTCAGTCAAACTTACAAAGCATGATCTAGTAGGCTACAAAGTTAAATAGAGTAAATATAAAGTTTTGAAACTTCACTTTGCCCTCAGCCAAAACGATTTGGAACGAGGAAACACATTAAAGATTGATGAGACCAAAGATCACCAGTTAGATATACACAAGATTAATTATCTCATGTTCAACCACTACAGAGACATCATGCGAGCGGCAAACGTCAACGACCAATTTGTACAAATTCGTACGAGTGAGTAAAAGGTGGGTTTCGTACGATTTGACTAAACCCACGTGATTGGTAAGTTTAGGGGCGGGGTCAAGTGTAGGTCATTCGTACGAATTCATTAGTCACCTCATAAAATTCGTAAGAATTGCCGTGAGATTGTGTTGGAAGGACTAGCCGAGGAAAAGCTGTTCTCTGCAGGGTACATTAGCGCTGAGCGCCCGGTGATCGCCTGGGTCTCACATGGGGTTGTTCTCATGTTATGCGGTTTCTAATCGAAATATGACTTTGTTACAAAAGAGGACATCAGGACTTACAGCATGTTTATCAGGGATTCTGAGAGACAATAGTGAATAGGGAAATAAATTATACATCAACATCATATGATATGTTCGATATTATTATGAAAATGTTACCAATTATTACATTATTAAAAAAAAAATCCCGATTTTTTCAATACATGTTGCCCCAAGAACACATTAATACATTGTATTAAATGGGTATACAAATTGTATATTAATTAATTAATCTTTCATAACAAAGGATTGGGCGCAGTTCCGCGTCCCAACCTGGAAAATTGGGGAGTCCAGGAACCGAACCTTTTCCGCATCCGCCATATCAACCAGGGATGCGTTTCCCAAAAGGATCGTTGGCCAACTATGATCGCAATTTCCATTGAACTCTATTGGTAACGACGGAACTTGCGACCATAGTTGGCTTTGGGAAACGCACCCCAGGCTGAGCCAACGATGGCGACCACCGGGGTGGACATCGCTAGACCGATCAATCAAGCCACAACGCTCGTGCTCCGGAGGGCAAAGTCGTTTGCGGTGCGGAGCTCACTCAAGAGCACACGGTCTAGGCTACCCTCGTGCATGTCCATGAGTGCCTCGGCCTGATAGACCTGTAGCAACGCCATGGGGTACAAAGAGGAAGCGGCTTGCCGACAGGCTTTGTAAGCTTTTCCCGTAAGAACGGACAAGAACTCACAGGCCTGAGAGGGGAGACGAGGATCCCCCGTCCAAGCATGACATGAATCCCATCCCCCCCCCCCCCGAATTCCTTTCCAGTCAAAGGTAGTTTCATGATCAGGTTTCCTGTCAGGTTTTTTGTCAGGTTAAAGCTTCTTTATGAGGGTCTCGACAGGGAAATGATGTCAGTTGTGGTGGATATGAGTGGGTCTGAGTGCAGGTTTAATGGATATTATTTTTAAAACAAAAATATTTACAATAAACGGTATCGATCTGAAAAGTGACTCAGTGTGGGTTGTCTAAAGCACAGCTGCATGGGGAATGATATTTCATTATTCACTTTCTATGGAAATCTATCCTACAGCACATCTTTACTTACCGTAAATTGTGATTTTATTCTCACTCTTGGACTGAACATTGATTCCATGTAATGTGGGAAAATATGATTCATAGATTGTGATGACAAATGTTAAAAACCATGAAAAAAAAATCAACATGCATCATCTCCATCCTGGAGATCAATGACACAGTTTCCCAGCTGATGTACTGGAACACTGGAAGAAAAAAATGGCCTTAAATTTTTAAGTACAATCAACTTAAATTGCATTAAACTTACTTAAACAATGAGATGAATCTTGTATAACTCTTGAATAACCGATGAGTTAAAGCAATGTAAAAACACATGTTGTCATAACTTATTGACCATAATTGTTTATTCAGTGAACATTCATAATGCTACTATATCCTGCTTTGTTATATCCTCTATTTAAAGATTCACTCTGTTTTTGTACTTCTCTCACTGCAGTTGCTGGATTAAACTAAAAACCAAAAGATCCCTTTTCCTTTGGCTTGTTCCACTTTTGTTTTTCCTCTCATTTTGTCAACTCATAAATGATCAGTTACTGACTAATAACTATAATAAATCCACACTCTTACACACCCTAACTTGTCCAGACACACTCCTACCAAACATCCACTATAAAACAACCATTGTTTAAAAAACTACCACCTCCATCATCTTCTTGTAATAATAGAAACAAATACTATAAATAAATAAAATTATGATTTCACTGCAAAAGTACTCTACCCAGCCAAATGAATAAATAAAGTCGCGGTTTGGATTTAAACAGGCAAATGCTCAAGTGTCAATGATTGGATCATTATTGCAGTGATTATTATGTTTCTTGCATGTTATATATTTGTCAACAATTCTTCTAACTCTAATGAATGGAGTGTGTCGTGTTTCATTTCCTAAACAAGCAGGTAGGAAGACACATCATGGTCATATTCCAGGATGACGATGTTAAAGGATTAGTTCACTTTTTAAAAAAAAAAACTTTTGCTGATAATTTACTCACCCCCATGTCATCCAAGATGTCCATGTCTTTCTTTCTTCAGTCAAAAAGAAATTAAGGTTTTTGTTGAAAACATTCTAGGATTTTTCCATATAATGGACTTCATTGGGTACCAAATGGTCCAAGGTCCAAATGACAGTTTCAGTGCAGCTTCAAATGGCTTTAAACGACACCAGACGATGCATAAGGGTCTTATCTTGCGAAAAGATCGGTCCTTTCAAAAATAAATAGTTTTATAAAAAGTTTTATAAGCACAAATGCTCGCCTAGCTCTGTTCTGTGATGCGCGTTCGTGACTCTCCTGTTCGAACTCGTTCATCAAAATGAACGAATCTTTTTTCGAGTCATTTCGTTCATTCAACGAACGAAATTACTCGAAAAAAGATTTGTTAATTTTGAACTAGTCTTTTTTCGAGTCATTTCGTTCGTTCACCGATCGTTTCGCAAGATAAGACCCTTATGCATCGTCTGGTGTCGTTTAAAGCCATTTGAAGCTGCACTGAAACTGTCATTTGGACCTTGAACCGTTTGGTACCCCATGAAGTCCATTATATGGAGAAAAATCCTAGAATGTTTTCATCAAAAACCTTAATTTCTTTTCAACTGAAGAAAGAAAGACATGGACATCTTGGATGACATGCGGGTGAGTAAATTATCAGCAAAAGTTTTTTTTTTACAAAGTGAACTACTCCTTTAAAATTCATCAGTGAATGGTTGTGAGGGGCATGAAGAATCATTTTCACCTCTAAATCCAGAGCTTAAACTCATTGTAAGTCTTTGGGATGTGCTGGAGGAGACTTTACAGAGTGCTGGACTCTTGCATTGACAATACAAGATATTGACCAAAACAAATTATGCACCTACGGATGGAAATACATTAATTTAGGTTCTAGACTCTGGAATGAAAAGCAATTTTTTAAATTCATTTGTCTGGATGGGACAATGCATATTGATGAACGTACAATGTAAATTGACGTGAATCGCCGGATTTAGCACAGTGCTAATTTCCATCCGTAGACCCAGACAAGGAGAAACAAACAAACAAACAAACAAACAAACAAAAAAACAAACAAACAAACAAACAAAACAGACAATAAAACCAAACATACATATAGAGCTAAAAAAAAAATAAAAGTGTCTATGCTTAAATAAAAAACTTAATACATAATAATTGTTTAAGGTGCTTATTTTATAATGCCATACGCATAGACATACTAAAGTGCTTGTTATAAATGTACCTATTTTAATGTGCATATTTTAAAGGGCCTATGCATAGTTCTTACCTAATGTTCACATTTTTGATTGTTATTTTGATTGCAAAACACAAAATTCTGCACAAACAGTTATATTCTATTATAAAAAGAGAAACATTATATTTTTCAATAGCACAAATCTTTCATCACACAAACCATTGGCTCCTTGGTTTTTGCCTCGAATTCTATGCATTACACAATTTTTAGTTATGACTTTTTAAACTATACTTTGTCACGGAATAGAGTTGAAGCAAATAAATAGCAAATGTTCGTGTTTGAAACTATAGATTTGAAAATCCCATTGGCTAATTACAGGGCATAACGGTAACACAACTGATGGGAATAAATATTAACTGAACTTGTAACAGTTTTGTTGCACAGCACAATATTGTGCTGAAATTAGATCTCGTGTTTGTTGAGTTAAAACCAAATTATTGTCGTATAAGCATAGCAAACATCTTGGCAAAAAGGCTAACACACGTAAGAGTTATATCCAACAATTAACATTAGCCGTAATCATACAGAGAGAACATAGTTGCATACTACAGGTGGAATCCGCCTCAATACAAGCTCGCTGAGATCCAGGTGAGGTGAACACCTCGGGTGCCAGAGGCCCAGGGTTTAGCTCCACATCACCAGCTAGAAGTGCGTGCCCTGTGTGTGAGTCAATCTTGAAGCAGTATCACCCTTTGTTGTCGTGCTTGCTCTCGAGTGGACATTTTTCGGGAGGCTTGAGAACAAAAGAAGTTGGCTTCTTGCGGCTGGGAGGAAAACTCTGCCTCTGTAGTAAAAGGTAGCGGTGTGAGCAGATGATAACACACAGTATTATGAAGGCAGAAGATGTCAAAACAGTCGCTAGGGTAAAGTAGGGCGTTCATTGAGATTTCAGCCTTGTTTAATAAGTGAAAAAGGTTTAGAAATCCTACGTTTAGGATGTAGACGCTCTGCTGTTAAGCAAAGCTGTGACGGTGACCATCTTGCAGTTGCGTAGAGAGAGTCGTCTGGCCCGAGATCAGGGGCCAAGGATGATGGGTAAGTGTTGAAGATTTTCTCTTCTCGTTACCCGATAGGACCGCTACTGGGCACTCGTGCAGCGTAAGCATGACGTGCATCTGAGTGAATGAGACAGAGGGAAGGACATTGAAATTGGACTTAAATGCTGCCAATAAGGGCTGCGCCTTAAATCACATACTCTCTTGAGTAGGTATACATTGAGGTGAATGCAAACAGAGTTTTCTTTATATATTATAGACTGATTTTTTTCATGTTGCACATCTTCTGGATAGACTTTTTAATAGACTTTTTTTGCCTTTCACCAAAATAGAATATAATAAGCTTTTTTTACCCCTGATAAATCAAGTGCACAAACTATATGAATGAACTATGTGCAGATAGATGCCTAGCTCGGCGAAACATTGGTGTGTCAAACTATATGAAAGTCTGATTCTGTCAAACAACACCAAAATGTAATGTATTTTTAATGAGTATTGATTATAAATATATTGTGTTTTTGTGTGTGTGCATATGCGTGTGTGTTTGTGTGTGTACATGGATATGGGCGCCATCTGCTGGACAGAGTTCACATAACATACCAGTACATATCTACAGTACAACAGTCTATAGTCAGATGATCTTATAAAAACCAGACACAAAACTTCAAAAGAAAAATGTTTTATTGAAATTGTGTTTAAATGACTGCATGCATGTACATGTATCAAGATAAAATGTTAAAATAATCCTTAAAAATATAATTCATAAAACACTCTTAAATTAGTATCATTAGACAAAATATTTGTTATTAAAGATAGATAGGAAAGAGAAACCATTTGAAAGTGTTTCTTTCTTCTTTTGTTCTTTTTTTTTACAAATGCAAAGGAAAAAAGAGGAAAATCGTTCTGCACTCTGAACATGTCTTTTAAAAGTTATTTTTAATATTATACTATTTATAAACCTCTGTTATTGTAAATGCCTTATAAATATTTAGGCTATATAAAAAAAATTCAATGCATAATGTGTAAGTGTTTTATGTGTCCATAAATAAATGGTCAATGAATCAACAAAACGTCTCTGGTTACGTATGTAACCTTAGTTCCCTGAAGGGAACGAGACGCTGCGTGAAACGCTGTGGGAACGCCCCTGCGTGAGTGCGTCATGAAGCACGTATGAAATCAGTCCAATGGCGAGACGGAACGTCATAGGCGGGTGACGTCATCGACCAGGAAACTATATAAGCACCCCAAAACACAAGCGCATCAGCTTCTGATAAGACTGAAGCAAGTGCTCACGGGCATGCTGGGAGTATGGCACAGACACGCAGCTTCTCGTTCCCTTCAGGGAACTAAGGTTACATACGTAACCAGAGACGTTCCCTTTCAGGGAACTCGAGCTGCGTGAAACGCTGTGGGAACGCTAATACCAACGTCGCCATACGAGCAAGTGTCCGTCGTGTGTAGTCGAGGCGCACATTCGGACGAAAGCCCCTGCGCCCCTGGAGTGGAGCTGAAGTCAAGATGGTAAAACTTTACGAATGTGTGCGGTGAGGACCAGCCTGCCACATCGCAAACGTCCTGAATTGATACTCCTGGCAAAATAGCCTTAGAGGCAGCCATACTCCTGGTTGAATGAGCCCGGACAGCCAAAGGAGAAGGCTGACTTGCAGACTCGTAGGCAATTGAGATGGCCTCGACCACCCACTTGCTCAACCTCTGCTTAGATGCAGGACAGCCCTTCCTAGGGGGTCCAAAACAAACAAACAATTGTTCACATTTTCTCCACAGGGCAGCTCTGTGGACGTAAGCATCTAGAGCCCTAACTGGGCAGAGCAGATTTAGTTTCTCTTGGTCCGACGTCAAAAAGGGAGGAGGAAAAAGCCTGCAGTACAATAGGCCTGACAACATTAGTTCGAACCTTGGGAACATACCCCGGTCTAGGGAGGAGGAAAGCCTTAACCATGCCAGGTGAAAATTCCAAGCACGAGGGAGAGACCGATAGAGCTTGAATATCTCCTATTCTCTTTAATGAAGAGATAGCAAGAATAAAGATAGTTTTTAGAGTAATGAATTTCTCAGAAACTTCTTCAATGGGCTCGAACGGTGCTTGAGAGAGACCTTCTAGAACAACCGCAAGGTCCTAGGTCGGCACCCTCGTGCGAACTGCTGGCCTCAGCCTCAAAGTGCCATGAAGGAAACGAGTTATAAATGGGTGTCTCCCGAGAGATGCTCCACTTAAAGGGACGTGGTAACCAGATAAGACCGCCACGTACACCTTCAGTGTGGAGTGGGATAACCCTGTGGAGAAACACTCCTGAAGGAATTCCAGCACTGCACCCACCGGGCAGTTAACTGGGTCCAACTGGTGTTCCCCACACCAACAGGTGAACATCTTCCATCTCAAGGCATATAATTTCCTAGTGGCCGGAGCTCTGGAGTGGAGGACAATCCCCACAACCTCAGTCGAGAGACCAGATTCTATGAGCTGGGCCCCCTCCGAGGCCTAGCCCACAACCTCCATAGTTCTGGGCGGGGGTGAAGAATCAACCCACTCGCCTGAGAGAGAAGGTCCCTCCTGATCGGAATCTCTAGAGGAGAGCCGTCGAGGAGAGAAATTAGGTCCGCAAACCAAACTCGGGCCGGCCAGTACGGGGCTACCAACAGTAGACTGACCCCGTCCCGGTGAACCCTTTCCAGAACTACTGGGAGCAGAGCAATCGGGGGAAATGTGTACAGGCGTGACCTCGAGATATATATATATATATATATATATGTGTGTGTGTGAAAAACTTCTGCCTAGCAATTTCTAAGGACAGACAAAAACACTTGAGACACAGACTTTTTCATACACAGAGTGCTTGCTGAAGACTCAGAAGCTGATGCGCTTGTGTTTTGGGGTGCTTATATAGTTTCCTGGTCGATGACGTCACCCGCCTATGACGTTCCGTCTCGCCATTGGAATGATTTCATACGTGCTTCATGACGCACTCACGCAGGGGCGTTCCCACAGCGTTTCACGCAGCTTGAGTTCCCTGAAAGGGAACTGTCCAATTATTCCAGGCCCAGAGTGGCCATTGGGAGGATTCGAGTTAATTTTAACCCCATCAGACCTGAATTAAGTTCCAGAAAAATACAAAAGTACAGTTCATGAGGCTTCCAAAAATGAGACCAAATACAAATAATACAAATGTCAACACTCTTTAATTGTATTTTTTTATTGTAAACATACGATTAAATGATTTCCATTACACGAGAGTAGATGTTAAAACTTCATGCTGATTTGTACTCGGCTTTCGCCAAGATAATCACCAACTAAGACGTAGCTTTACAGTAACCTATGCTTCTCCATCCATTTACGCTTCTTTCCATCTGGTGACGTGAATCTTATGTCTGGTGTTAATACTGTGTATTGCTCGTCAGCACACACAACGGCTGCAACCACAGTGCGGTCCCCCCATAACAACCCTCTGGATTGAGCGGAGTAGGGAACATCTCTAGGGTCTTCAAGTGGGCACCTTCCGTCCTCAGTGTTTCGTCGACTAGCCCACGACACCTCAAGAGGGCTCGACAGTGACTCTGGCGTCCCAGAGTCACCCCCCTCCGTCCCCCACTCAACTCAGCCCAGCTTACTGACCTCTACTCCCCTCTTGCTGCTGAGACCTAACCACAATCTCACAATCTCTCCGCAACCCAACCATACGCGCCAACCTGTTTGACTAAGGCTGTCGAGCCCCACTGGTGCGTTAATATGCAGTTTCAGTGGCAACGGTTCCGTATGGCATACCACCTACCACAAAACACAATATCTGCCCAACCACCCGTCATTCACGCAATATACACAGGAACGTAATGACTGTAAATACTATACAACCTATACAAATAAACCAACAGTTGCTGCTGAGACCTAACCACAATCTCACAATCTCTCCGCAACCCAACCATACGCGCCAACCCGTTTGACTAAGGCTGTCGAGCCCCACTGGTGCGTTAATATGCAGTTTCAGTGGCAACGGTTCTGTATGGCATACCACCTACCGCAAAACACAATATCTGCCCAACCACCCGTCATTCACGCAATATACACAGGAACGTAATGACTGTAAATACTATATAAAAGGAAGTAGAAATACTTTTTTCTACTTCCTGCTCAGCTACTGTTCGGACGCTCTCGCTTACTGCTCCGCGCTTTGCTCTATCGCTTTTATATTTCTATATTTTATCTCCTTTTATCACCTAATTTTAACTTCAGCAAATCAGCACAGTGCTCAAACGTTTGGATTACTACAAAAAAAAGCAGAATTATTTTATTCAACCAGCCTCCCACTGAAAGCTTACATTCCGGGGAAGAGAAAACAAAACTGCCTACATTCATAAGGATAAGAAAATGCCTCCTCTGGAATCTACTTGCTGCTCCAACTGCCACAGACTTTTACAAAGGATTGCAATTCTTGAAACAAAGTTAATTGCGGGACCACCAAACCAGACGGAACACACAACAGAGCTTCGTCATGGACGTCCTCAGCATACAGCCGGTGAGTCCCATGAATCTAGTGCTTCTCGACAGGCCATACTGAGTGTAGAGAAACAAGCCGATCGTTTTACTAATCGATGGCACAAACAGGGTGCGAGACCCAAAGGCACTCGAGACATCAGATTGTCACGAGCATCACATATTACTGCAGTAGCATCCTCTACCCCAGATACGGCTCTGACAAGGACTGCAAACACTGGTCTCCTACCACCGCCTATACATCTTGAGAACAGATTTGAAGTATTAATGAATGAGGAATCCCCAAATTTGATGAATGTGATCACACACAGACAGAATCAGCCAGTAGCTAACACTGATGCTAACTGGGGCTCAAGGTCGAGCAGACAGCGGCACTCAGCTCACAGTGCAGCCGAGCCCAGGACTCTGATAGTGGGCGACTCCGTAATCAGAAACATTAATAGCAGGGATACAACAACGTGCTGCCTTCCACAAGCAACAACATCTGATGTAAACAGGGAACTTCAGAACATTCTGATGAAACATAAGACTGCAAATCGACTGATCATTCATGTGGGGAAGAATGATATTCATAAAGAGCAGTCGGAACTTCTTAAAAAGGATTTCAATGAACTTTTTGAAACACTTAAAAGACTGAAAGTTCAAACATTCATCAGTGGACCACTCCCAGCAAGAGGAACAAACAGGTTTTCACGGTTGCTTGGGCTTAATACATGGCTGCAAAAAACCTGCAATATAAAAGGAGTGAACTTTATTGACAACTTCAATCTTTTCTGGAGTCAGAGGCAACTGTTTCAACAGGATGGCCACCACCCAAACAAACTTGGTTCAAGAGTGCTAAAGGACAATATCTACTTCTCCCTCCGTCATCCTTCTGCAATGTGTGCCAATCCACTCAACCTGAATGGCACACACACACCTGGATACAGTATGAATGACCACAGGATTTCACTTCAGCCCCTGAATGGACATGCGGTTGACACATCACACAAGGACAGTGATAACACCACTCAGCCACAACAACCTCTGCTCACGGACACAATCTCAGCTGAGCCCTGCCCACAGAGCTCACCACAGACAGACTGTGACATACCAGCACTGCTCCAATATACAGCACCCAAGGACGACTTTCTGGAAAACAGCCAGGGAAACCAGGACAGCATATTACAGCCTCCAATAACACCAGAGCAAAAATCACTCTCACTGGAAACATTATCACTCTCTCCAGCATCTCCACTTCTGTGCTTCTCAGAGAAAATGGAACAACTGGTGCATGCTGGAACTAGACTATCCCACTCTTTTGCTGCGAGCCCCCAGATACCAACCAAAAAACGCCAGGCCCCACAACCACCAAAGCCTACGGGCCCAGCTCGCCCTCCCCCTCCCCCTGTGAGAGCTCTTCGGCCTCTGCCACAGCGCCAGGGCCCACACCCTCCTCCGGCGGCTCGAGGTGAACCAAAAACAACTGATACCAGCTCTCAGTGATATGTGTCGGGTCCCCGCTATGATAACAATAACTTTCTCAAATGTTTACAGAACAAGCGGGAACCCAGTGTGCCTGTATGTTTTTCTATTGCTGTTCAATTACATGATAGAAAGTCTAAGGCCTTCAAAAGCCGTACAGCAAACCCATCTAATCTGGTGCCTATTACACGACATACCAAGATTGCTGTGGGGACAAAAAGTAAGACTGTTAAGTTAGCACTTTTAAACATCCGCTCACTTAAAAATAAATCACTTTTAGTCAATGACTTAATAACCACATACAACCTGGATTTTATGTTGCTAAATGAAACTTGGCTAGAAGAAAGTTGCAGTGCAACAGTCCTCAATGAAACAGCCCCTCCTAACTTTACTTTTATGAGTGTCTGCAGAGCTGTCAGAAGAGGCGGAGGTTTAGCTGCTCTTTATAAAGATGTCTATCAATGTAAGCAAATATCATTTGGGAATTACCCGTCTTTCGAATATCTGGGTATTGTGTTAAAAGGTGCTCCACGCATTTTACTTATCATTGTTTACAGGCCTCCAAAATACTCTCCAGCTTTTGCTGAGAACTTAACAGAACTGTTAAGTTCTATTTCCTCAGAGTTTGACTGCTTTGCCATTGCTGGAGATTTTAACATTCACATAGATAATGCAGAAAACAATATGGCAAAAGAAATCAAAACTGTTTTAAAAACTTTTGATCTGACTCAGCATGTACATGGAGCCACACATAATCGTGGACACACTCTAGATTTACTTATCAGTAAGGGTCTAAACATTTCATCAATTGTTATTAAGGATGTAGTACTGTCTGATCATTTTTGTATTTTCTTTGATATATTGATCTCTCCTGCCATTGAAGCTAGATCTGTGTCTGTCAAGAAGAGATGCTTAAATGAGAATACTAGTGTACTATTTATGAAGGCTATATCTTTAACACCAAGCATATCTGCTGACTCTGTTGATTTTCTCCTTGATTCTTTTAACTCAAAAGTTAAGAGTGTAATTGATGATATTGCTCCTGTGAAAGTCAGGAAGAAGAGTGGCAGACAAAAAGCACCTTGGAGAAACTCAACAGCAGTGCAAAATATGAAAAGACAATGCAGAAAAGCAGAGCGCATGTGGCGGAAGACAAAACTTGTAGTCCATTATAACATCTACAAAGACAGCATCCATGCTTTCAATAAGGAACTAAGCAAAGCTAGACAGACTTTTTTCTCGAATATTATAAACAGCAATATAAACAACACGCGCACTCTTTTTGCTACTGTAGAGAGACTGACAAACCCCCCAAGCCAGATTCCCAGTGAAATGCTCTCAGTGAGAAAGTGCAGTGAGTTTGCTTCTTTCTTCTCTGAGAAAATCAATAATATCAGAAAGGTGATCAGCTCATCCTTGAGTTGCGCTGGGGTCAGGCAGATCAAACAACAGCACGAGAAAGTAGCAACTATGTCTGATTTCGAAGAAATTGATGGCAAAATTTTGGAAGAAACCGTACAGCAACTAAAAACATCAACCTGCGCCCTTGATGCACTTCCCACATCTTTTTTCAAAAATGTGTTACACAGCTTAGAAGCAGATCTCCTAGAAGTGGTAAATGCCTCACTTCTCTCTGGGAGTTTTCCGACCTCCCTGAAAACTGCTGTTGTCAAGCCCCTCCTGAAAAAGAGCAATCTGGATAAGACCATATTAAACAACTATAGACCGATCTCAAATCTTCCTTTCATAGGCAAGATCATTGAAAAAGTTGTCTTCAATCAGCTGAACAAATTCTTAAGCTCGAATGGATACTTTGACCATTTTCAATCTGGTTTCCGACCGCACCACAGTACAGAGACCGCGCTCATAAAGATAATAAATGATATTCGCTTAAATACTGATACAGGCAAATTATCAGTGCTGGTACTACTCGACCTCAGTGCTGCATTTGACACTGTCGATCACAAAATACTTCTTGACAGGCTGGAAAACTGGGTCGGGCTTTCTGGGATAGTCCTAAAATGGTTCAGGTCATACTTAGGAGGCAGAGGTTATTATGTGAGTATAGGAGACCATAAGTCTGAGTGGACATCCATGACATGCGGAGTCCCTCAAGGCTCAATTCTTGCGCCACTCCTATTCAACCTGTACATGCTCCCAATGAGCCAAATAATGAGAAAGAACCAAATCGCTTACCATAGCTATGCAGACGACACACAGCTCTACTTAGCCCTATCGCCTAACGATTACAGCCCCATTGACTCCCTTTGCCAATGCATTGATGAAGTAAACAATTGGATGTGCCAAAACTTTCTTCAGTTAAACAAAGACAAAACTGAAGTCATTGCGTTTGGAAACAAAGATGAAGTTCTCAAGGTGAACGCATACCTTCAGTCTAGGGGTCAAACAACTAAAAATCAAGTCAGGAATCTGGGTGTGTCTCTAGAGTCAGACCTTAGTTTCAGTAGTCATGTCAAAGCAATAACTAAATCAGCATATTATCACCTGAAAAATATTGCAAGAATTAGATGCTTTGTTTCCAGTCAAGACTTAGAAAAACTTGTGCATGCTTTCATCACCAGTAGGGTGGATTATTGTAATGGACTTCTCACTGGCCTTCCCAAAAAGACCATAAGACAGTTGCAGCTCATACAGAACGCTGCTGCTAGGATTCTGAGCAGAACCAGAAAATATGAACACATCACACCAGTCCTCAGGTCTTTACACTGGCTGCCAGTTACATTTAGGATTGATTTTAAAGTATTATTACTGGTATATAAATCATTCAATGGCCTAGGACCTCAATACATTGCAGATATGCTCACTGAATATAAACCCAACAGATCACTCAGATCATTAGGATCACATCGGCTAGAAATACCAAGGGTTCACTCTAAGCATGGCGAGTCTGCTTTTAGCTACTATGCCAGCCGCAGCTGGAACCAGCTTCCAGAAGAGATCAGATGTGCTCCTACAGTAGTCACATTCAAATCCAGACTCAAAACACATCTGTTTAGCTGTGCATTTACTGAATGAGCACTGTGCCACTGTTCGTCCGACTGTTTGCACTGTATTTTATTTTATGTTTTAATTATTCTGATTTCTGTATTTTATCTTTTATTCTAAACTGTTTTAATTATTCTGATTTCTTTTGATTATTTTAATTTCTTCTATGTAAAGCACTTTGAATTACCATTGTGTATGAAATGTGCTATATAAATAAACTTGCCTTGCCTTGCCTATAACCTATACAAATAAACCAACAGACCTTTCAAGTTTTCAAGAATCTACGAAACCGTAGCATGGCGGCCTGTACACAGCCAGCTAGAATCTTTCCGTCTCAACCACAGCCAGTTGCTGCTCCTTTCTGCTGCTTCAGTTAAGTTCTTTACTGTACGACGCAACTCTTGGCCACTGAATCCGACGTCTCTGAGGAACCGGGTTGTAGAGTGTGCCACAAAACCTCGACAACCCACTTCCACTGGATAAACCTGGACTCTCCATCCTCGCTGTTCTGCTTCAGTGGCTAGATGAGCATACCGCAGTTTCTTCCTCTCATATGCCTCATCTACCGCATCCTCCCATGGCACTGTTAACTCTATCAGTTGAACAATGCGTGCTGATCCAGACCACAAAACAATATCTGGTCGTCGGTTAGTGGTGGCAATCTCAGGTGGAAAAATAAGCCGTTGATCAAGATCAACCAGCATCTTCCAGTCCCTAGCTGCTTCCAGTTGTCCTGGGCGAGAATTGGTGTTAGCACCTTTTCTTGGTGGTTGCTCGCCTGGGCGGAGGAATATTGTCTTCTGCGTGTAATGTTATGCTAGAACAGGCGGCAATTTATTGGTCATACTACGCTTGCCTTCCAATGCTAAAGCCAAACATCGCAATACTTGGTCATGGCGCCAAGTAAACCGACCCTGGCTAAGAGCCACCTTACATCCTGTCAAAATGTGCCTTAATGTGGCAGGTGATGAACACAAAGGACAAGATGGATCCTCTCCTACCCAGAGGTTTAGGTTCTGCGGTGATGGGAGAACATCATATGTTGACCTAATAAGGAAACTGATCCTACTCTCTTCCATTGACCAAAGGTCTTGCCAGCCCATTTTGCGTTACTGATTTAATTTGATTGAAATGTATTTTTAATTTATTTCTTTGTTTATTATATTATAATATTATATTTAAATAAATGGAATTTCAAGAATTTGACATAAAACATGATATTTAATAGGATAGAAAAACATTGCCTTTATATAAGCAAAAAAATAACATGAAAATCTATTTAAGGAAGCAAATATTGTCACTTAATGGAAAAGGTGTGATGCCGTTTCCAGCGAAATTACCCGGAACAATTTATCCCAGGAACTTTTTTCCCCCGGACCTGATGCCGTCTGCGTTTCCACTGCGGTCTAAAGTACTGTGGTGATTAGGCTATTAGTCCGGTGACATAGGACTGCAGCTAGTTTACAGTTCTCTCTGAATTTAAGCTTAATAAAGCCTGAACCTCGTCCTCAGTCCATCTGTCGTATTTTTTAAACTCATTTGTTGGTTCCATAGACAGTAAAAGAAATGGACACAGCGACCCCATTGATTTCAACAGAGAAGACTGAAGCCCGATTATTGCACTTCCTGCCTGATGGCTGAGCGACTGCGCTGGCTCAAACTGAGCGTGACGACAGTCTGACAGTTCTACATCTTCTAGTAGCTGTGGCAAAACAAATCTGAATCACCTAATTCTTCAAAAACGTTGTTGAAATATTTTGTCCCGTTGTTTTTATGGACTCTCTATCTATGGGCTTCTCCTTTTGACTTTATGCCTCTATGTCCCCCCGATTGCCTCATAGACAGTGAAAGACTGCCTGCGAGCTTCTCCTCCTGTCTATACGGTAATGTCTCTATTGTGCAACATAAAGTTGCGTGGATATGACGCAATCGTTAGCCTGTTTTTAACAAAAACGGCTTCTAAGGGGCCATAACGTAAGATACAAAATAATGGAGCCTTTTATACATTGTCGTGTTTATTTAGAAATAAATAATGGACAATTGAACTCTTTGGACGCCTCAGACGTAAAGTTATTCGCTGTCAAAGGGACGCCAAAATTAAATAACATCTTTATGTTATAACAGTGGTTTGTGTGTTATCTTGTAATAACAAATCATTTATCAGGAGCATTTATGTTGATGTGTATGCTGGCGACACGTAGGCTAACTTGAAAGCATTTGGAGGTACCGAAAAAAAGTCTATTTGCAAGCGGGAGCGGGACAAAACATAAATGTTGCAGGCGGGAGAAAGTAACATAGAAAGTAGTTGAGAACGTCAGTTATAACGACCCACGCATTAAAAATTGTTGGGTTTAAATCGGGCTCATAATTACAGTTAATGTGTCGGGCCGGGAAGCGCACAGCACGACATGCTCTACTTTTGACGACGTCTACTCGCTTTACCCTCCTCACCCACAGGTTCCGCTGGATAGATATACTTTTTTCTGAAGGAAATCGATTAAACCCTACACCCTTTGCTGTATATCTGGCGACGCAACCCCAAACACAACACATTTTCGCCATCGTTTCAACTTTGATCAACAACAATGATTTTAACTACACTGTAAAAAAAAAAATCGTAAAAAAGCTGTCAATGACTGGCAGCTGCGGCTGCCAAACAAAAACCGTAAAAATAAAGTAAAATATCGTAATTTAAATGAAATGCAAAAAACTTTTACACAAATTTTCCTTACATTTTTTACAGAAAAACACTGTTATTTTACAACTATTTCCTGAATTATTACGATCAAACACCTTCATTGTAAAAAAAATCCCATAAAAAACAGTCAAATGACTGTCAGCAACGGCTGCCATACAAAAACCATAAAATTAATGTAAAATATCTTAATTTAAATGAGTGCAAAATACTTTTACAGAAATCTTCATTAATCTTTTTTAACAGAAACACACAGTTAAAACACAGTTACTTCACATTTATTTTCTGATTTATTTACTGAAAAACACGCAGTTAATTACATGCATGATTTGCTTTGACTATATACGTCACTACATCAGCAACTACACAGTTACTGTCAGTTAAATAAAGAAACATGCAGCATTTCATCAGTTTTATTTGCTCATCCTGGACTGAAGCTCAGGCTCTACTCTTCAACACAATGGTGACACACGAAAAACACCATACAGAAACACTTTAAACCCCAACAGAACATTAAACACTACCAGATCTCTCAGGATCTAAGCATCTTTGCTTATTACAATCCAGACTTTATTTCTTTCATACTAACATTATTATTGAGAATTAACAGAGGTTTAGAAGTTGAAGCTTTATTGAAAAGAATAAAGTTTGATGTCACCATGATGGAGATCAGTGTTTGCTTTAGTTGGGCTCTTGAACTTTTAGTGTTGAACTTTAATGTTTCTCTGCCTGCATTAACTGTGTGTCTCTGATGCATATTTCTTATGGTAATTGTCTAAGAGAAACTCAGATCGGATAATGTTGGTCACTTTGTAGTGAGAATAGTCATCATGTAGAGTCCGGCTCCATTGATACCATCTGAAGTATAATATCTGATTATGTCATTAAATATTAGTTATTCATTTTGCATGACAAAGCTTCTATAAAACATTATCCAGTGCTGTGATACTCAGATTTTATGAAGTCATTATACAGAAAATATTTGACAGGATCATTTAGACTCACTCAGACTTCAAGAATCAGCGTATGAATCACAACAATGGTGACAATGAAAAAAAAAAAGACAACTTTTTTGTGTAGTATATATATATATATATATTAAATGCATATTGTTATAATACTGATACCACAATATTCTAAGGGTCATGTGAAAAAATATGACATTAATTAAAGACTTTGTATAAAGCTAAATACCACCTACATACTCTGTAATCTAAGCTATCATATACAGAGATTTGACTGTCATATCAGTGAATCAGATCATCATATGATGACTATAACATCATCAATTAATAATCAAGATCATCTGATATTTTCTCCAGCATTTATGACAAACGTGTATCAAATACACAGTTAAAGCAGCCAGAGAAAAGCATAAGTTAAATCTCAAGGGTCATGACCCCAACTAAAGCAGACACTGATCCCAATCATGGTGACATAAAATTTATTTTAAAGTTTTTTACACTTTATTTAAATTAGCATATTTTACTTTAATTTTATGGTTTTTGTTTGGCAGCCGCAGCTGCCAGTCATTTGACCCTTTTTTTACGATTTTTTTACAATGAAGGTATTTGATCATAATAATGCAGGAAATACCTGTGAAATAACAGTGTTTTTTCGGTTTATTTAAATTAGCATATTTTACTTTAATTTTATGGTTTTTGTTTGGCAGCCGTAGCTGCCAGTCATTTGACCATTTTTTTACGATTTTTTTTACAATGAAGGTATATGATCGTGATTATTCAGGAAATACCTGTAAAATAACAGTGTTTTTCAGTTTATTTAATTTAGGATGTTTTACAGTTTTTTGGGGAGCTGACAGTCATTTGACCATTTTATCATTTAACTGTTTTGTTACTGTTAAATTACAGATTATATTTGTAATTTTACATACATTTTTATGTAATTTAAGAAAACAGAAAAAATACTGCATGAAAAATACAATCAATTTTCTGTATAAAAAAATTAAATTACTGTAATTTGTCATTAATGTCACAATACCTAAAATAACAGCTGGATTTTTATTTTACAGATATTATTTGTAATTTTACAGTGTTTTGAGTACAATTTAAAATGAAAGAAAATGATCGTCAAAAAATCACAGTTATTTTCTGTAAAATTAGGATTTTTTTTTACAGTGTATGTAACTGTTTACAGTAGCCAGCTGGATCTCTTCAGTTGGTCAGTAGAAGCCGCTCGCATTCAGCCACCCGGAAGTATCTTGGTGCCTATTGTTTACAAACATTTCTGAAATGCCCTATAGCAAAAAAACTATACTGCACGCACGGCAACAGACTTTTAAAAATGGAGGTTGAAATAAAATGCTGCGTGGAGTCAACCAATCAAAATGCGGCATGAATTCAACCAATCAGCATGTTCAGCACCTAAATCCCAGCCCTGAAAGTTCATGAACTTTGAAAAAAGTATATCCTTGCAAGCAGGGACTTTCTGAGGGGGAAATATTTACCCGGAACTTCATTTAGACGCTGAATCCTGCGCTGGAAACACACCGAGTATCAGCACGAAGTCCCTAGTTCCTAGGGAACTATCCTGTGGTAGAAACACAGCTAATGTTGTCATCTGTAGAAAGAAAATAAAAAAATGTTTTAAGTACATCATTGTCGTGTAAACACACCTTCAGTCAGTCAAGCTCAAAATGAAATTTATCAGATCGTTAGGCCTGCATGGTGTTCCTAACAATGAATAATCCGCACCGAATTCATGCATAATACTCACTTCAGAATATTCCAAGCAATGGGAATAATGATGGTAACAAACCAAACAAGGTTATCAAAACGCACTCATTCATGAACTCCGCAGTCCAGTGGAGATCACATAGTTGACTGAATGTCGTACAATGCAAATTAAATTAAACAAAAAATAATGCTTGGATGAATGCTAAGAAAACACAACATGTTCTCAAGACATTTGAGGAAACACTGTTATGTAATGTTTATTTAATTCATACTCGAAGCTGGACTCATATAATTCATAACTCGTGACGTTCCAGTCTTGTTGATTCTTGTGTACTGGAAACTCTCATAATTAACTGACAGTATTTTCTGTCCCCACTTGATAAAACATTCAGGCCTCTCAGTTAAACATATAAAAGGTGTTCATCCGGAATGGGACTATAGCAGCAGCAAAGCTATAAAACCAAATGAGTAGGTTATTCCAGTGGTTGTCAAAGTGTGTGGCACCACCTACAGATGTATTGTAAGGGAATGATGTCTCCAAGTGTGGGCATCGGCAGGTCAAACTGATTGGGCATGCCAAAAAGGTAGGGATGTTTCAATATTTCTTTACAATGGCTTGGGGAGCTGCCTGTTAGTGTGTGGAGTTGTTTTAGGGTTAATTTCTGTTGTAGCATTGTGTACCTTTCGGCACACCCACTACCCCAACCTGAGGCTATCCTTGTATCAATAGGAAATTTCAGACGGGATAGTTATAGGAATGTAGTTATAGCAAGCTTGCCACCAGGGCGATGCCCTGAGAACTAAATTTTCCCCTAGGGCCATTTTCCTGGTTGTCACCTAGCCAGCACAGCAATATGGGGCCCACATGGGTTTGACCTGGGCTATCTAACTGGGGCCCAGCCATTTTTTTCTGTTAGATAGGTGATAGTCTGTTTTCTGGCTGGGCATTAGAAACTCTGAAGTAACTTAAGCTGGCCAACAACTACGTCATTTAAGGACCACATTCAATTGTGCGGCATTCAATAATGTCAACAACTGGAGGATGGAGGATGCCATAATTGGAGCTGTGTTTTTGTTGTGTGTCGTGATAACGGAGATGAAATGTAGAAGTGTAAGTTAAGCAATTAAAAAAGCAAAAAGGAGGGCTAAGAGACAACTCCTACAACAACTTGCAGTGCTAAGTACGGTGCTTTCCACTTTATAGCATTGTGGCGAGCAGGACGAGCCCGAGGGACGTGAGAGAACGGTGCGAGGCCGGTGGCGTGAGTGATAATGAACGTCACATGTGAGACGCACCGGTCTCGCATCTCTCCCGGAGGAGCGGAAGCATAAAGGAGGAGCGACGCCTGTGAAGATCGAGAGAGGAACAGGCCTGATCTTATGTTGTGTTATATTTCTGTTTTGTGGAGCCAGCATGCGTCCGCGAGGGGCTGCTGGCGGATCCTTTTGTTTTTGTATTTCTTTTATTTGAATATTAAAAGTATTTTGATTGTTTGCCAGTTGCCTCCTTCTTCCCTGAATCTTAAAACTTGTTACAAGCGTAAAGGTTGGGAAGTTCATGGACTTCAGCGTTGGTCCATCCATTGCTGTTTTCCATTTTCCTGGAGTAAGATCATGTATATGTAAACTGTGTGAGCCCGTGTTTCACATGACACCTATTCAGCCAATCAGCATACAATTACGTCATTGGTAGTTCCCCTTGTGCTGGATTAGACCCTATTCTGAAGTAGGAGCTAATTTAGTTCCTCCAAAAGGTGTTCCTATTACTAAAATCATTACCAGTCCCTGTGGTGCAAACCCGCCTAAAAGAGGCTACTTCCGCTAAAAGTTATAGGAACTATGAAAATCTTCCTTGGGTGCAAAAGACTCTAATGGGAGACTTACTTAGTTCTCAAAACAACTTCTTCTTCTTCTTCTTCTTCTTCTTCTTCATTGGTGGCTCGCATTCTTAAATACAGCATTACCGCCATCTACTCTGGGTAATGGATCTAAAACTCTTAACCTTCTCTACCCAAACCTATCAGGGACTCACGCTTCCGATGGCGCTGTGTTTAGCTTCTCCATTCAAATCTTGTTCACTTTCAACACTCACATTTATTGCATTGACATAAGAGGTGAGAACCAATGAGGTTTGTATGCAGTTTCTTAATGGCGCTCACTCCATGTAAACAAACCAACAATCTCTGGAGCATGCCAGAGATGTCAGGAGCAAGCCAGATTCAAAGGAGGGAGGACACAATTAGAGTTAATACGACTTAAATTCTTCAGACGTCTCGAAATAATGCACACAAAAACAAATGGACTACTTTTATGGTACATTTATGAGTTTTGGAGCATGTCAGTTACAATGATCCTTTCATTCTGTGTTTTTACAGATAAAAAGACACTACTGAAGAAGAAATGTGATCATATCATATTTAATCCAGAGATGTACTGATACAGACACAGGTGTAAAAAATACAAATAAGGGGGGAAATATTCTACACTTGTTTTCCTGATTTGAATAGACGCAAATACACAAATACAGAGGAAGTAAAATATGAAAATTAGTTCTAGAGAAATACACAAATGATGTGATGAGCTGAATGACGGATGAGAGCAGATATAATAATCACATAGTTTAAATCTGCAGACAGAAACATCAGACTCAGGACAGAAACACACAACCTCTAAAGTAAGAACATAATCATTCTGCAAATAACTTACAATAAGACTTTGAGATGTTAATACTGTCTGATTGATTGTAAATGTTTTTAGTACATAATCATGTTTTACTCTGAAGATGAATGTGAGTTTTTGAGTTTTCAATGTGTTTTTCCTCAGAAATGGACCAAACTCTATATTTCATTCTTCTTCTCATTGGTGAGTGTGTTTGTTGTTTTATTTATGGTTTATAGTTTCATCAGGTTTGACCCTGTTATGAAAAGCATTAAATCAAACGCTCTTTTTCACAGCTCTCTGCTCCGTATCTGAATGTGTTCAGGGTCAGTATCATTTTATTAAGGTGAACAAGACCTGGACTGAAGCTCAGAGACACTGCAGAGAGAATTACACAGATCTGGCCACCTTTGAAGAAGAGTGTGAATAATGGAGGTATTCAGTATATCTGGATTGGGCTGAAGAGGATGAGTGTTAATAAATGGCAGTGGTCTTCAGGTGAACCTGCGCTCTATCTGAACTGGGGACCTGCACAACCTGATGGAATAGATGAGTGTGCTTTCATGAGAAAAGGAGAATGGCATGATTTGCTATGTAGTGGTACTCGGCATTTTATTTGCAACAACAGTGGGTACAAACACCCTATGTAAAAAAGATTTATTTAACAAGAGATGCTTTTTATAAAAAAAAAAATGAAATGCATCAATAGTAAACACTATAATTAAAGTAAATGAAAAACATAAAAATGTAGTAATTTGTAAGTCAAATCTACTTGTATAACATTGTGGCAAACTGAATATTTAACAGAAAATATAACAGAAAGAGAAAGATCTAATTATAATCTACCAACCCTTAAGCCGGGTGCACACAGTGCAGATTTTGGCCATGATTTGGCCATCTGAGACAAACATTTTTTAGATTCCTCTAATTCTATGCTAAATTTTGAAATATTTGATTGTTAGTTTGACATGTTCACCGAAAGCCGATTAATGACCGTTGCAATCCAATTTTACCTCAGACGAAATTCTGGCAGTGTCAAAAGATTTGATTCACAGTCCTGCAGACCGTCAAATTGCCTTTTCAAGAAAAGCCATGACCATGAAAAAAAAGGAGAAAAAGGAGAAAAAAAGAAAGAAAAGCCATGACCAAATTGAACGTTAGAGATTTATTTGCAACCATTTTAATCATGTTCGTACAGTCTGACAAGCAACAGTCGTAAAGGACTATAATCCCAGCAGGCACGGGATATAGACTACGACGTCGGTCAGACGTTGGATTTTGGTTGAAAATGAAAGTCGGGTTGACGTCTAAATCCAATGTTTGTTTGACGTCAAGCTCCAACGTTGTGCAGTCGTTGAATTTTGGTTGGAATAAACCAAACAAAAAGGTGAAATGCATGGCCGTACACTTCTTACCAGCTTCACTTAAAACTAACCAGATTTACTTTATTTCATTTCAATTTTAATTAAATCATATTTTGTATTTTAAAGTCACCATGATGGTGGTTAGCGTTTGCTTTAGTTGTGCTCTTGATCCTTGACTCTTTAATATAATTTATTCTCTTGCTGCTATAATTGTGTGTTTATAAAGCACACTTGTAGCTAAAAAAGCCATGAGACAATGAGGTCAGGTGATGTTGATTGTTTATTGATGATATCATCATGTAATTGCCTGAATCCCTGATCTTGTTTAATGTTTTGATTATTTGACTAATACTTCTGGTTTTAATGTGGTTTTCATATAGAAGTCATTTGATTCTACAGCATATCTAGTGGTGTCATCACATGATATACTTGTTTTTTTTAAATACTATTTAGTGCACAAAAACCTTTCATCTATGGCATTACTTATACACACACAGACATCAATAAACAGCATATGAATCTCAACAAAGGTGACAATCAAAAAAAATATCCTGATAATCAGATCAACTCATGAGCTACAAAAAATCCAGCTGCATAATTTATTAATGCCACAATGCATGCTGGGAGATATGGGTGAGTTTTGATTGGTGGTACCCAGCATGCACTGCAGCATAAAGCATTTCATTGATTGTCACCATTGTTGAGAGTCATACGCTGATTCTTGATGTCTAAGTAATAATGTAGAAGAAAAAGTTTAATGCACTAAATGTTTTAAAAATCCTTTATATTATTTGATAAACAACATTGCTCTCTTGCTGTAAAATGGCTTCTGTTATGAAACAACATTAAAAACACAAGTCCAATATAATCAAAACCTTAGACTCTGAATAAGATCAGGGACTCAAGCACTTACATGATGATGACTTCATCATCAATAAACTGCCAAAATCACCTGATCTCATATAGATATTATAATAAAGAGTCAAGGGTCAAGAGTCCGACTAAAGCAAACGCTAACCACCATCATGGTGACTTTAAAATACCACTATTGATTTCATTAAACCGGAAGTGAAATAAAGTCAGTCTGGTTAGTATTAAGTGAAGCTGGTAATGCTGTTTGAGTTGTTTACTCCTCTTCTGCTGAAATATTCACAGATTTAATGTGCTGCCATGCATGTCACATTTTTTTGCGGTGCTTATTCCAGCCAAAATTCAACATCTGTCTGACGTTGGAGCTTGACACCAAATAAACGTTGGGTTTAGATGTCAACCTGACTTTCATTTTCAACCAAAATATGACGTCTGGCTGACGTTGGATTAGTTGGAGTCCAACGTCTTCCTGACGTCACATTGACTGTGCCTGCTGGGATAAAACACAGTGAGCACCCGGCTTTAGTTTAAAGAGCTCATTTAATTGTTCGACAGCGCAGGCATGTCTGATGCTTCCACCACTTTGTAAACAGTAACGCAGCATAATGAGCAAATTGATTCAAATTGAATATGTTTACATTTGTTTTTCTTAAAGCGAAAACAGGACTCGTCTTTGTCAATCAGACGAAGAACTGGAGAGACGCTCAGAGTTTCTGCAGACAGAATCACATTGATCTGGTCAGTGTGAGGAACCAGAATGAGAGTCAACAGATTCAGAAGTTCATCAATGATAGTCACATATCTAATGATGTCTGGACCGGTCTGTTCAGAGACTCATGGCAGTGGTCAGATCAGAGTAACTCCTCATTCAGATACTGGAGGTCTGATCAACCTGATTATAGTGGACGAAATGAAAACTGTACAGGGATTGAACCAATCGCTCTTGGTCAATGGCATGACATCTCTTGCATTAACCAATTTCCTGAGGTGGTGTGGTTGGGTTTACATCACTCCCGTATTCTGGGAATCTGGTACTGGGTATCTGGTGTGTTTGTGTCTTTATGTTTTTCACTAGTCCTATCTGTAGAAAATGGTGAATCTTTTCATTAGAGAAGACCCTTATTCACCAGCTAGGTGTTTGGAGCCCTTTGAAGCCCTAAATATGTATTTTGTACCATCAAAAATGGCCCAGGTTGGGTGCCATTCACTTGGAAAAAAAAAATCTTTGAATGTTTTTCCTCCAAAACTAACTTCTCTTCTGCTGAGGCAAGAAGATCATATACATATCAGAAGGCTTTGGTGTGGAGTAAATAATCAGGAATTTTTCATTTTTGGATTAACTATCTTCCTTATAAAAGAGTGTGTGGTAAAGAAGGTGGTGATTGAGTTTTATTCTCAAAATATTGTCATTTTTGATGCCCTTGATGAGGAACGTCTCGGATACTTATGGTAACCCTCGTTCCCAGAGGAGGGAATGGAGACGTAAGTCTAGACTGACGATGGGGATTGCTTGCGAGAGCCTATCTACTTCGAGTGCAACTAAACAAGCCCATGCAGTTTGGCATGCGACAATTGCACCAGCTGAGGTGCATCGAGGCGCGAGCATATAATGAGCAGCTGGTGCCTCGCATCCTTGTTTTTCCGCTGAGGAGCCGAACCGGTGACTCGGCCATACACCGGAAGCTCAGCAACTGTGGCGAGGGGACTTACGTCTCCGTTCCCTCCTCGGGGAACGAGGGTTACCATAAGTAACCAAGACGTTCCCCTTCGTCGGTCACTACGAGTAAGTCTAGACTGACGATGGGGATATCTACCAAAACGTCACGGCTGCTGGCCCTTCCAGCGCTCCGCTTGAGCCTCCTGGCCTGACCGCAGTGTTGGGCAGAAATAGGTGCTCTAAGCAGAGAAGGTCAGTCACTGCTGTTCCGCAAGACCCACTCAGAGTAAAAATTTTGGATAACGCTGGGAAAGAGTGCCCTTGGGGAAGGGAACGCTGCGGAAGCCACATCCTTCCAGGCACTGTGACGGATACACATATGGACTAGCCAAGCAGGGTAGTACAACATATGGCAGTCCCTGGGGTGGTTCCAGCCTAGTTATAGGGGGAAAGAACACCAGGAGAGACGACAGAGCGGGCTCTGTCGAGGGAAAGACACGGGCTTGTCCGCAGAGGAGCTGATCGTGGAGGAATACACATATGGGGTCGCCGCAGGGACCGCTACATATGGACACCCAGCCTAACACAGGTTCCACAATGCATACGGGTGAAGGCCTGGCGTCAGACGCTCCGCAGCGTCTGACTGTCGCAGGGGCGATGGAGGAACTCACAGGGTTAGCCATTTTTGGGGAACACTACTGGAGCAAATAGACGCACGTATCCGGCCCATGGGGGCGGGAGTGGCGTTGCAAGCCGACACTAAGAATGTGTCCCTCGCGCTACTGGCCACTGGGGGTGAGTATACGGGAAGATATCGACTCTATACAGAGGCTATAGAATCTAGGGAACGTGTTAGGTGTCTCCCAGCCCACAGCTCTACATATATCTGTCAGCAAGGCACCTTGAGCCAGCGCCTAGGAGGAAGCAACACTTCTAGGTGAGTGTGGTTGCAACCCGAACGGGCAAGGCACACCTTGGGATTCGTAAGCCAAGGCGATGGCATCCACTATCCAGTGGGCCATCCTTTGCTTGGAGACAGCCTTTCCCTTCTGCTGACCTCTGTAACAGACGAAGAGCTGATCTGAGGTCCTAAAGCTTTGCGTTCTGTCCACGTAAACCCGCAAGGAGTGGACGGGACAGACAAAAGCCAGGGCTGGGTCTGCCTCCTCCGAAGGCAGCGCTTGCAGGTTCACTACCTGGTCCCTGAAGGGAGTCGTAGGAACCTTGGGCACATATCCAGGAGAGTTGGCCGGCTAAAGTCTAGGCACGATTCGTCGATTGAAAATTTGCAGGTCCCCTACCCTCCTGATGGAAGCCAGAGCAGTCAGGAGCACAGTTTTCAGTGACAGGATCTTTAACTCAGCTGACTGCGAAGGTTCAAAGGGAGGTCTTTGCAGTGCGCTGAGCACCAGAGACAAGTCCCAAGAGGGTATAGAGTGGGGCGAGGCGGATGTAGTCTCCTCGCTCCCCTCAGGAACCTGACGATCAGGTCATGCTTCCCCAATGACTTACCTTCAAATGCATCGTGATGTGCGGCAATAGCGGCAACATACACTTTGAGGGTGGAGGGAGACAGCCTTCACTCCAACCCATCTTGCAGGAAAGAAAGCACGACTCTGATCGGACATCTTCGGGGGTCTTCCATTCAACGAACAGGTTCCAATTCATAGCATAAAGGTTCCTCGTTGAGGGGGCTCTAGCAGAAGTGATGGTGTCTACCACTGCCTGGGGTAGGTCACCTAGAACCTCTGCATCACCTCGAACCCCAGGGACCAGACATGGAGTTTTCAGAGGTCTGGACGCGGGTGCCTTAGAGTGCCCTGTCTCTGAGGAAGCAGGCCCTGAAGCAATCCGAGCGGCGTTACTGCGGCTGTGGATGCCATATGTCCCAGGAGCCTCTGAAAGAGTTTCAGTTGACCGCTGTCCAGCTCTTGATTGTATCTAGGCAGTTCAACACTGACCGGACATGCTCCTATGTGAGTCGCGCTGTCTGGTGGGCCGAGTCACACTTACCTGGTTCCAGGGTGGGGCAGAGGGTGCGTGGGAAGGCTTGGTGGCGTCCCTGAGGTGCACACTGCTGCCCGCTGTCGATGGAAGAGGGGGAAAGAAGTGGCAAGGCATGGGAGCGTCGCTCACTGCAATCCGTTCCCTCTTGTGACCCAGTGATGGAAGAAATTGCCCTTTTATTGAAAATGTGGGTACCGCTGGATTCCGAGGAGCCAGCGGTGGAACAGAAACAAAATTAAACAAAGGATTCTCCACCCGGTCCTTCTCCGAGCAGAGGTGCGGATACTCTCCCGGAAAGCAACTTCCTCCATCGCTGGGTCGCCCGTCTCAGGGCCGCTTGCCATTACACCTGATTTAGTGGGCGCCTGGACGGGCTCTGCGCTCCTCTTGCGACCGGCCACCTGCTGCCTGGGTGGAGGCTGCTGCTTAGGCTGAGCAGGGGCGGAGGTGGCCGCAGGGGGGCACCCTCTGCAATGAGCAGGCGGAGGCGCCACCAACGACTGGGTGGAGGCAGCAGCTGGTCGTCGGGGCAGGATGTGCTTTATCGCCTCCGTCTGCTTCTGTGCCGCAGAAAACTACTGGGCAAAGTTTTCCACAGCGTCGCCGCAGAGGCCGGCCTGGCAGACAGGGGCGTTGAGGAACCGCACTTAGTCGGCTCACACGTCAGCCAGGTTCAGCCACAGGTGTCGCTCCCAGCCGACCCATTCGTCGCCCGGAGGGTGAAGGTCTGTCGCTGTACGCAGTTCCTGCATAACCCCTGGGTCGGAACTACCCTTGTGCAATTCCTTGAGCGCCTTGGCCTGGTAGTCCTGCAGGAGCGCAGGGCGGAGGCAGCTTCTCCACAGGCTGAGTAAGCCTTATCCGCGAGAGCAATCGAGAACCTCCCCGGGAGGGGAGGCGTGGATTTCCCCGTCAGGAGGTAGCGGTCTTGGGATACAGATGCATTGCCACAGACCGCTCCACTGGGGGGATCTCCACGTAACCCTTAGCCGCTCCGCCGTTGAGGGTAGTGAGGGAGGAAGTGGCACCAGAAAGGTTTCGGGCAGAAAAAGGTGCCGTCCATATCCTGGTAATCTCTTAATGCACTTCTGAAAAGAAAGGCACTGGGGCGGGGCGCCTGAGAACCAGCATGGTCTTATTGTCTTATTCTTGTGATCTCTCAAGGGTTAGGGTTAATTTCACTCCTTATGTGATAAACGCTGATGGAAACGTTATTTGCCAAATAAATAATGAATTGCGATTAAGTTTTAGGTCATTTTATGGTTGCAACCCGCAACAAAACATAGAAGAAGAAGTTTTAGTTAATTTCCACCCAGTTTTTCCGCTCTGTTTGCGCACACATGGCGGGTGTTAACAAAGACAGATGTAAGTGAACAAACGAGGAGACGAGATACTTTTTGAATTTAATTTACTAGAAAAATATACAGCTATTTCAGATAGAAAAATCTACGAAATGCCATAATTTATCGGGGACTCGTGAAGGAAATGGCCAACAAAGGTTACGACAAGCCGTGGGACGTCCTCCGGAGTGGCATTTTTTTACGTGCATCTGCATCTTCATAGCAATATGTTGATATCGTCATTGTTTTCTTATTATAGCTTGATTTGTCGCTATCAGCTGGCACATAAGCACTATTACAACTTGTTCAATATTGATCATTTGTTGGTAGATGGCGCGATCCATTTTGTCTAGCAAAACTTTGTACGCAAATGTTTGCTTGAAAGTTGTGCGATTTAGTGCAATTTAGTGCGAAAATTAATGGAAACACATTAAAATGTCTCAAATCAATACGATATACCAATTTGATCGCAAAACAGCATGTGAAGCATTGCGTACAGGTTTTTATTCGCTTTAAAACCATTGGATAGAAACACACTTTCCCCAGCTTTATTCGCATGAGTTAATTTTTTTTCCAAACTTCAGATAATTCGATTGACAAGTGGATGGAAACTTGGATTGTGTCAGTCGGTATCAGTGAATCTACATTTAGCTGATGCTTTTATCCAAAGCAACTGACAATTGCTACATATTTCAGAGGTCGCACGCCTCTGGAGCAACTAGGGGTTAAGTGTCTTGCTCAGGGACACATTGGTGTCTCACAGTGGATTCAAACCCGGGTCTCTCACACCAAAGGCATGTGTCTTATCCACTGCGCCATCACCACCCTGATGGCACATACAATTTCTGCTGAATATAGCATTGCCAATAAATTATGTAAACTTTCGTAATTTACATTTTAAATTTCACAACTAGACATCTGATGTTTTTAGACATCTAGACATCTGATGTTTTCACAACTAGACATCATTTAATGTTATTGCTAGGCAGCGTCTGAAGCCAGTAAATATATATGTTGAAAGAGTTTGTAAAAGCAAAATGTGTTAACAGCGATTCTGGCTGTTAAGAAATTCACCCGCCTGGAGAAAATCAAACCCTCAAAAGAATAATTTAGACAATTTACAGCTAATTAACAGTTTACTGAAGAAAACATTTGAACCATTTAAACAAACATCTGAGCAGAAGATGTTCAAATTTTTTAACTACCTTGGAGAAATGACGGCTGGGTCTGAAACTGCAAACTCTCTTAAATAGGTACTTATTTTGAATAAGTAATCACTTCTCGACTGCTAAAAAGTATGATAGGCCTATATGTAGTATGGATGTGTGTGGTTAAATTAAGTTAAAGTGAACACACAAGCAATTTTTATCTTACATGAAAGTTATGTGTATCCTTTGATGTGCAGGATAATTAATCTAATGAATATGTCACCCGCATCAGGGCTGGGAGCCTGAATGGGTGAGTTGAATGAACCACCAGGGGCGGAGTGGCAATCGGGAGAGTTGGGATTTTTCCCGGTGGGCCGGTAGTTTTTCGAGGCTGCGCGGGCCGGTTTGATAATAGTTATATACTGCTTGTCTGCTTAGTTCTTGGCAACACCATCCAGCGGCCTGGTGTGTGGCTGCTGCCCGCTGGTCAAACTGTACAGCCTCTTTGCTCAACCCGTAAATAAATTCATCGATCCGCAAGTTCAGTTTCAGTTCTTAAATGGTCTAGTGGTAGATCTTTTGCCAAGCGTGTCAGAGGTTACGGGTTCTAATCCGCACCCGTATATTTTTTTTCCCTCTCATCAAAACTGAATATGTTCATCAGTGGTTACAGTCTATATCAAGCAGGGACACGTGTGTGTGCCTTAACCACATTTTATTTTGTGATTTCACCGGAATGAATAGAGAGTCTTTGCAACAGGGATAGATTGAAGCGCGCGTCCGCCGCGCACCACAAGAGAACACTGTATCCATGACGACCGATCACCGCAGCAACGAGCGCTCAGCTTGATTTAAAAAAACACACACATTTTAGCTAGATCTCTTATTTAATAGCGAACTAAATTAATACTCTGCTAGTTAACTGGAGATGTTTTATTTATTTGTATTAGTACATCCGTGCCTCAATGTTTCAAAAAGTGGTGGGGGACAATATCGAACTGAAAAAATGTGGTGGGACACGACTTCACTGGATCTAAACAAATCAATCTAACTATAGATTTGACCAGTAGTGGTGGCTTTCTTAATCTATTTAAAATTACTTTGCAATGGTTCTAATAATATATATTTTTTGAGCATTGGTGGTTCAGTGGTAGAATTCTAGCTTCCCGCGTGGCCCACGTGGCCTAATGGTAACAGAGTTAGACTGGTGACCCAAAGGTTGCTGGTTCGATTCCAGTACCGACAGGAACTGAGCAAGGCACCTAACCCCCAATCACTCCCCAGGCGCCACCCAAGGCTGCCCGCTGCTCCGGGTGTGTGTATCCACGTTTGCAGTGTGTGTTCACTACTCACTACTCTGCTCCTAATGTGTGTGCACTTACTTGGATGGGTTAAATGCAGAGGTCAAATTCCAAGTATGGGTTACCATACTTGGCCATCACGTGTCACTTTCACTTTACCAAAAAATACCCCCCTAGGGCGGTGGTCTACGAAATGTACCGGTAGATTTTTTGGTCCCACTCCGCCCCTGTGAACCACTATTGCCTAGAATTATAAAAGAGATTATGTGAGACAGGAGTAGCTTATGGCTGCTCTGGCAAAGTTCAATTAACTCTTAATTAAAAACATTAACATATTTAACTTTACAGAACAACAATTACTTGTTTCTCTGTAACACAACACATTCCATTACAGAAAATTACATTTCAATAAAGGGCTTTTCAGAAGTTACTTTAGTCTTAAGTTCTTTAACACATTAGAAGAAACCACAATACATTCAGCTGCTACGGTGTTTTCATATGTTTTCAAAACATCATAAACTTTAATTCCATTTTCACACTGCCACATAAAGTAATCTAACATTTGGCTTCACGCTAACCTCATGTTGTACATATAAGTTGCCATTTTGGCTCTAGTCCACGCATACATACATCACCATTATAGCTCGAGATAACTCCAGTAGCAAATGTACATTTAACTCGCTTAAACTTTCTCATACAATTACAGTCAACATATAAAACACTTTAGAGACATTCATCAACTCTTTTCACATGAGTATTTTCTCCCATTTCACTTCAAATTCACATATTTGTCACTCGTGTGTAATCCGATTTATGAATGCGTATTAATAAAAAGAACAGTCTTTCTCAGAAACCCATCAAAAAACAACGTATACATGTTTGAAATACAGTGTTTAACATCAGTTTCGACCAGTCTTTGAATAGTATTTGCTTACCTGTAGAATTATAACAGAGATGCTGTGAGACTGGTGCAGTGCCTTAAATCTACAGCGCTTTACAGGAGACAATAATAACAGCAACACATTTTCTTTACCCACAACAAAGAAGGTAACAATGAATTTAACCATCAATAAATTAATTTTGGGGTTTTATTTTCACTCTTTTATTTTAACATATATATCAATATTTTCCAACCTACTACAAATGAATTAAATGTGGCTGAGAAATTACCCATAAAAGACCATTTAAAGTCATTATTGTGTTAAATGAGAAAAACATCATATCACAATAAATAGCTTTAGAAAGATATATTTTGTTTGATTCAACATATAATTTATTACACATAAACATTTAGGCTACACCAGCCGCTTTATTTTGCAGAAGCTGCATCTAAACTGGTATTTATATTTACAGACCAAACCAGTTTGGTTACCAACATTCTTTAAAAAAAACAATTCCGGTATTTATAAAAGAAAGACATACCGGTTTGAAACAAGTCTGACATAACCTTTGAAGAAGAAAAAAAATCCACTAACAACAAGTAAACTGGAAATTTTAATGACCAAAACAGAATGCTCAATAAATATCATAATAAATGTGTTACATGGAATGTTTGTTTGTACACATCATATTTGCATCCTTGTATTAATTCATGTTGCACTGGTGCCATCTGCTGGACAGAGAGTTCACATAACATAGTTATAACCATAGAATAGGACATCAATATGAGGTCAACGCAGATTTGACACGCATTAAACGATGTAAATGCAGACTAATATATTCATAATATAATTATTTGTAAAAGTAGCTTACTGACTTCTTGTAAACTTGTCAATTTTTCAACGTACATTCTTGTTACGGTGTGTCACGTGTCAGTGTTCATCTGTATCTAATGAGTGTCTTCTGTGTTTATATTTGTCCAATCTCTGTCTTATTCAGTGTGTGTGTGTTGCTACCTATTCTGCCGTCCTGTGTTTAATTACTATTAAACCTTCGTTCTGGAAATATATCCTGGTCTCCGTCTGCCTTCCTCATCCCACCGTGACACTATTACACATCTGCACTATAGCACCCTCGGTGATTTGATGGATTATTCAAAAGTCTCTCTCTCAAAACGAGGTTTTATTCTGTGAGAACGGCCGAAACAGAAAACGCCCGATCAGAGAACTCGTCTTCATTGTACTCCTCATCCCATCACTGAAGAAGAAAAGATGAGCAGATTCCTCTGTCTATTCATTTCAAAGCAATCGCTATGAGCAAACCTTTTTTGTTCGACTTGATTTGTGTTCTTGCATTTTCAGTTTACTGGAAACAAAACAAAGAAAGGGATTGAGATTTTCACTTTCGTTTGATCAATTTCCTAATTTACTGGCTTCTCTAAATTCCTTTCCATTAACATTTAACTGTGAAAATGACAATTCAACACACAGTAAATGTAGCTTTCATTCATTTACTCAGATCTGATTCTTTCAAAATTTATTTGAAAAAGTCACAATTAACATAAAAAATTCAATTAAACTTCAAAATAAACTTACATGGTTACATCTAAATGTCTTATCTATTATATTACAATGTGTTTGATGCAGAGCAAGTTCAATTATTCTCATTTACTAAGTGTTTGTCTCTCCTTTCAATGTACAAACATGTTCAGGAATAGTTTGTTATTGTATTTCATATTTCTCCTCTTCAAGGTTACAGCTTTCACACTGGGGTTTGAAGGATTTCTGATAAACCTGCTGAATAAAACATATGGCGAAAAGTGCTATACAAATACAATTTAATTTAATTAAAAAAAATCCAACTGTACTTTAATAGTGGGTAGAAAATTATAAACTCTAAACAAAAATGGTGCTAAATAGCACTAATAGTGGTTCATTGGCTTGTAATCACATAGGAAGGCGAAAAGGTTGAGAACCATGTTATCTTCAGGAAATACACTGTATTTTAATGTTGGTCGTTTTTTTATCCGTTCCCAAACTAAACTAAGAGACTAAGAGAGAGTTAGAGAACCTTTAAATAACTATACATGGGCTTATCTTTATATGGTTGTGTTGCTATATAAAACACCTTCACCAATAACTGCTGAAGAACATAAGTTTTTGTGTCTGTACTCTGACAAATTAATACAAAGTTAATATTTTCCAGAAAATATTATCATATTATTTCTTGTAGCTATCATACACAGAAAATTATTCATGACAATATAACTACATTTCTATTTTTGAAGGGGTTTCTATATTGTTTTTTACATTAACATTAAAATTTGTTTTGTGTTTTTAACAACTTTATGACTGTGTGTTATTCACCTTTTGATTAGTTGGGAATGAGCTTAAATCTGTTTATGAATGAGTGTCCACACTACATATATGTTACGGAAGCAGACGGACAACAAGGTAGGTAGTGATGATAATGTTTAATTCAAACAGCAGAGTTTCAGGATACTTCAACGTGCAGAAATGGGTGAGTAACAGAGTTCAGATATGGATAATACTTGAATGCAGTCCGTGGATGGATAATGGATATTTCCTTTGCAGGAACGTCGGATGGAGATATCCTGAGTGGAGAAGAGGCTAACAGGCTGACGGCACACACTCACGCACCCCTTGACTGGACTGAAAGGCTTACGGCTCGTACACCACGGCAGAGATGATCTGGACAGACTGGGATCGGCACAGAGAACTGGTAAGTAAACACAGGGTAGATAGGTTAGTGATACTCATAGAGAGAAGCACTATAAGTCCGCTTCGTATGAACGAGCCCGGACAATGAGAGGTGTGTGGTGTGTGCTTATGAAGCAGAGTGGCTAATGGGGTGCAGGTGTCTCTTGTTAAAACTCAGGTGACTGTGATCGTTGGGTGATTGTGGTGGAAGAACCTGGCCAATCCGTGACATTACCCCCCTCCCCAGGGCCCACTCCTGAGGGCCGAGGTCTCCGGCAGGGCCGGCCCGAGGCATAAGCGAACTAAGCGGCTTCTTGGGGCCCCCTGGCCCCCCAATCGAGTTTAAATTTTTTTTTTTTTTTAGATGACTTAAACAAGTGACATAAATGAATGAATGAATATGAATGAATAATTCAAGACAAGAAAATTCTGATTTCATGATCAATATACCTGCCAACAACTGCTGCTGTGTCTGCCATTGTTTAAGTCATGCGCATAATCTAGTCAACTCGCGAGTGCATAGACAATTCGTGCGCAACTGCGCATAGTCACGGTATCGGTTTAAGTTGGAGAAAATAGCCGCAGGGGAACTTAACCTTCTTGGTGTAAGGTTAGCAGTTTGAATAAATAATAAACATAGCAGTTTGAACACATCAGATCACTAACTCCAAAAACCCGCGACACTCCGGTACCAAGTGCGCACGACCAATTCCTATCTACGGCAAGCCCCGAGGGGAAAAATAGATTGCATACACACATACAACGAGCGCCAGTACATTACCCGTATTATAGTAACAGACTTTGTTGGATTCTGTCATGTACAATCCAACAAAGTCTGTTACAATAATAATAATAAAAAAGATTTTGAGGACAGTTACACTGTATTGAGACAGAAGAGAAATAATAATACTATTTTTTACAGTTTTCAACAATAATTGTCATTGTTGAACCCTTGTTCTTATTATGTTTCTGATGTCTCAATTTTGTCATTATGTTTTGCAAATAATTTATTTTATATACGTTTTGAGACAGTTTGTTTTAAGAAGTTTCAAAGAGTTAGTAAAAGAGTAAAGTAAAAGTTTCAACTTTTTTATTTAAGTAGGCATCTATTTTTTATTTTTTATTTATTTTGTATTAATACATAACCTCACTGTATTCATTTATAATGTATCATTATTGCGTGACATTTGTGTCAATAATTGTCAAGCACAGGTGACTTCGTGTAGTGGGAGGGGGCCCCCAAATCAAATTCTGCTTAGGGCCCCCAAAAGGCTCGGGCCGGCTCTGGTCTCCGGCGCCGTGGTGGTCTTCCTCGTCCACAAGGTCCAGGGTATTGAGGATGGCTGGAATGGAACTCTTCCATGATTGTGGGATCTAGAATGTCGACTCTTGGGATCCATGATCTCTCTTCTTTTCCGTATCCTTCCCAATCGACGAGATATTCCAATCGACCACCACGACGTCGGGACTGCAGGATTTCTCGAACGGAGTAGATGGATTCTTCTTCCAGCATCAAGGGGGGAGGAGGTTCCTCTTCGTGGCCAGGTTCTGTAGAGGGAATCAGAGGTTCGTGAAAGGGCTTGAGCAAAGAAATGTGAAATGTGGGGTGAATTCTGTATTGCGGTGGTAGCTGGAGTTTGAAGGTGACGGGATTGACCTGTTCCTGGATGGTAAAAGGGCCAACAAACCTGGGACTAAGTTTTTTGGAGGGCAGACGCAGACGCATATCACGAGTGGAGAGCCAGACCTTATCTCCCGGAACATAGACTGGGCCCGAAATCCTCCTCCGGTCAGCGACTGTCTTAGATCTGCGTACTGCCCTTTGCAGATGATGGTGAGCTTCGTCCCAAACTCTCTCACTCTCCCGGAACCAGTAATCCACTGCGGGAACCTCAGATGGTTCCCCATCCCAGGGAAATAGGGGAGGTTGGAATCCAAGAACACACTGGAATGGTGTGAGGCCGGTCGTGGGTTGCCGCAGTGAATTTTGGGCATACTCTGCCCAGCCCAGAAACTGGTTCCAGGAGTTCTGGTGGCCATTACAGAAGGTCCTGAGGAACCGTCCCATTTCCTGGATCTTTCTCTCCGTCTGGCCGTTGGTCTGGGGGTGGTAGCCAGAGGAGAGACTGACTGTCACACCTAGGAGTTTGAAAAACGACTTCCATACCCGGGATATGAATTGGGGTCCTGAAGGCAAGTCAGTCATGAAGTCCACTCCTAGGTGTGACCAGGGACGGTTAGGAATTGGCAAGGGTAGGAGCTTTCCTGCAGGTAGATGTCTGGGACTTTTGGACATTGCACACTCCTTACAACCTCGTACATACCTCTTCACATCCCCTGCCAAACCTGGCCACCAGAAGCGTTCGGATAGCAGCGAGATAGTGTTGTTGGCCCCTGGATGCCCAGTGCCCAGAGAGGTGTGAATGGTATGAATGAGATCCACCCGTTGTGACCTAGGGATGAACTGACGATTAGGTGGACAGCCCGGCGGAGGTCGTGGGTTAGGAGTGGCGACGGCTGGAGGAGTAGACGAGTAGATGATGATGTCTTCGGGTATAATGTTGGTGGTTATCTCGGTAGTTTCTGTAGAATCATGTAATCTAGACAAAGAATCGGCACGGACATTCTTAGGACCAGGACGGTAAGTAATGGAGAAGTGGAATCTTGAGAAGAATAACCACCATCTGGCTTAACGGGGACAAAGTCGTTTCGCATCCCGGAGGTACTGGAGGTTTTTATGGTCAGTGATAACTTGAAATGGATGGGTGGCACCTTCCAGCCAATGTCGCCATTCCTCCAGGGCGAGTTTGATGGCCAGGAGTTCACGGTTGCCGATGTCGTAATTTCTTTCTGCCGGGTTAAGCTTCCGAGAGAAGTAGGCACATGGATGGAGTAATTTAGGTGTCCCGTGAAGTTGAGAAAGGACGGCTCCAACTCCGGAAGTCGAGGTGTCTACCTCCACGACGAAAGGAAGTTCAGGATCTGGATGCTTCAGGAGAGGTGCCTGTGTGAAGGCAGATTTGAGGGATTGGAAGGCTGCGGCCGCTTCAGGAGTCCAGAGGAGACTTTTCGGTTTACCTTTGAGCAAGTTGGTGAGTGGAGTGGTGATGAGGCTGTAACCTCGTATGAAACGTCTGTAAAAGTTGGAGAATCCAAGAAATCTCTGAAGTTCCTTGATCGTGGTGGGTTCTGGCCAGGTAGTTACTGCAGTGACCTTCTTCTCATCCCTTCGAACCCCCTGACGGTCAATGAGGTATCCTAAGAACTGTACTGAGGGGAGATGGAAAGAACACTTTTCTGCCTTCAGGTAGAGGTGGTGATCTCTGAGTGTGTGGAGGACCTCCGCATCGTGGTGACGATGTTCAACTTCACTCCGTGAGTAGATGAGGATGTGATCTATATAGACGACCACGAAGTGATGCAGAAACTCCCGGAGGACCTCATGTATGAAGTTTTGAAACACGGAAGGGGCGTTGACCAGACCATACGGCATAACCAGATATTCATAGTGACCAGTAGGGGTCACAAAAGCGGTCTTCCATTCATCCCCTCCTCGTATTCTCACCAAGTTGTAAGCGCTGCGGAGGTCCAACTTCGTGAAGATGGTAGCAGAGCGAAGTTGTTCGAGGGCCGCAGGGACGAGGGGAAGGGGATATTTGAATTTGACTGTATCTTGGTTTAGAGTCCGATACTCAATGCATGGCCGCAGCCCTCCATCCTTTTTGGCAACAAAAAAGAAGCTGGATGCTGCAGGAGATGTGGAATGCCGAATGTATCCTTGATTGAGAGCTTCCTGTATATACTCCTCCATGGCCTTGGTCTCTGGCAGTGACAACGGGTAAATCTTACCTCTGGGCAAAGGAGTATTGGGAATCAGATCAATGGCGCAGTCCCATGGCCGATGTGGTGGTAACTGGGAAGCTCTCTTGGGGCAGAAGATGTCTTGAAAAGAAGAGTAGATATCAGGAATTTCCGTGGACTGTTTCTCGAGAGGACTTTCAACTGATGTGACATAGACTGGAACAGGATTCGGTATCGGACGTGGAAGAACCGGAAAAGATCTTGGTAAGCACTCTTTGCCCCACTTTATCACTTCCCCGGAGCCCCAAGAGATGATGGGATCGTGTTTCACCAGCCACGGACGCCCAAGGATGATGTCCACATTGGCTCCCTCCAGAACCAGCAGCTGAATATCCTCTTTGTGTAGTGCTCCGATTTGGAGCATAACGGGTTCACATTTCTGGTGAATACGTGGACGTGCAGTGATGAACTTGGTTATGGGTTGGATCTGGTAAACATTTGACGAGGCTTCGGTACGGAGCTGGAGCTGGCGACAGAGGGTTCCCGAGATGAAATTCCCTGCTGACCCGGAGTCGATGAGGGCATGGGCTGAAACAGAGGATGTCTGGGTGGTTAACTGGACACAAGTAGTGAGAGGATGCATTTTTTCTTCATCGATATGAAACACACTCACTGATGTTCGTATGGGACGAATTGGACAGTTTAACCGAACATGCCCACTGGCTCCACAATACAGGCATAGACCCCGGTTCAGTCTCCTCTGTCGCTCAGCAGCGGTGAGTTTACCAGAGTCGATAATCATGGGTTCTGGTTCTGCAGGGCTGGCGGTTTCAGATGGGCGGAAGAGTGCAGTAACATTAGAATGGGACTGATAAGATTGTAGACGGTCTGAGCATCTGATGGATTGTTGAATGAACTTTTCGAGCCCCATATGATCATCCAAAGCGGCCAGTTGTAGACGGAGTTGGGGTGTGAGACCAAGCCGGTAGGTGGTCAGTAAGGACCGCTCGTTCCATCCACTGGCTGCAGCAAGAGAGCGGAAGCGAAGGGCATATTCACGACCCGACATCTTTCCTTGAGATAAATGATAAAGTTGCTCACCGGCTGATATCTCTCCATCAGGTTGGCCGAACACCTCCTTGAAGTGAGAAACGAAAGCTTGTATAGAACCAATGGCTGGACCAGCTTGCCTCCAGATCGTTTCTGCCCATTGGAGAGCCGGACCGGTGAGTAACGATGTGATGAATGCTATTTTTGACTGGTCGGTAGGATATAAAGTGGGTTGCATGGTAAATATGAGAGAGCATTGAAGCAAAAATCCGTTGCACTCCTCCGCCCTGCCAGAGTAGGGCGCTGGTCGGGCCATGGGACTGGAAGCTGCAGTTGCCGAAGAAGTGCTCGGTGGTGGTGGCGCTGGCGGTGCTGGTGGTGCGGGAGGCGCGATGGTAGGAGAAGATATTAAAATCCTCTTCAACGAATCCACCAGCTCTTGAAAGGGATCTGGAACACTCATGCTGTTACTGTCTTTAGGTCCGGGCTAACTGTTACGGAAGCAGACGGACAACAAGGTAGGTAGTGATGATAATGTTTAATTCAAACAGCAGAGTTTCAGGATACTTCAACGTGCAGAAATGGGTGAGTAACAGAGTTCAGATATGGATAATACTTGAATGCAGTCCGTGGATGGATAATGGATATTTCCTTTGCAGGAACGTCGGTGTGACGGCAAAAACCACAGAAGCAATAATGCAAGTGAAGAATCTTTAATGTACAGATCACGGTCAGATGACACAAAACAAGACTGGTAGCGCAGGGACAAGATGGTCAGGGTCCCAAGTGAAGAGTCTTGAAGTGAAGTGAAGTGAAGGTCCAGGTGAAGTGAGGTAATCCACGGCAGTGATAATCCCAGGGAACACGAAACAAGACACGAGTTGACACGCCGACAGGAAAGGAATAACCACACACAACGAAGGACATCCAACAACGATCTGACAATGAGAGTACAAAAACAGTGAGTATAAATAGGGAATGGGATGAGCTGCAGCTGGTGGGTGGATAATGATCAGCTGGAGCGCTGATCAGCAGGATCGCTGATCAGCAGAACGGAGTGGTAACGCCCACTCACACACACCCACACAGATAACAACAGAAACACGAGACAAGAAGGAATCAATGAATTTATGAACCGTGACAGTCGGATGGAGATATCCTGAGTGGAGAAGAGGCTAACAGGCTGACGGCACACACTCACGCACCCCTTGACTGGACTGAAAGGGTTACGGCTCGTACACCACGGCAGAGATGATCTGGACAGACTGGGATCGGCACAGAGAACTGGTAAGTAAACACAGGGTAGATAGGTTAGTGATACTCGTAGAGAGTCCGCTTCGTATGAACGAGCCCGGACAATGCGAGGTGTGTGGTGTGTGCTTATGAAGCCGAGCGGCTAATGGGGTGCAGGTGTCTCTTGTTAAAACTCAGGTGACTGTGATCGTTGGGTGATTGTGGTGGAAGAACCTGGCCAATCCGTGACAATATATATATATATATATATATATATATATATATATATATATATATATATAAATGCTACTTGGACAACATAATAATAAAACATTTCAGATTTTTATTAGACAGAATATAAAGTATGAAATTAAAAAAATGCTTTTCAAAACATTTATTTAGAGCAGTGACAAACTCACAGTCCTGAAGGTTTAGTTCCAACAAGCTTAAATACACATTTTGTTAGTTCTCAAATAATGGTGAAGGACTTAACTGGTTTGGGTGCGGTTAATTAATGTTGAAGCTAAACTCTACAGGCCTCTGGTCCTCCAGAAGTGCCCATTTACACAACACTATTTTCAACTAAAAAAGGAAAACTTTAATGCTTTTGGCTGTAAATTTACAAGACAAAAGTGTTTTGGGGGACTGAAAACAAACTTTTAAAACCGGTTTCAAAATGTGTACGTTTTTGAAAACAATACCGTTATCATCTCTGTGTAGCTAAACTACATCCAAATTTGTGAAAACAGTGACGTCATGCGTGTGTGTTACATGTTCAGTATATAGTCATGTAGTGTTTCTTTACAAAGAGACATTGCCACCTACTGGCTTGGCAGCAGAATACAGCATTTTTAGTGGGTTTTTTGAGATCCATGTGGGGAATCATTTTGGGACCATTTTTGAGTGTACATGAAAAAACGTAAAGGAAAAACTTTTCTGTGTTTAGTAGGTGTAAACATTCCATAAGTTTTGCACCCTTGATTTAGGGGTTGTTTACACAACAATGTTTTCGACTAAAAACTGAAAATTTTTTAGGTGTTTTGGCCGTTCATTTACATGACAATGATGTTTTGGGGGCCAAAACCACAAACTTTTAAAACCAGTTTCAAAATGTGTACGTTTTTGACAACAATACCGTTATCGTCTCTGTGCTAAACTACATGCAAATTTGTGAAAACAGTAACGTCATTCGTGTGTGTTACATGTTCAGTATATAGTCACGTAGTGTTTCTTTACAAAGAGACATCGCCACCTATTGGCTTGGCAGCAGAATACAGCATTTTTAGTGGGTTTTTCTGAGATCCATGTGGGGAATCATTTTGGGACCATTGTCGAGTGTACATGAAAAAACGTAAAGGAAAAACTTTTCTGTGTTTAGTAGGTGTAAACATTCCATAAGTTTTGCACCCCTGATTTAGGGGTTGTTTACACAACAATGTTTTCGACTAACTTTTGAAAACAGGCTTCAAAGTGCAAGTTTTGGAAAAAAAACATTATCGTCTCTGTGTAAACTAAAAAAATGTACATTTGTGAAAACGGTGACATCATGCATATCATGAGTTCAGTCTATAGATGCATAGTGTTTCTTTACAAAGTGACATCGCCATCTACTGGCCTGGCAGCAGAATGCAGCAAATTTCTCAGTAAGATTACCTTTGAATTATTTAAACAAGATTCAACATTCTCAGATCATCAAGAAGCAGCTGCGCATAGACCAGGCAGTCGCGGCGCCATGGGTGGGCATTAGGGGCCTGGCCCGTCCTGTAAGTCATAGTGCCCAACCGTAGACGAGCCTGTCTCCCTTCAACAACTCCACATCACGTCCCACTAGTCCTTGCTTGTTTGCACAATATTTGTTTTAATCAACTTTTATCAAAAGTTATCGTTTTGTATATACATAACTCCTGAATAAAAATAAAAACGTGTTTGGTCAGATTTTTAAGAAAATAATTGTAAATGGATTTGATTGGTTTGTCGATAGGGAGCGCGGAAATGCAGGTGATAAGCGCTCTTATTAAGTGAGTCATTGAGTCATTCATTCAAACGATTCGTTCAAACGGCTGATTTATCAAGAATGAGGCAGTTGTTTAAGAAAGGGTCATTGAATCTTTGACTCAACCAATTCATTCAAGACGCTAAATCATTCAGTGATGAAAACACGATTGTGAGTGTTGCTGCTGTGGTTCTGCTGTGATCTTTGTTTGGATTAGAACTATTTTCGCTGCTAAAATAGAACAAAAACAGTCAATATTTTGTCTAAAATGTCAGGGACTTAATATTAATCACTTGTTTTTTGAACTGTCATATGAAATCAGTGTCACAATTTCAATCGTGATGGTATTCAGCACTCTTGGTCGTGTGATGTTGCTTAACTGTATCATATGTTATAAATATAAAAACTCCACATTTTGAATTGTTACAGCTGTATGTTAACTGAGTTTCTTTGTATGAGCTGTGCTCATTTGTTTCGATCTCTCCTCGAGAGGCTGCGCGAGCCTCAACAGTGCATTTGTAAGGTCGCTGCACACTGAGTCCGAAACATTAGTTTTTTTCGTATTCGTCATTCTGTGGCTGTGAATTGTCAAAACCCTTCTCTAAATACTTGCTGCGGATGCAAAAAATGCTTTTTTGTTAAACATTTTGCACACATTTTTTTGGACGAAAGTTTCTGAGGCAGTGGTAACGGGATTGACACCACGCAAGGTCGTATTTATAGACGAGAATTTGGACTCAGTGTGCAAGAACCTTTAGCATCGGTATATTATACATTATATAATATTATGCACCATTGATCATTATCATTGTATCATAATCGATTAATGTTATTATGCAATGAGGTTGATCTCATTTGTGCCCCCCTAAAAAAAATGAATGCCCGTCCGTGACTTTGTGTCTGGTGCCGGGTCTCAGACCAGGGCAAATCCATCTGGCCCCATGGGTGTGCTGGTGGGGTAAAGAAGAGGTTCTTCTCCAGGAAAGCCTCCAATGTTAGTTTGGGCAACACTCTATTTTACAGTGTTATTATGTTACATGCAGTTAGTTATAACTATAAATTATGCATAAATGCATGCATCTAAACCTAAACCAAACCTTAACCCTACTCTTAACCCTATAGTAAGTACATGTAGTTACTTAATATTACTCAGTACCTAAATGTATAATTACAGTGTAACACCGACACCTTAAAATGAAGTGTAACCTCCGTTTGTTTTTTATTCACTTTGGTACCGTTTTCCCAAGGTGTACATTTTCAAAGCTCTTAGTACAAAACTTCAAACTGATCTCATTTGTTGCACTGAAAGTCATTCTTTCAAAACCTGATCTCATGTTAATTTATGTTGATATAAGGATTTCCATATAACCTATATGAAATATCAAAGCATATATGTCACAGACTGCAAAGTGTCATTTTAAAAGAATGTTATTTTTATTCTCATTTATTATGTACTTTGCAATAATAAAACATGCTTAATCATACATACTGTATATAGACATAATAATACCATGTTATCAACTGTATTATTGCCATTTGTCTCTGATAGATTGAGAAAGATAAGATAAAAAGCAGGCCAAGTTTAGCACTAATGATTTAAAAAAAAACAGCCAATATTTATGCATGATAAATGTACAGGGAAGTTAATGTGTGACTGCAACACAATTTAATAATTAACAACCCTAGTCTAAGGTCTAAATGTGTCTAAATGAATCTGAATTATTTTATCATTTTCCAAGCTTTTAATGAGGACAAAAGTAAATAATACTGGAAATTGTCATTATTGAATATATCTGAATAAAAAAAAAAATATTCAATTATCTTTTTTTTCTCCCTCAAGTTTATTATTAAAAGCAAGAGCAACTAGTTCTCTTATCTTCTCAACCACAACTGTTGCATTCTCGCAGTTAAGCTTTGCAGCTTTGGTCATTGCGTCATACACTGAATCAGCTTCTTCTGCAGCTTTCCATCCAGTGACTCCTCCAACGACTCCTACAAGAGCTGCAGCTCCGACAACACCTGTACCTCCTAACACTAAAGCTCCTGCAACGGCTCCTACAAGAGCTGCAATTCCGACAAGACCTGCAGCGACAGCTTTAACTGCATCACCTGCTCCTGTTTCCACTGCTGCTCCTCTTCTACATGCTGAGCAAAATGGTTTTAATAAAGCTATAACTACAGATAATGCAACAACTACTCCAAGTAAAACACCAATCAGCATCCCTGTTGTTGCTCCTGCAACTTGCAACCAAAAATTTGTATAAACAATTTTCTTTGCTTTTTCTCGCTTTCCTTCTGGAGGCAAATTGTCCTTATTTTTCTTCATCTCCTCTTGACTTTTTTTCTCCATATTTTGAAGCAGCTCATTGGTGAAGTAGCCATTCTTTTTCTCCATCTCGTTGGTGGTCTCCTGTAGATTTTTCACCTGGAATGACACTTTCCTAACTTTAGCTAGTGTGAAATGTTGCTGTTTGAGCATAAACAATATCTGCAAAGTTACAACTCTCAAAGTTCAAAGCAAAGGGAGATATTTGCTTTTAAAGAAATTGCATTTTAAGGACTACAGCAAACAGCTGGTAGAGACTACACGACATTCCTGCCGGGTTAGTGACACCACTAACCCTACAATTTACATAAACCCCGCCCCCTGAACACAATTTATAGATTATCAAGACAGTATGCTAATCAATGACTAGAAGATAATGACACATACTGTAAAAAAATGACTGTACAATTTACAGCAAGTTACTGGCAATTTTGGTTGCCAGTAAGCCTGTAAATTTACAAGATCACTATAAATCATCAACTACAATTAAACTGTAAAAATACAGCGCACCTGTAAAAGCAGCAAAACAAGAGCAGCTGTGAATTTACAGTTCTATACTGTAATAATCTTAACAGTATGAATTAAAACCTTTGTAAACCTATTTCATTTGAGAAAACGTCCTGGTTGCGTATGCAACCCACCGTTCCCTGAAGGAGGGAACGGAGGACGTAGTTGACGTCGACTGAATGGGGATCACGCCAGGGAGCCTATAATCTTCGAGTACTATTGAACGAGCCAATGTAATTGCGTGCGTGATTCGCATCACACTCCGCCCCCGCGGCGCTGGTATAAATATGGAAGTGGATGCACGCACTAGTTGCTTTTTCGCTGAGGAGCCGAGCGTAACCCGGAGTCAGCTTTGGTCCAGCGGTAGTGGCAAGGGGACTACGTCCTCCGTTCCCTCCTTCAGGGAACGGTGGGTTGGATACGCAATCAGGACGTCCCCTTTCAGTCGATAACATCGGACGTAGTCGACTTCGACAGAATGGGGATAACCTTTGAAAACGTCACTAAAGCTGCCACCTTCCAGTGCCTAGACAAAAGTCTCCTGATGCCCCTGCAATTTTTAAAGTGGGGAAGGACAGGGCTTAGGCCAGGGAAGTCACTGCTGTTCCTACAGGACCACTGGGAAAGCGTTCCCGTACACTGGAAGAAAAGGGACGCTGCGGAAGCCACATCCTACCCGAAGGGAGGTAATGTGGAGAATACACATATGAACTGGGCGGATGACCGGCAGTACGACATATGGAATGTCACTGGGGTGGCTCCAGCCTAAGACAGGGGGGAGACTCACCGGACAGTGACGGCAGAGAGACTCTGCTGAGGGAAGACACGGGCTCGCTGTATCGTGGAAGAATACATATATGGGGTCGCCGTAGGGACCACAACATATGTACCCAGCCTAACACAGGTTCCACACTACTTACAAGTGGTAGGCCTAACACCAGACGTTCCGCACGTCCGACGTCTGAGGGGTGTGGAGGAACTCAACAGGGTTCAAATTTAAGGGAACTCAACTGGAGTAGAAAGGTGCACGTATCCAGTCCATATGAGGGGAATGGCGCAGCAAGCCGACACTTGAACCAGGCTCACGATGAAACTGGCTTTATTTTTACCGAAATGAAAGTAAGCACTAAGTGGCCAACTTTGCTTGGAAACAGCCTTCCCTCTCTGCTGAATTCCTAACAGATAAGAGCTGGTCTGAGGTCTATGGCTTGCGTTCTGTACACGTCTAATCGCTATAAGCGAACGGACAGAGAAAGCCAGGGCTGGATCTGCCTCCTCCGGGGCAGCGCTTGCAGGCTCACCACCTGCTCCTAATACGGGAGAGGTAGGAACCTTGGGCACAATCCAAGCCTGGGTCTCAGCTTGTGAGAGTTAGCCGCCCCGAACTCCAGGCACAATACGTTGACCGAAAGCGAGCAAGTCCCTACCCTCTAGTAGAGACCATGCGAGCAGGAGAACTGATATAACAGAATTTTTAACTCACTGCCTGCAGTGGCTCAGGGGCGGTCTCTGCAGTGCAGTTGCACCAGAGATAAGGCCCAAGAGGATAAAGAGGTACGCAAGGACTTACATTACCTTGCTCCTCAGGAACCTGACGATCAGGACGTGCTTCTCCATACTTCTGCATCACGATGAGAGTTGTCTAAACACCGAGGCAACATCATTTTGAGGGTGAAGGAAAACAGCCTACTCCAACCCATCTTGCAGGAAAGGGAGCACTGAAATGATCGAAAGCTTTCAGGATCTCCTCTGAAGAGAAGACGCAAAACGACGGGTGCAAAACGACAGGAGCACTGCTCAACACAACATATGAAGATCACTGAGCTTCAGGAGCATTTCTGCTCAGCACTTGAGTGTGATTTCCGGTGGCGCTGCTCTGTTGCGACCCGGGCTACGGGTACGCTCTGATAGGAATGACAACTCAGGCAAGAGCAAAGGGGGCGGTATTTGTGTTTACGTTAACCAAAAGTGGTGCTCGCAATTCTCCGTGAGGGAGCGGCTCTGTAACTCCGACATCGAACTGGTATGTGTAAGCCTTAGGCCTTTTTATCTTCCACGCGAATTCGGAAACATTTTAATATGTATCGTTTATATTCCACCTAGTGGGAATGCTGCAAATGCAGCTAAACTTACAGCAGACTGTATTCATAGACAATTAAGTCGTACCCCTGAAGCACCTTGTTTCATTTTAGGGGATTTTAATCATTGTAAACTTGATGCTGTGTTGCCTGGATTCCATCAATATGTGGACTGTAATACGAGAGGCAAAAACATCTTGGACAAATGTTATGGGAATGTTAAGAATGCCTATATAGCTAAGGTTAAATCGCCATTAGGCTCCTCTGATCATAATGCTGTCCATTTAATTCCGACATATAAGTCCATGCTTAAGAGCAGTAAACCACGAACTAAAACTGTATATGTGTGGAATGATGATGGAATTGAAACGTTAAAAGGATGCTTCTCTTGCACTGACTGGAACGTCTTTCAAAGTTTGGATCTAGAGGAGGCCGTAGAGACTATGACAGATTATATACTTTTCTGCAAAGATAATGTGTTAGACCAAAAAATAATAACTATATATCTGAATAATAAATCCTATATCTCTAAGGAAATTAAGGAGTGCATAGTACAGAAAAAAATGGCTTTTAGGAGAGGAGACCTTGCAGCTATGAAAGATGTACAGAAGGAACTGAATTATAAACTAAGGAATGCTAGGAGAAAGGAGAGGGAGAAATTTGAGGCCCATTGTTCGACTATGAATACCAAAAAATTATGGGATTCTATGAAACATATGACAAACATGGCTCCAGCCAAAAGATCTATCAATGTGATAGATGAGGGGGCAAAGGCAAATGAGTTGAATGACTTTTATTGTAGATTTGATGTAAGAGACTTCTCACAGGAGCAGGCAAATGCACTGGATGCCTTGTCTATATTGGATAATCCTAAAATAATTATTGACCAGAAAATGGTGGAGAGACTGTTTTCACAGGTCTGTCCTAATAAGGCTTCTGGGCCGGACGGCATCTCTGGGCGGTTACTAAAATCTTGTAGTAGAGAGTTGGCCGAAGCCTGGTGCCCTATTTATCAGAAATCTATGGACACGAATACAGTTCCCTCTATGTGGAAGAGCTCCACTATTACCCCTGTCCCAAAAAAGGCTAGCTGTAAGGAGAATAATGATTATCGTCCTGTAGCACTTACTTCAATAATAATGAAGTGTTTGGAGAAAATTATGATTAATTTTGTTAAAACAGACGTGAGTGGTCTATCAGACCAACTTCAGTTTGCTTATAGGAGCAATAGAAGTACAGACGATGCTGTTATAGCTATAACACATTTTATAAATAGGCATTTAGATGATCCAGGCTCGTATGCACGTCTTTTATTTGTAGATTTTAGTTCAGCTTTTAATATGTTGCAACCACATCTTTTAATTGCAAGGCTGAATGATTTTAAAGTCAATCCACTTATTATAAAATGGTATTATTCTTTTTTGACCAATCGTAGGCAGCAGGTTAGTGTTAATGGGACACTATCTGAATTCAGAACGTTAAGCACAGGAGCCCCTCAGGGCTGTGTTAGCTCACCGGTTTTGTTCACTTTGTATACAGATGATTGCAGAAGGCGTTATTCTAATAACCACATCATTAAGTTCTCAGATGATACTGCAATTTTAGGGTTATTGAAAAAGACAGAGGACTTGTCTGAATATCTGTCAGAGATTGAACAGTTTGTGAATTGGTGCAAGGATAACCACCTAGCTCTGAATGTCAATAAGACGAATGAAATGGTGTTCGACCCTAGAGGAGTTGGTGATCACAGGCCTGTGATTATCCACAATGAAACCATCATACAGGTCCCTTCACATAAATATCTTGGGGTCTTGTTTGATAATTTATTGACATGGAATATCCATGTAGATAGTCTTTGCAGTAGATTACAACAACGGTTGCACTTTTTACGGCGTCTAAGACTTTATGGTGTGGATCAGAGGTTTATGATAATTTTTTATCAGGCAGTCTTCGAGAGTTTAATTAGATATAGTATTGTAGTCTGGTTTGGTAATCTGTCCGTAGCACGTAGAACTAAACTGGTACGGATGATCCACACTGCTTGGAAAATTATTGGAGTAAAAGAACAGACATCATTGCAGACCCTCTATGAACAGGCTACTTTAACGCAAGCTAAAAAGATTGTGTGTGATCCGTCGCATATCCTGTACACAGAGTACGAGTTGCTGCCTTCTGGGAGGAGGTTTAGAGTTCCTCGCTGCAGATTGAACAGATTCAAAAACTCATTTATCCCAGTGTCTGTAAAGATGTTAAATGAGGGCGGTACGGAGCTGTAATTTATGCCATTTTTATTATTAATATTGTCTGGTTTGTAAATTTGTTGTATGTTAACTGTATACTGACGGCAGCATGGGTGATGGCCCAACACAAATTTCCCTCCGTGGTCTAAAGTTTTTACTACTACTACTACTACTATAAGTTCACTGAGCTACAGGAGCATTTCTGCTCAACACTTGAGTGCGAAGAACTTCACTGAGCAACAGGAGCATTTCTGCTCAACACTGAGTGCGAAAAGGATTCACTGAGCTTCAGGAGCACTACTGCTCAACGCCTGAGTGTGATGAATTCACTGAGCTACAGGAGCATTGCTGCTTAACACCTGAGTGCGATGAACTTCACTGAGTTTCAGGAGCATTTCTGCTCAATATGAAGTGTGATGAAATTCACTGACTTGAGCAGGCGCAAGGCGACCATGAGTCGCAGTCGCTTTTATGAGGCTCACTGGGGAAGCGCATTTCTGCGGGCCCCCGGGGCAGCTGAGAGCCAGTGTCTGTCCAAGGGTAGTCCGCTCGGACAGAAACACTGGCAGGAAGATGAAACCGGAGAGGCAACTGAGCAGCCCCGGAATGGTCATGACCCAGCTGGACCCAGGGGATGGAGTCTCCACTTGCCCTGGCTATAACTGTCGTGAGGCTCGTTGGCGGCACGATTGAGTAAAGCGGGAAGAGTGGATCAAAGCGTCCTCAGAACCTTCTGACTCCAAGGAGGAGGTGACGGGTGAGTTGTGACATGCAAGGGAAGCTTGCGCAATGGTCGCAATGTCTAACAACTCCAGACACGAATGCCTGTGTTGTCGAGGGTCGCCCAGGCCCCCATTAAAACACGCCCTTTGTACATGGCCCCTCAGTTGAAGAGGGTTTGGCAGCAGACTGGGATGAACTATAGTCACACAGGGTGAGCTGCTCTGCCATGGTCACCTCGGGACCCGATCGTGAAGCTAGCGCTGAAGCGGTCATCATATGGAGGAAGCCAATGGCTGCATCTACCATATGCCCCAGGAGCCTCTGAAAGTTCTTTCAGTGGGACCCTTTCTCACTTCAACACCAGCTGAACACACTCTCATTGGAGAGACGTGTTGGACCGAGTCCATCTCCAAAACTGAAAAAGAGATACTCAACCCGTGGGCGAGATTACTCTCTCCCAGCTGACCTGAAGACCCAACGGGCTCTGGAACACTCAAAGGGAAGGACGCTGTACTGATACTTAAACCCTCACACGCAACACACAGGATGGCCTGTGGCGCGGAAGGTAGAGATCTGAAGCACATGTCTTTCAGTTCGGAGCTGCAGACCAATCTTGGGCCAACATCGTCACGACCCACCACCTAGTAGCATGAAGAACGAGTTTACAACTGGCCTTTATACTGGCTGGAGGAGCGGCTATACCAAATCCTTTGCCATGCAGGATAAGATAAGCACGCACAAGTCAGGAGCACTGCTCACATTAATGTGATGATTATCACTGACTTGAGCAGGATAGCCGAGCCTGAGGTGGGGCAGCAAAGTAGAGAGAGTGGTGTTAGTGTTCTGTGCAATACTGACCTGTCTTCACTAGCAGCAGGGGGCGCGTGAGAAGACGGATGACCGGGTCCTCTAACGCACCAAGCTACCTGCTGGCGACCAAGGGGGAGCTGAGGGGTGTAAGGCTATACAGTGTCACACCCGCCAGACTGGCCCTCTTGGGACCCAGGAACAGATGAATTTGCTCTCTCTTTGATGTGTGGGTACCGCTTGCTCCGTTTTTTTTTTTTTTTGGGAGCCAGTGGCGGAACAGACACACACACACAAACAAAGACTCCACCCGGCCCTCACCCGGGGGGAGGGAGTGATCGTGCCAACTCCAAACTCCAAGAGCATCTCATCCATCCCTGGGCGGCCCGCTCCGGAATGCTTTTGCTGTTGCTTGCCACCTGGCTTGGCAGCGCCTGGAGTGGGCTGGGCGTCTCTACTGCGGCTCCATGCTGAGGCCTGGGTGGAGGCTGCTGCAGAGCCCCAGCAGGAGCGGTGGCCGGGGAACGCCCTCGGTGACGAGCAGGCAGAGGAGCTGCCACCGGCGGCGGGTGGAGGCAGCAGCTGGCCGCCGGGGCATGATGTGCCAAATGACCTCCGTCTGCGCTTGAACGGCAGAGAACTGTTGGATGCAGTTCTCCGCCGCGTCGCCGACTAGCCCACCCTGGGAAATTGGGGAGACAATGAACCGAACCTTGTCCACATCCGCCATTTCAACCAGGCTGAGCCAACAATGACGCTACCGGACCACTAAGGTGGACATCGCCAGACCGATCGCACACGCCACGACACTCGTGCCCCGGAGGGCGAGGTCGGGAGCGGTGCAGTGCTTACCTATGGGTGCACGATCTGGCCTACCCTTGTGCATGCCATGGGTACTCTGGCCTGACAGACCAGTAGCAGCACCATGGCACGCAAAAGGAAGCGGCTTGCCCAGAGGCTTTGTAAACTCTGCCCGTCGGAACGGGCGAGAATTCAAAGGCCTTAGGGGGGGACGAGGATCCCCCCAAAAGGCAGCGGCCGCCAGACACAGGTGCACCTGTGTCATGATAGACCGCCTCAATGGAGGGACACCTCGCAACCCTTCACCGTTCTTCCATCAAGGGTAGTGAGAGGGAAAAGCTATTCAGGCAGTTTCTGGCAGAGAAAGATGCCGTTCACCACCTGATAAGCTCTCCATGCATTTCGGAAAAGAAAAGCACTGGGGCGGCGAGCTGAGAACCAGCACGGTCCGCCCCGAGATACTAATCCTCCAACCGAGACTGAACGGGACACAGTGGAGTTTCCACTCGAGCCCGGCAGCCTCGGCGGCCCGTTTCAGCATAGCTGACATTTCTGGATCTGGCTCGGGCAATGTTACACTCCCAGAGGGAGATAACACAGCCGAGTCGTCATCTCCAGAGGCCAGCTCACCCTCCGATGCTGCTATCGACATCTTACCCTCTGGGGGAACCCCCATTGAAACAGCTGATAGTTCCATTACAGAGGGACCAGCAAGCTCAACAGGAATCCCATCGGCTGCGGTGTGATGGAGGAGTGAGGAGCCCACAGGGAATGGTTACCGGGCGAGACATCCATCACTATCCTCCAATCACCCATCCCACACGGCACCCGGGGGTGGGGCATGGTAATGGGGACTTGCGCTTCGCGGACGAAGGCGAGTCTCATTCTCAACACCGCAACAGTCATATTCCCGCAATGAGAACATGAGCCGTCCACAAAAGCTGCCCCAGCATGCCGAACATATAAGCACACATGCAACATATTTATATACATATAAACATACAGCTCAAACATGTGATGCAACAATTGTGACCGTCAGAGAGGGAAAGGGAACGATCGCATCCAGAAACGCACAGGTGGAATGACATTTTGAAAAAGATGCAAACGCACCCGTGATGCTCTTTCAGAAAATAGGGGGAATGACCGCGGCAACACTGAACAGAGAACTGAAACAGTGAAGCAGTCACTTTTCCTCCCTCTAACCAACCATCAACACACACAAACATTTAGAAATTTGTTGCTGTTAAAACAGCAGTTGAGAGCTCAAAGCTCGCGATCACCGCTGCACTCACGCTTGTAGAACACCAGCACTGAGAAAGTCTTCCTGAAGAACACCGACACACTCGCTCGTTGTAAACAACAGCACTCTCAGAAACATCAAACGATCGGCTCCGAAGCGAAAGGCAACTAGTGCGTGCATCCACTTCCGTATTTATACCCGTGTCGCGGGGTCGGAGTGTGTGATGCGAATCACCAATGTGTGATGCCAATTACATTGGCTCGTTCAATAGTACTCGAAGATGATAGGCTCCCTGGCGTGATCCCCATTCAGTCAACGTTGACTACGTCCGACGTTGTCGACTGAAAGGGAACCGATTATCTTAAATTGGTCAATTGCAATTTCATATTTATTCTTTGATCTTTTTTCATTTGAGTCCACTAAAAAAAGAATGTATCTTAAAATAAAATTAATTTAAATGAGTCAACTAAACATCAATTTAACGCAATCCTTTTGCAGATAATTGTTAGTTAACAACAGCACACATGCAGAAGATGAAGTGCTTAACAAAAAGATCATCAATGCATCAGCAACTACACAGTCACTGCCTTTAAATAAAGCAAAATTCTTCGACACAATGGTGACCCACAAAACTCAACAGAAACCCTGTACATCCCAACAGAACATTAAATACTAACATGATGAGATCTTGAGAGATTTAATGTCTTCTTTTATCTTCAGTTGATTTTATCTAAGGCTGTGGCTGGAGGTCAATAGTTTACTGCAAAATCGAAGTCAAATTTTCTACACAAAATAAGTTATTTCCCTTTCAAGGGAACTTCGAGCTGCGTCAAACGCTGCGGGAACGCCCCTGCGTTGTGCGTCATGAAGCACGTATGGAATCAGCCCAATGGAGAGATGAAACGTCATAGGCGGGTGACGTCATCGACCAGGAAACTATAAAGCACCCCAAAAACACAAGCGCATTAGCTTCTGTGCTTTCAGTCGCGCTACATGTGAATCTGTCCCTGTGTGATATTGTCTGTCTTACATACCCTGCACCACACAAACAATTTATCCCTATATATATATATATTGAGAGATTATGGCGGACGAACAGCAGTTTAGAAAGTGTGTTCCTCCCTGCTCGCGTTATTTAACGAGCGGGGATACACATGATCTTTGTGTTGTTTGTTTGGGAGTTCAGCATGCCCAGTTTGCTCTCGAGGGAGCAGACTGTGAGCATTGCGAGCGTTTGCCGTTAAGGACGCTCCGCTCCCGCCGGTCGCTCTTTGAGGAGAGCGGTTCGGTGCGCGCTCCCCGCGGTTCGGGTCCCGCTTCTGCCGAGGCAGAGCGGCGGCGCTTATCGTGGGGATCGCAGATGGATCTCACAGCGGGGTTTGAGACGGGCTCTGCCTTATCTCTCCCTTCACCTGTGAGATCCAGTGCCTCAGTCCCGGGTTCGGAAGCACGCGCTGCGGTTTCTTCCGCTCGGGCTGAGGCACCAATGCTATCCAGTTCTGAGGAACTTGATGTTGTTAGTGTTGAGGGAGATGTGGAGGATTCGCCACCCCACACTCCTGAGAGTGATGAGCTTATGGAGGTGTTAACAAGAGCTGTTGAAAAACTTAATATTGAATGGCCAGTGACTAGACAGGAGTCTGTTTCTAAATCAAAGTTGGATGAGAGATTTTTGCCGTCACGTGTGCAGCCTCCACGCCGGTGCCTGCCGTTTTTCCATGATCTCCACACCGAGGTGTCGAAATCATGGAGAAAACCGGTGTCATATAGAGTGTTTAGTCCCCAGACTTCAACATACGCTAATATTATGGGAGCCAAGGCTCATGGTTATGGTGCGTTGCCTCGTGTGGAAGAGACGCTTGCGAGCCATCTCTCCCCCGAAGCAGCATCATCTTTTAAGGCACCGGCATTACCCACCAAGCCTTTAAGAAACACTTCGGCTTTGGTGGGTAAAGCATATTCGGCAGCAGGTCAGGCTGCGTCATGTCTGCATACTATGTCAATCTTGCAGGCATACCAGGCTGATCTGCTAAGGGACATGAGTGAGAGTGAGGAGGTCAGTACTGACGTAGTTCGCGAACTGCGTCAGGCTGCTGATTTATCCCTGCGTGCCACCAGAGAATCGGCCAAATTAATGGGTCGTTCTATGGCAGCTCTGGTGGCCGCAGAAAGACATTTGTGGTTAAATCAGACTAATATTAAAGAGAGAGAAAAAGCTTTTCTTTTAGATGCTCCTCTTTCTCCCATGGGGTTGTTTGGTGATGCTGTGAATTCAGTTATCGATAAATTCCAAGAAGAAAAGAAACAAACTGCAGCTTTTAAAAAGTTTCTTCCCCTTAAAGTTCATGTCCCTGGGGCTGCTGGGCGGGAGCAGCCCCGGCCGTCTTCGAGCTCATCACATAGAGCGCAGCAGAGGCAGAGTGTCGCGTCTCGTGCTCCCCCTGCTGGACAGTGGGCTCAGCCGCGACACTCTCAGCCGAAGCCTTCTCCCAGTAGAACTGATCTGAGGACAGTTATATTGGCTAAGAAGGCTTCGGCTAAGAAGAAGTCCTGACGCCAAGCCGTTCAGGATGCTGAGGGTGGTCCCCACCGAGGCGGAAAGGTGTTCACCTCTTTTTACGGTGCCCATTCCTCCTCGGTGCCCTCAGGGGCTCGTTCTGCCAACCCCGCCTTTATGCCGGGGCACAGACGATCCCAGCGAGCGCTTTCCCGAGGGACGCTCGCTCCCTCTGAGGAGGGTCTCAGAGCGGTCAGACCAGTTGTTCCCTGCCGGTGCGCCGTTACAGGGCGCTGCGTCTGCTGCTCAAGTTACACCAGAGGCCAGTCTCGAGAGGCTGGTACCCTTAGTAGAATTTCTGGCAGAGTGGAAAAGCCTTCCAAAAATATCTCATTGGGTCCTGCAGACAGTAGAAAAGGGTTATGCTATCCAGTTCAGGTGTCGTCCACCAAAATTCAGAGGGGTTCTGCACACAGTGGTGGGCCCCGAGCAGGCTCTGGTATTGGAACAAGAGGTGAAAACGCTCCTTCAAAAAGAGGCTATAGAACGGGTTCCTCCTCCCAGTTTGGAGTCAGGTTATTACAGCCGATATTTCATCGTTCCAAAGAAGGATGGGGGGTTGCGTCCAATTTTAGACCTGCGCATATTGAATCGCTCGGTAGGGAAGCTAAAATTCAAGATGCTCACTATCAAGCAGATCGTGTCTCAAATCAGGTCCGAGGACTGGTTTGTCACGATAGATCTGAAGGACGCATACTTCCATGTGTCCATCCTTCCACAACACAGGAAGTTCCTGAGGTTCGCCTTCGGGGGCGAGGCGTACCAGTACAGGGTTCTTCCGTTTGGCCTAGCTTTATCTCCCCGCACTTTCACGAAATGCATGGATGCAGCACTAGTGCCTCTGAGGCTTCAGGGCATTCGTATTCTCAATTACATCGACGATTGGTTGATTTTAGCTCAGACCGAGCAGATGGCGGTTCGGCATCGAGATGTCGTCCTCGCTCATATCAGAAAGTTGGGGTTGAGGCTGAACGCAAAGAAAAGTGTATTATCTCCTTCCCAGAAGACCACTTTTCTGGGTGTCGTTTGGGATTCGGTATCGATGCGGGCGCGACTCTCTCCGACCCGCATCGCTTCGATTCTCTCAGCTGTGAAACAAGTGAAGCTAGGCCAGCTACTCACTGTCAAGCAGTTTCAGAGACTGTTGGGTCTGATGGCAGCAGCGTCCAACGTTATACCTTGCGGCCTGTTGTACATGAGACCGCTACAGTGGTGGCTCAGGACCAAGGGATTCTCCCCGAGGGGAAATCCGCTCCGCACGTTCAAAGTCACGCGGCGCTGCCTTCGTGCTCTGGTCATGTGGAGAGAAACTTGGTTCCTATCCAAAGGTCCTGTGCTGGGGGCTCTTTGTCGTCGCATAACGCTAACGACGGATGCTTCCCTCACAGGGTGGGGGGCGGTCATGAGTGGTCGCCCAGCCCAAGGTCTGTGGCAGGATCATCATCTTTCGTGGCACATAAATTGTCTAGAGATGTTGGCTGTGTTTCAGGCTCTGAAACACTTCCTAACAGACCTGAGAGGCCATCATGTGTTAGTTCAATCAGACAACACGTCGGTGGTCTCTTATATAAATCATCAGGGGGGCCTGCGGTCTCGCCGGCTTTACAAGTTGGCCCGTCAGATCCTCCTGTGGTCCCAAGGGAAGCTACTATCTCTGAGAGCAATGTATCTCCCTGGGTATTTGAATGTGGTAGCAGACTCCCTGTCGAGGCAGGGGCCGAGGCCAGGGGAATGGAGACTCCACCCCGAGGTGGTGGAGCTCCTTTGGTTGAGTTTCGGTCGCGCCGAGGTGGACCTATTCGCTTCCAAGGAGACCACTCATTGTCATCGGTGGTTCTCCATCACTCTTCCAGCCCCCCTGGGGTTGGATGCTATGGTGCAGCCGTGGCCGAGGTCACGTCTGTACGCCTTTCCCCCGATTGCTCTGTTACCAGGAGTTCTGGAGAGGGTCCGCCGGGACGGGGTCAGTCTACTACTAGTAGCCCCGTTCTGGCCGGCCCGAGTATGGTTTGCGGACCTGATTTCTCTCCTGGACGGTTCTCCTTTGGAGCTCCCGGTCAGGAGGGATCTACTCTCCCAGGCGGGGGGCACGATACTTCACCCCCGCCCAGAATTGTGGAAACTGTGGGCTTGGCCTCTGAGGGGGCCCAGCTCATAGACTCCGGTCTCTCAACCGAGGTTGTTGAGACCATTCTTAACTCCAGAGCTCCATCCACGAGGAAGCTTTATGCCTTGAAGTGGAAACTTTTCACTTCTTGGTGTGGAGAACACCTGCAGGACCCAGTTAACTGCCCAGTGGGTGCAGTGCTGGAATTCCTGCAGGAGCGCTTCTCCACAGGGTTATCCCCCTCCACACTAAAGGTGTATGTGGCGGCACTAGCTGCTTACCACGTCCCTTTCAGTGGAGTTTCTCTTGGGAGACACCCGCTTATAACTCGTTTCCTCCGTGGCACTTTGAGGCTGAGGCCAGCAGTTCGTACGAGGGTGCCGACTTGGGATCTGGCCATTGTATTAGAAGGTCTTTCCCTAGCTCCTTTTGAACCTATCGAAGAAGTTCCCGAGAAGTTTCTCACTTTTAAGACTATCTTTTTGCTTGCTATCTCTTCACTAAAAAGAATCGGAGATTTGCAGGCTCTGTCGGTTTCACCCTCGTGCCTGGAATTTGCACCTGGCATGGTTAAAGCTTTTCTGCATCCTAGACCAGGTTACGTTCCTAAGGTTCCTACTAATATTGTTAGACCTACGGTTCTGCAGGCTTTCTGTCCTCCTCCATTTATGTCATCGGACCAGGAGAAACTTAATTCACTCTGCCCTGTTAGGGCATTAGACGCTTATGTCCACAGAGCTGCCCTGTGGAGGAAATCAGAACAACTTTTTGTATGTTTCGGGCCACCCAGGAAAGGGTGTCCGGCGTCTAAACAGAGAATGAGCAAGTGGGTGGTTGAGGCTATCTCACTTGCTTATGAGTCGGCTGGCCAGCCTTCACCTTTGGTTGTCCGAGCTCACTCTACCAGGAGTATGGCTGCTTCTAAAGCTCTTTTGTCGGGGGTTTCCCTGAGTGATGTTTGTGATGCGGCTGGATGGTCTTCACCGCATACTTTTATTAAGTTCTATGACCTAGACTTAAGCTCTACCCCTGGGGCACAGGTGCTCTCGTCCTCTGTGCGCTAGTCTCACATGACGGTCATTTGGTCCTATGGCGACGTGGGTATTCGCGTTCCCGCAGCGTTTGACGCAGCTCGAAGTTCCCTTGAAAGGGAACGTCTCGGTTACGTATGTAACCCTAGTTCCCTGATAGGGAACGAGACGCTGCGTCGCTCCGCCATACTCCCGGCACTCCCGTTAGCGCTTCCTTCAAGCCTATCAGAAGCTAATGCGCTTGTGTTTTTGGGGTGCTTTATAGTTTCCTGGTCGATGACGTCACCCGCCTATGACGTTTCATCTCTCCATTGGGCTGATTCCATACGTGCTTCATGACGCACAACGCAGGGGCGTTCCCGCAGCGTTTGACGCAGCGTCTCGTTCCCTATCAGGGAACTAGGGTTACATACGTAACCGAGACGTTTTTGTTATTTATGTGAACTCAAGGACTGCTCAGGAGAGTAAATGTTGAAATGAAGTGTTATTGTATGTGCTTTTGCACATAATGATATAGTGGATATAATGATTATGGCCAGCGTGTTTTGGAGAAAAGCTTTATTTCATAATGTGATTTACCCCCCACTTTCAATTCTTGTACTTCAATGAAAGGTTCGATTTTTGCAATTTTTTTGAATGAAATATCAAAAGGATCAACAATGCAGATTTATTTTGTACAGGCATTTTTGCTCATATTTACCAGGGGTGCCATTCATTCTGAGCACCACTGTAACTCTTTAAACAGAGTAAATCTAGTTCGTTTTACACTACATATGCAGGGCCTGATCTGAGGTCAGTGGGATGTTTTTCTAGTTAACTATTATTCCAGCATGAAGTAAAATAATATCCCTGACATCTGAGCACTAGAACAGAGCCTGTGAACACTTTACACAGTGACTGTTTTACTGTCTGTAAATGGTGTGAAGTGCAAAGTACTCACTTTTATTTCCTTATGTCGTTGGACGGCCACACCAAGATCTATCTTTCACTTCCTTCTCACACGGCCTGTATGGAGAATGACATGCTTAAACTTAAAACTCCCATATAACAGGAATAATAAATATATATAACTAATCATTTTTTAATTATCTTTCAAAATGTAGATAAAAAAGATTAGAATCATGACTGTAAACAAAACAAAAAGCGATATCATAAAATGTATATAATTTTCTATTGTTTATGCTTAACATGATTTGAAACGTAAAGGAAAGTTATGCCATCTGGAACCATATGATAGGATTTTCATCAAAATAGTACATATCAAAGAGTCCCAAACCTTTCCAAACAAGTGATTTGAGTGTTCTACTGAAAACAAGAACTACTTACATGTAATGACACCGAGGAATAAGCAGCGAAACTCAGAAAGACGAAGAATAAGAAACGAAACTCAGAAAGCCACGTGATCAGTGAAAAGGCTTTACTATCCATTCAGTCGTTTGTAAATTTCACTTTGCATGTAAGAGCTTTAACCCAGTGCTCTGCTTGGTTGGATTTGGGGAGTGTAGCGTATCTTTGACCGTTTTAAGAAATATTCCTGGGATTCGGTAATATCTCTCGGTCAGTTTTTTCCTTTCACTCTCTGAAGTGATCAACTGCCTGGGATTTGAGACTTTTGTCTGCGACATAACTCTCGCGCACTTGTTGATTGTGTGACATCAACTGGTTTGATCCACTACCTTAGCGGTTTAAAACGGAAATATTTCCAATGTTACGACGTGACATTCTTCTTTATGATCAATTGCTCGCAAAATGATGGACAATAAATTCACATTTCGCTCGCGTTATTTCCCTTGATGAATATAGTAAATTATTAAATAAATTAGTAAATAAACTAATATAAAACTCAAAAAACTTATAAAAAAATATGAATAAAAGGTTTGATACTACTTACCATATTCTGTTTGGTTTTCTGTTCTTTTTTTTTTTTTTTAATTAAATGCTCGTAGAAATATCACCAAAAAACAAAACAAAAATACAAAAACATTAACAACAATGATTGTTATTGTCATAAAATAATACAAAAATACTCCAGAGTCCTTCAGTCCAGAATAAGTTCCTTCAGTCTTTCAGTCCAGATTAAAGACTTTCCATATTCTGTACCACCTGTTAAAGACACCTGAATGATGTCATTTCTGCTAAATGATGTCACATATGGGTGGAGTCTAAATTACTGTAGGCATGATGGGGTTGAGTTCAGACAGAGGGACATAATTAGAGTCTGGATTTTATAAAATAACTTCACAAGAATGTAACACAAGTAAATACTTACAATTACAATAACTTACATTTATAGACACTGTGCATATTTTGTTAAATATTTTCAAAATATTTTTTTTCAAAGTGACAAAATATTGTACGATAGAAATAACACAATATTTTATGATCAAATATGTTTTATACTATTTTTATTCATTAGCCTATAATTGAAACACCAAAGTAAAAAAAAAAAAAAAAAAAAAACTTTTAACATTCCATTTTTTTGTGAACCATCAATTAAAAAGGTTATTACATACTAAAAAATATTACCGAATCCCAGGAATGACCCATAATGTGTTGGTGGTGGTGTTTTGTGAGTGTTGGTGTTGATTTTTTAACAAAAATAATATTATTTACATATGTAAGAAATTATGTTTAGTTTGGGGATATTTCCAGCTGATAAAACATACAGGTTTATTAATCTCTGCTGTAATTTGTACGCGCCAGCAGCAGGTGGCGCTGTTCTCGGTACAATCAGGACAAAACATCAGATCTTGTGAAGTTTATGCATATATTGATAAACCACAATAAACCAGAAAAATCCTTACATTAAATAATAAAATCCTGGTCGGTTGAGTTTCCAGAGCTCAGATCTGCGGCTCGATGAAAAACGCCTGTCAATCTGAGCTATCAGACCAATCCAGTTTTCATACACATACTGGCCTTCAATTTATCAAAAGTCCGAACACCAAATTTCCAGCGTACACCTGGCGTACACCCAAAACCACGGTGACTTTGATATTTATCAATATGGACGTTGGCATACGGCACGCTCAAATCCTACGCCAGGTCAGGAGGTGGTGTACATGTACGCACGTTTTGAGTTAGTGCGGAAATGCGCAGAAAAACAATTCCTAACACCACAAAACGCACTGACAAACTAAAAGATATGAGGAGCTCTTTTCCAAAACGCTATAAACGCCATTTTTAAAAATACATTTGTATTTTATTTCTAATAAACTAGTGTTGTGTCTGCAAAGATGAAATTGATGATCACCATCTCCATAGTGAACGCGCCTGTAGAGAGAGTAGCCTATTTCTCTTCTTTTATAATTGTTTCGTTTAAAGACATTTCAAGCTTTCTTTATAGATATATTTCTCATGTCTGGTTCGGCATATACTGAGTTTCGGTTAATTTGTGATGAGATGCGCTCCAGTTCACGTGCAATGCAAGGGACCGCGCTCGCGACGCCATGTCATGACTCATGATTATATTCTCTGGTATTTGCTTCTTATTTATTAAATCCAGGCAATTGGTTGATGAAAAAAATATTGAAATTAAGATACAATTTATACAAAACGTAATTCACTTTAAAGAAAGGCTTTCTACAAAACAAAAATTAATTAAGTGGCCAAAATCATGTCTGAGCATGTCTCCCGATATATTGCGCATCCTATCTTAGCCTATGTTCACTTTTCATAATCAACATAGATGGGGAAAAAATAACATTATAATTTTTTATCAAATATGAAACTAAATGCAGTTAGTTAATGGCTACAACACGTAGCCTAATAGTAGGCCTGAATATTGTTATCATTACTTTTTTCAAGTTCGGCACGAATTACTATTAGCCTAAATGTGTTACTAAATGATTTGAATGTATTTTTAACATTGTTGTATTTAAGGACTGTATCTGTGTGTTATTTTTAAATTATTTGTTTTATGTGGTGGAAAATATTGGAACGTGACATTGGAAATATTTTTTTTTTTTTACTATTTAATTTATTTTACTATTTATTTTGTTTGGCTTTTATTTATTTCATGCAGTTGCACTTATTTAATTTATATTCATTTATAGTATGAGTCCCTGATTATATGTTGAATGTTCTCTTATTGTTGGTTTTGTTGTTGTTTTTTAGACAAAAAATGGATGGATTTATAGCGTTTTGAAAAAAAAAATACAATTAACTTTGAATTTATCATCAACAATATTGTTGTTTGATTTAATAATAATTTTTCATGATGGTGATGGTCTCGATCTCCAGAGAAGTGTCTCCTCTTTGCCATCTTCCGTGTGTCCATGGCGTAAAATGAGGGTGTGGGGGAAGCGGAGACTTGAATATATAGGGGCGTTTTATTCTAATGACGATCATTTTCAGACGCGGCATTTATCAAGGGCAGGTATTGCGTACACCTGGATTTCAGAGGTACGCACAGCTTCATAAATCAGGCGGTGAGAGGAGTGTAAGCATAATCTTACGCCAACATATACGCCCGTTTCTACACAAGAATGATAAATGAGGGCCAATCTGTGTAGTTTACATGGGGATATATTAATGATTTACACAGAAACCTGTTTCTGCTTCGGTGTTTTACATATGATGTAATGCAAAAACTTTATGGGGTTATAGAATATATGTTAGATTAGTGACCGACAAAAGACAGGATATGTATCTATAGCGACAGAACTTGTGAAAGTTTAAGTTTAACTGAGATTCTGTGGTTACCGGTCCTCGCTTGCTCTCACATGATCTCAAGAAAAACTTGAACTTTGTTCTTTGGTAAAAACATTTTAGGACATGCATGAGATATTTCACACACCAAATAGGCCTATCACAATACAATACTTAAATAGTCTTACACTTTCATATATTCTTATTCATTCTACTCTTTCTACAATGTTTTTATGTTTTACCAGACCTTTCACAGATGATATTTAGACTAAACCTCCCAAAAAGCCACCAGATGTATTTTTGGAAATTATTATTCTATCTCTGCAGAATTTGACAGACATTCCCACATTGTTTGTATTCAGACTCATGTCACACACTCACTGGCCCTCATTTATCATTCTTGTGTAGAAACGGGCGTATATGTTGGCGTAAGATTATGCTTACACTCCTCTCACCGCCTGATTTATGAAGCTGTGCGTACCTCTGAAATCCAGGTGTACGCAATACGTGCCCTTGATAAATGCCACGTCTGAAAACGATCGTCATTAGAATAACACACCCTATATATTCAAGTATCCGCTTCCCCCACGCCCTCATTTTACGCCATGGACACACGGAAGACGGCAAAGAAGAGAAACTTCTCCGACGTGGAGATCGAGACCATCACCAGTGAAGTGGAAAGAAACAAAATTGTTTTATTTGGGAGTTTAAAGAGTGGGATTAAAGGCGCCCACAAAAACAAAATATGGACCCAAATTACGAGTTTGTTAATAGTGTGGGGGTTGAGAAGCGCAGTCCAGCAGAGGTAAGAATGTTTTATTGCTTAATATAGACCAATAGTGATCAAGTTAAGCATGAGTTTTCTTGTTTATTGTAGGTGAAAAAAAAGTGGTCAGATATAAAGATCGCCACAAAGAGGCGCGTCTCGGCACTGAAGAGGAGCCAGAGTCAGGGGGAGGACCACCGGATCCAACACTGTAAAAAATTATTTTTTGGTAAGGTAAATACAACTGAAAAAAAAAACAATGTAATTTACAAGAAAAAGTTAGTTCAGGCAAGAATTAAAAAAAAAAACGAAGTAAATTCCATATCAGTACTTAATTCAAGCGAGTAGAAATGAAAGCGTAAATATCAAATCAATAAAATTAAGTAAAAATTACTCAACTTTTCTGATACTGGTGTTCCCATCATGCACTGGACCTTGCATAATTAATGAGATTCATTTTTCACTGGTTTCCAGCTGTATTTACACTGTTTTATCATTGCTTTTGTTGTCAGGATTAGTAACTTGCCATTTTGTGACATTTCGAGTAAATTTTCTGCTCAAAATGACACATTCAAACACAAAAACGATCCATCAAATGTTACCGTCATTGTGTATTGTCTAACAAGTATTGAGGTCTTTGCATTCACAACATGCTTATCATCTGACATGATGAAGTATAAATTACTTAGATACTCTAAGTAAAACACATACTATAAATGACTGGTATAATTCAATATAGTTGTTGAATGAAATGTAATGCAAAGGAAATTTCAACTAAATCGATATTAATCAACCTTTTACTAGCCAAGTTAAAATAACTTATTTTCTTTGTTACTTTCAATTAAGTAGGTTAAGTAAAGTTTACTTAATTCCATATTCCAAGTAAATTTTAACTTAAAGATTTCTAATTAAAGCTACTGATAAATATGTTTAGGTTTTTACTTGGCAAATCTTTGTAAATTTACTAGCATTTTCTGAGTGGAAAAAGTTGCCTAGCTTTTTTCAAGTAAATCCTACTCCAAATTTTTTTCAGTGTTGTCAGTGCGTTTTGTGGTGTTAGGAATTGTTTTTCTGCGCATTTCCGCACTAACTCAAAACGTGCGTACATGTACACCACCTCCTGACCTGGAGTAGGATTTAAGTGTGCCGTATGCCAAAGTCCATATTGATAAATCTCAAAGTCACCATGGTTTTGGGTGTACGCCAGGTGTACGCTGGAAATTTGGCATACGCGCTTTTAATAAATGAGGGCCAGTGTGTGCTGATTTAATCAGAATCAGAATCAGAATCAGAAAGAGCTTTATTGCCAAGTGTGCTTGTACACACAAGGAATTTGTTTTGGTACTGAGGCTTCCAGTGGACATATACAAATACAACATTAAACATAATACTACAAATTATAAGAATAAAAAATAAAAATATAAATATATGAGAATAAAACTATCACAGTTGGGTTTAGTCAGAATAGACATTTTCAGATTTACAGATTATGAACCTATTTACAGTGTTTTGAATATTATAAATAAATAAATCTACATATAAGTATCACCTGAGTTGTGGGATATTGCACTAAACAGTGGGAGTATTGCACTTACAGGCATATGCCTTGGGAGGAGTGTTAACTGTTCAGGAGGGAAATGGCCTGTGGGAAGAAACTGTTCCTGTGCCGAGATGTTCTTGTGGACAGTGATCTGAGTCTCCGTCTTGACGGTAACAGTTCAAACAGGTGGTGTCCAGGGTGAGTGGAGTCTGTGATGATTTTACCTGCTCTCTTCCTCACTCTGGAAGAGTACAGGTCCTGGAGGTTTGGCAGGGGGGCACCAATGATCCTCTCCGCAGTCCGGACTGTCCGTTGTAGTCTCCTGATGTCTGATTTGGTAGCTGAACCAAACCAGACAGTGATGGAAGCGCACAAGACAGACTCAATGACGGCTGAGTAGAACTGAATCAGCAGATCCTGTGGCAGGTTGAACTTCCTCAGCTGGCGAAGGAAGTACAGTCTCTGCTGGGCCTTTTTCACAGTGGAGTCAATGTGATTGTCCCACTTCAGGTCCTGAGAGATGATAGTGCCCAGGAACCTGAATGACTCCACTGCTTCCACAGTGCTGTTCATGATGGTGAGTGGGAGGAGTGCTGAGCTGTTCCTCCTGAAGTCCACGATCATCTCCACTGTTTTGAGCGTGTTCAGCTCAAGGTTGTTATAACTGCACCAGGCAGCCAGCTGTTCAACCTCCAGTCTGTAAGCAGACTCGTCACCGTTTCGGATGAGACCGATGACAGTGGTGTCGTCTGCAAATTTCAGGAGCTTGACAGTGGGGTCTTTAGAAGTGCAGTCATTAGTGTACAGGGAGAAGAGCAGTGGGGAGAGAACGCACCCTTGGGGAGCACCAGTGCTGATTGTGAGTGTCTTGGATGTGTGTTTCCCCAGTCTCACTCGCTGCTGCCGGTCTGTCAGGAAGCTGGTGATCCACTGACAGATCGAGGATGGTATGGAGAGCTGGGTCAGTTTGGCTGTGAGAAGACCAGGCATGATGGTATTGAAGGCCGAACTGAAGTCCACAAAGAGGATCCTTGCATAAGTCCCTGGTCTGTCGAGATGTTGCAGGATATAATGCAGTCCCATGTTGACTGCATCATCCACAGACCTGTTTGCTCTGTAAGCAAACTGAAAGGGATCCAGCAGGGGTCCAGTGATGTCCTTCAGGTGGGCCAGCACCAGTCTTTCAAACGACTTCATGACCACAGACGTGAGAGCGACAGGTCTGTAGTCATTAAGTCCAGTGATTTTGGGTTTTTTGGGGACAGGAATGATAGTGGAGCGTTTGAAGCAGCAGGGAACTTCACACTGCTCCAATGATCTGTTGAAGATCTGCGTGAAGACCGGGGCCAGTTGGTCAGCGCAGGCTTTTAAACAAGCAGATGAGATGCCGTCTGGGCCTGAGGCTTTCCTAGTCTTCTGTTTTTTGAAGACTCGGCTCACGTCCTCCACACAGACCTTAAGCTCAGGTTGGATGGCAGGAGGGGGGAGTGATAATTGGAGAACAGGAGGTGATGCTGAATGTGTGAAGTGCAGATCAGACCGGGTGTGTGGTGTGAATGAGGGCTTTTCAAACCGGCAGTAAAATGAATTTAAATCGTCAGCCAGGTGTTGATTGTCCACAGATCGAGGGGATGGTGACTTGTAGTTGGTAATGTTTCTCAGGCCATTCCAGACTGATGATGGGTCGTTGGATGAAAACTGGTTTTTCAGTTTATCAGAGTAGTTCCTTTTAGCAACTCTGATCTCCTTTGTTAATCTGTTTCTGGCCTGGTTATACAAGATTTTATCCCCACTTCTGTAAGCATCCTCTTTGGCATGACGAAGGTGTTTGAGTTTCCCAGTAAACCATGGTTTATCATTAGTGAATGATAAGAATGTCCTGGTAGGAATGCATGTATCCTCACAGAAACTTATATATGATGTTACAGTATCTGTGAGCTCATCCAGATCATTGGTAGCAGCTTCAAAAACAGTCCAATCAGTGCAATCAAAGCAGGCCTGTAGATTCTGCTCTGCTTCATTAGTCCATCTTTTCACAGTCCTTATTCCAGGTTTAGCTGATTTCAGTTTCTGCCTGTAGGTCGGTATGAGATGAACCAAACAGTGATCAGAGAGCCCCAAAGCTGCCCGTGGGACGGAGTGATATGCATTTCTTATTGTGGTGTAACAGTGGTCCAGTATATTACTGTCTCTGGTGGGACATGTAACGTGCTGTCTGTATTTTGGTAGTTCACGGGAAAGATTTGCTTTGTTAAAATCCCCAAGAATGATTAAAAGAGAGTCTGGGTACCTTTGTTCCGTTTCAGATATTTGTTCAGCCAGCTGTTGTAGCGCCGCGCTCGCGCACGCGTCTGGAGGGATGTAAACATTCACGAGAATGAAAGAGGAAAATTCCCGAGGCGAGTAGAAGGGTTTACAGTTTATGAAATGTGCCTCTAAATTAGTAGAGCACATCTTCTTCAGTGTTGTTACATCTGAACACCAACTTTCGTTAATGTAGAAACACAATCCACCACCTCTCGTTTTCCCCGTTAGCTCCGCGATGCGATCCGCTCGGAACAGCTGGAAGCCCGGCAGATGTATTGCGTTGTCCGGTATGGCTTCACTCAGCCAGGTTTCAGTGAAGCACAAAGCAGCAGAGTTTAAAAAATCCTTGTTAGTGTGGGTGAGGAGAAGAAGTTCATCCGTTTTGTTAGGAAGAGATCGGAGATTCGCGAGATGAATGCTGGGGAGTGCAGTGCGCAGGCCGCGCTCGCGGAGTTTAACCAGCGCGCCGGCTCGCTTCCCGCGTTTGCGTCTGAACGCGCGTTTGAACAACAACGCTGCCCCTCCGACGAGAATGTCCAGCAAAACGTCCGAATAATCAAAAACTGTAGAAAAGGTTTCTGGTGTGTGTTTCCTAATGTCCAGTAGTTCGTCTTTGGTGAAACTGATAGGAAAAGAATGACTAAACGCAGAACAAACGAACAAAAACAACACAATAGCTGGAGAGCTCCACACCGAGGCAGCCATCCGCGGCGCCATCTTGGATCATTGGGCGCCATCTTGGATCATTGGTTAACTATAGGTTTGTGTCTGAAAGCCTAATGTGGTTTAAAGCTGTTCCTCTGAGGGTCAGTTAATATTAATAACTCTGTATTGCAAATCACTTGCAGGGATTCACATGCAGAGATTGATGCAGCAGTGTTTCCATTCCTTTTTTTTAAGGTCTTTATAAATATATTTTATGTCGTTTCTGAAACTGTCATCTATTCAGAGATGTGACACAATGAAACCCAATGAATACGTAGGTCTACTCGAATCACTTTTAATACAGCGAAAACAATTTGGTTGTCTTCCTAAATAAGGGATAGTGTGACACATTGATGTTATGTTATTTTGTGGTGTTCACACTTTGTGTTGTTTGTCATGGCTTTGTGGAAGGACTAAATCATGCTTTTTTTATATCTGTATCTATTCAAAGTATTATATCAATGCTGCTGTGAAAAAATGTAATGAATTAGTTTATTTATTTCACTGTTAATATACAATAACCCTAGTTTGATTGTTTTAAAAATACACATTTCAGTTTAATACAATTTAATTGTTTTAAAGATATGCATTTGTTTTTAACATGCCAATGTATTCAAAGACAATTATTACGTTGGTTAACTACAAATAATTAAGTTGTTCAGTTAGGTAACTTTTCTACGGAGTCCTTAAAGGGTCATGGTGATGGCAAAAAAATGACATGGCATGAAAGATTACATGTTAATGCGTTTTCATTCCACGAGACACTTTACTTTTTTCTGTGGGATCATCTGGTTGAAATGAGAGGTAGAGCTGGGTGTCATCAGCATAGCAATGGTAAGAGAAACCATGTGTCTGTATAATGGGTCCCAGTGATGTGGTGTTAATGGAGAAGAGGAGTGGTCCAAGAACTGAACCCTGAGGAACCTCTGTGTTCAGTCGATGTGCTTTGGATACCTCGCCTCTCCATGCAACCCTGAAGGACCTACCTGTGAGACAGGACTCAAACCAGTGGAGGGAAGTTCCAGTGGTAACCAGTGACGAGAGGGTGAACAGAAGGATCTGATGATTCACAGTGTCGAAGGAAGCAGACAGATCCAGGAGAATGAGAATGATTTGGAAGCAGGTGTACAATGATAAATGTAAAATATGCATCTGCATGTATATCATACATTACAGTTAAAGAAATGTTTGTGTATATGAATATATATATATATATACACTATATATACACTGAAACCGCACGCGATTTGGGAAAGACTGCGATTATTTTATGCACAGCTTGTCAGTGCAGCGGCTGATCGGTAGTAAATGCTGAATAAACAGGAGATTGAAATGCTTTGATTGATAAACACACAACTGCCGTATTCTGTGTCAGAACCACATCATCTCACAGAAGGATGAGCTCAACTGTTGTTATGAAGTGAGTTTTGAGTAAAAGCATGTTATTTAAATTTTGTATTTTGTTGGACAAGAGGTTATTAAATGCTTCCCATATTTTTGTTTTTTCAAATTTACGTTATAAGTGATTCAAATTCACAGTGCTTTCAGAAGGAGCATCGTATACAGAGCCGTATATCACTGACAAGCTGGGCATACAAAATAATCACAGCCTTTGCGATTTCAAAATCGCGATAAGCCATCTTGCGAGGAAATTGCGATTAATCGTGCAGCCCTATTACTCCCTCCTCTTTACTCCCTCTTCACCTACGACTGCACACCTGTACATGACTCTAACACCATTTTCAAGTTTGCAGACGACACTACGTTGATTGACCTCATCAGCAACAACGATGAGACGACTTACAGGGAGGAGGTCCAGCACCTAACATCGTGGTGCACTGACAACAACCTGGCTCTCAACACCAAAAAGACAAAAGAGCTCTTTGTGGACTTCAGAAAGTCTAAAGCTAGTACACACACACCCATTCTCATCAATGGGACTGAGGTGGAGCGTGTCACCAGCTTCAAGTTTCTGGGTTCACAAAAATGGAACTTAAAATGGAGCATCACTTAAAAAGTTATTACATACTAGAATATTGTATTTTTTAATTGATTTGGTCATTTGGCTTTCATTGAAAGGCTAAAAATGGTATGCTCTACACATTGAGAGTGAGTGAGAGTGCTGCTACAATCCATAAGGTAAATTTAACTAATTGGGTTCTATATGAGTTCAGTGAGTCAGGTCGAATGATTGCGAAATAATGATTATTTTAAAACACAACCAACACCATCAGTTCAGCTTTTCTATTTGTTCTTCGGGCTGTTATAACTCATGTACAGCAGCCAAACAAAATATGAAGTTAATTATGTGAGGGTCAAGAGTCCAACTAAAACAAACACTGATCACCATAATGGTGACTTAAATATTCTGGTTTTCTCCTTCAGTGATTCTGCTTATTACCATCAGGTGTCTTCAATAATGCTCAATCATCACTCAATTATTCACTTAATTATCTCATTAACTTTGACACCGCTTCAGTGTTAATTTAACACTGGGGATTTTGCCGTGCAACTGCTGTGTAATTGGTCAGTTAAAATGACTTAATTCGATGATGTTGAAGTTACATGAACAAATTATGTTTTTGTTTTTTTAACATAACCCAGTTATGTGGAACCTGTTGACATAAAAAAAAAGTTAATTAAAGCCAACATATCATTTTTTTTTAGTGAGATGTCTGCCAAACAGCTTAAGATACGTGCAGCTACTGTGGGATCATCTGGTTGAAATGAGAGGTAGAGCTGTGTGTCATCAGCATTGCAATGGTAAGAGAAACCATGTGCCTGTATGATGGGTCCGAGTGATGTAGTGTAAATGGAGAAGAGGAGCGGTCCAAGCACTGAACACTGGGGAACCCCTGTGATCAGCTGATGTGCTTTGGATACCTCACCTATCCATGCGACCCTGAAGGACCTACCTGTGAGACAGTGGTGTGGCCTGCACAGACCTCCTCAGGGGCGGAAGGACCAAACAGGGCAAAAAAAAGAAAAGAGAAAAGAAGAGTTCCTAGTTTTTTTATCCTTTATTTCCTTGGCATTCTATGAAAAGATGTTGATACAATTAGAATGCATAACACATCAAACGAAAATAGGGAAATTATTCTAATATTACTAAATTATAATATTACTAAATATTATTTACTTTACCACCACTGATTGGCAAACACCTATTTTGGTTTTGCATGTGCACTTCTCAGTAGTCGTGTTGCTTCCTCATGAGAGAGAGAACACAGGTGCATCCTATACAGAAGTCTTGTGTGTTGAACCACCTGACATACAGGTCCTTCTCAAAAAATTAGCATATTGTGATCAAGTTCATTATTTTCCATAACGTAATGATAAAAATTAAACTTTCATATATTTTAGATTCATTGCACACCAACTGAAATATGTCAGGTGTTTTATTGTTTTAATACTGATGATTTTGGCATACAGCTCATGAAAACCCAAAATTCCTATCTCAAAAAATTAGCATATCATGAAAAGGGTCTCTAAACGAGCTATAAACCTAATCACCTGAATCAACTAATTAACTCTAAACACCTGCAAAAGATTGCTGAGCCTTTTAAAAACTCCCAGCCTGTTTCATTACTCAAAACCGCAATCATGGGTAAGACTGCCGACCTGACTGCTGTCCAGAAGGCCATCATTGACACCCTCAAGCAAGAGGGTAAGACACAGAAAGAAATTTCTGAACAAATAGGCTGTTCCCAGAGTGCTGTATCAAGGCACCTCAGTGGGAAGTCTGTGGGAAGGAAAAAGTGTGGCAGAAAACGCTGCACAACGAGAAGAGGTGACCGGACCCTGAGGAAGATTGTGGAGAAGGACCGATTCCAGACCTTGGGGGACCTGCGGAAGCAGTGGACTGAGTCTGGAGTAGAAACATCCAGAGCCACCGTGCACAGGCGTGTGCAGGAAATGGGCTACAGGTGCCGCATTCCCCAGGTCAAGCCACTTTTGAACCAGAAACAAGCGGCAGAAGCGCCTGACCTGGACTACAGAGAAGCAGCACTGGACTTCAGGCATTTTGGCATTTCCTTCTCCCCAGTCTTCCTCCAGACTCTGGCACCTTGATTTCCGAATGACATGCAAAATTTGCTGTCATCCGAAAAAAGTACTTTGGACCACTGAGCAACAGTCCAGTGCTGCTTCTCAACACGACAAAGACTTAAATAGCTATATTCTACTGCCAGGCTATTAGATTGGGATGAAACACTATAGACTGAACATGTAATACGCATGGGCATGACGTCATCGTCTTCAGAGATTGTTGTTTACCCAGAGATCTTTTTAAAAAGTTTGCGTTTTCAGGCACCCAAAACGCTGTTGTCGTGTAAATGAATGGCCAAAATACATAAAAAGTTTTATGTTTTTGTAAATGTGTTGTGTAAATGTGTAATGACTTAATTCTTTAATTAACTTCAACACTGCTTCAGTGTCAGTTTTTAACACTCAGTAGAGTGGAACCCAGGAGACACAGAGAAGTGTTAATTAAATACTGGGGATTTTGCGGTGTACTGTCTGTCAATGGTGTGAAGTGCCAAGTACTCACTTTTATTTCCTTTTCAAGATTGAAATTTAAGTGGTCATTGGACGGTCACACCAACATCTTGCTTTCACTTCCTTCTCACAAGGCCTATATGAGGGATCTCCAACCCTGCTCCTGGAGGGCTACTCTCCTGCAGACTCAATTTCCAACGCTGTTTCAACATCGCCTGGCTCCACCCCCCTACACACTTCCGATCAATTTTCATTTTCCTTCAGTATGTTGTCTGGGTTTGCAGTATATTCGCGGGGTTTTCTCCGAACAAATTTTTACCGGTCCAAACAAGGAAAAGAGGGAGTGGCTGAGAAAGATGACATTGAGGTTTTGCACTAGTTTTTGTTGTAGTTCAGTAATGGTGGTGGAGGAAGATGCGAGTGAAGCCATTCGGTCCGTTTTGGCAATGCTGCCTAATATCCAGAAGTTAAAGCCAGTGCAAGAACAATCTTTGCTGAGTTTTGTTGGTGACCATGATGTTGTGGCCCTCCTCCCCACGGGGTTTGGGAAAAGACATACATCACCAAACGTTAGCGATACAAATGTACGAGAGTCTGGTAGGACCAGGCTAGTTTCAACACACCTGCCTGTAATTATAAACTAACCCTGAAAAGCTTGATTAGCTGGTTCAGGTCTGTATTATTGGGTTTGGAGCTGAAATCTGCAGGACAGTAGCTCTCCAGGAACAGGGGCCTATATGGCCTATGAGCCCCTGGCCTATATGGAAGTCTTTCAGAATCACATTGACCCCTCACACCCTGAAGGCGTTTATCACTCCTGCTAAAACACCAAACTCAGTCCTGGAGGGCCACTGTCCTGCAGAGTTTAGCTCTAGCCAGACTCAACACACCTGCCTGGAAGTTTCTAGCCTATAAGACCTTGATTACCTGGTGGTCCAGGTGTGTTTAACTGGGGTTGGAGCTAAACTCTGCAATTTGAACTCTGCCCTCCAGGACTGAATTTGGACATCCCTGCACTACACCAACCATGTGAGAGTCTGTTAAAGGTGTAAAATGCAAAAGTACTTATATAGTTTTACCTCCCTTTCTTTGTTTCTTCAAAAAAAGTCAACACAGAAAGTGGAGTGGATGTTGATGTACTTAATGAGCTGATAATGCCTATAAATACTCAAATGCACATATTCTTAAAACTAACACAGTCACATGAGCAATATAAACTGTTCAATCTAACAGTACATTTAAACAGACAGACTGAAAAGAATGCAAGGTTTGTGCACATTTTCTCATAATTAACATAACATATCATCAAAAGAGAAAAATATGGAACTTACATGGTTCAATAACGCACACAAGGCATGAGACACAGCATTTCCAGCAGCAACACACAAAGATTCTTCCATGTGGCATGAACAAAGAGAAAGGGCTGAGTGTACAGGCGCTGTCTAATAAAGTCTGTCGCTGATTGAAGCTAATTAGTTGAAGGTGTGGTGAACAGCATGGGGAACTGAGTGGCAAAGAAAAATTGGGCGTGGCAACTGCAGGACAGAGAGGAAAGGCTTGTTCGACTTGAACCGGCGCTGCGCAGACCGATCGGTTGATGACATCAAAGTACCGCGAGAGCGATTCAAAAGCATAAGGAGCCGTCTGCTCTCTAATCGCTCTCGCGGTACTTTGATGTCATCAACCGATCGGTCTGTGCAGCGCCGGTTCAAGTCGAACAAGCCTGAAAACTTCCAAACAGACATGAACTGACGCTCTGATGGATGAAGATCTCAACCACCACCTGATCTGATGAGATCATCACAACTTTCAGGAAACATCTGAAGACACGCCTCTTCCACAAAAGCTTAAACCACAACCAGAAACAAAGAAACTTACTGAAACTTGTATTAATCATTTCTACATTTGATTGAGTACAAATCATTTTCTAAAAATGTATTTATAAATCTTTTAAATTGCATTTCATTCTAGATTTAGGGAAGAACAATATCATGCCATTCGTAATTCATCTTCAGTCTTCATTTGAAAGTTATATTCCTGCAGCCATTATTCGGCCAGGGTTTCAAATGCTGGAATCCTGCATATTAAAATAAAATATATTTTTTGCGACTGTTAATTCACATGTTAAACGAGCGCCTTCTGATGGACAGAGTCAGGTCATTTGTTACTGTTCAATCCTCCTGCGGAGTTTAAGTCCATCACACCAGCCTGGAAGTTTCTAGTGAGTCTGAAGAGCTTGATTAGCTGCTTTAATTAGATGTTTAATTAGGTGTGTTTAATTAGAGTCAGTGGCCTCACATTTGCAGGTTTGGATGCTAAAACTGTAGCTAAATGAACAACAACAAACTAAACCTTTACAAATACTTTTCTATTCCACAGGATAAAGAAAGTTCTACAAGTTTCGGCCGACATGAGAGTGAGTACATGGTGACAAAATGTTGATTTTTGGGTTAATTTTAGTAGCACGTAATGTTTTCATTTTTTTAAATTACTATTAACATGCAGGGTTATTTCCTGGTTTATTAACGTCTGTTGTAAATTTTATGAGCCAACAGCAGGTGGCACTGTTCCCGGTACAATCAGGACAAAACATCAGACCTTCGTGAGGCTTATTGCATATAGTGATAAACCACTATAAACCAGAAAAATCCTTACAGTAAATAAAGTAATGAAATCCTGTCCGGATGAATTTCCAGAGTACAGTTTTGTTTCATTACAGTCCAATTTCATTAGACAGGCTCGATGTAGTTTACATGTGGATATATGAATGAATTACATGTGTATAGTCCAGGGGTCAGAAAGTATAGAAGTCCTGCCATATGTTTATTCCACCCATGAACTCAGTCAGCTGATTTCACTAATTAGTTCTGTCTCCTGTCTGAATTAGCAAATCCAGGTGACTGGAACAAAATACTGAGGAGGACTTTTACTTTCTGAACCTGGACTTTACACCTTTGGATATTTCACACAATAAAGCCTTCACATTCCAATACTTTCATATTCATACACCATCATACTTATATTCTCAGTCATCAATAGGCTACTCTTAATGTTGTTTCCAGCTGCTCTTTCTACAATTTTTACCTAATTTTCACCAGTCTTGTCACAGATGGTCTTTAGACTAAACCTCCTAAAAAGCCACCAGATATATTTTTGAAAATCATTATTCTATCTCTGCAGAATTAGACAGACATTCCCACATTGGTTGTTTGTATTCAGACTCATCTGACAGTAAAAGTAAGGTTTATGTGGTACAGTGGGTAAACCTCTAGGTTTGTGTCTGAAAGCCTAATGTGGTTTAAAGCTGAGATGCCATAAATATACAGTGCAGTTCTTGATTTAAGAACAATAATACAAATAATTCTGCATTGCAGGTGACTTTGTGCAGGGATTGATGCATTACTGTTTAATTTCTTTGTGAATATGGTTGAATGTTTTTTTTTTTTTTTGTTCACCCTAGACAGTGTTTTCCAAATACCTTTTATGTCATTTCTGAAACTATCCCTTATTTTACAAAGACAACTGACTTGTTTTCTCATTATTAAAAAGTGATTTGAGTAATCGAGATGAGTTACATCAGGTTTTTGTTTTATTTAAAGCTGCAGCTTTATCCAAACACACGCTGATCCATTTCATCAGCCTGTGTCGTTTTATTTAAATGCACCCAAGATCTGATTCCTGCAAAACACGTGACACACTGAAAGAGAAACTAAACACAATAACCAGTCTGCAAAAAACACACTGTAAAATCGAATTAGTTACACTTACTTAAAAAAGCATGCAAACTGATTTGCTTTAAAAAAAACAAGTAAAGCAAAATAGGAATAGTTTGTTGTACTGACAAATGCTTAATTAGTATAGTTCACTTACACAAGAGTTCAAGTAACTAAAAAAGAGATGAAAGTGCTTTATAATTTACTTTAAATAAAATGTAATTGTCTTGTTTTGTATGCTGAATGTTGAAGTCTGTGTGTGACTGATGGTCAATTACAAGTTATTGACGACACAAATATAGAGGGATTATATCAACACAATTAAAAGTTTCACAAGGTGTTTGATATAAGTGTTAGCAACAAATTTTTAAAAGATCATTATTCAACATATAATATAGTTATGTTATACACTAGTGCAGTGGTGTAAAGCATTGGAGTAAATGTAATTAGTTACTGTATTTAACTTTTGGCTACTTCGTAATTTTACTATATATAAATAATATATTAGCAACTTTTACTCTCTACTTGACTACATTTTTGAATACGTAAATGTACTTTTTACTCCAATACATGAATTTTGATGAGTAATGCAATTACAAATTACATTTAGCATGAGACCTAACTTTTTCTGCAGCAGTTTGTTTCTGCTATAAAATCTCCATCTAGGGGCATTAAAGGAACTATATCATGTGCATTTTGCCATTACTCACCCAAACTTGTCAACAAGTGAATGTGAATGCATTAGCAGGTAGTTTCTGAATCGCATGTGTTTGATTTAGAAGACGAGGTTATGACTGCAGCCGGTGTTGAGGCCGACACCAGCACGTCCACACTGTAATATATTTCCAGGATTTCACAAGATATAACTGTAATATTACATTATTACCACTTCACAGGCTTTAACTGTGATATTTCACAATAATATTGTTAATGTATATTAATAATTAATAATATTATTCACAAAAATAATTATTTTCACAGTAAAAGTCTAAATACGGTATAATACCGTATTTAGACTTTTACTGTGAAAATAATGCAGGCTATTACAAGAAACTACTGTGAATTCCGTATTTTTTGTGCTGCAACACGTCATCTGAGCTCTCTGATCTCCTCCGTGCTCTCATTCGATGGATTCAGCGGTTAGTTTTTATATGTCAAACATTGTCAATTTGATGACTGTTTTTTATATGATACTGCATGTTCTTTAAAAGTATGAACCAAATCAGTTAGTTGTGGGTTCTGATGTCATGTTTTTGTAACTTAGTTGGACCAGACTCACATCTAGGTTTGAGAGCGCAAATTTGAATGAACAGACGTTGGCTGTAGTATTAATAGAGCCTATTGTACCGTATTAAAACAGGTCGACATCTGGAGATATTTGGAGCCATTTTGTCTGTGAATGGGTAAGTTAATAATTCTATGAGGAAGAGTACAAGCAGAAACAGCCATGGGGAAATGGACAGGCAACACAGGCTCTCACTCCTCTTACTGCGAACAGTAAATTATGTAAATTGTTGTGTGCAAATGCTTTGCTTGGGTAAATCACACACCTTTACTTTGTTGCAGGACCATTCTTAACTGTGTGTTTGTGATGGAAATGTTTTTCAGTTGCTGTTATTTAAATGGTTGCTGTTAACTGAATCACAGTAATGTCACCTTGTTAAAACTGAGCTAACTTTAGTTTTGCTCCTGTAACAGCAGTTGACCCACAGAAGGTGGTGATTGGGAACTGACACCTTTTTCATCCCACTTGAATTAATTAACAGCTTTCTTCTCTGTCTTTTTGTTTATAGGTGCTTCTTGGGCTTCAACACAGAGACAGATACAAAATCTAAGAGGTAAACCAGCAAGTCTGTACACTGATCAGAAAGCTCAGTGACTTTGAATGGATGTCAATCTAATGTAAGCTTTGTTCCAACTTCAGATAGGACTAACAAATCACTGTCTCTGTGTTAGATAGATTTAGTTATGCAGTAAGATGTTTACTGAAGCTATTAAAGGGTTAGTTCACCCAAAAATGTAAATTCTGTCATTAATTACACTCCCTCATGATGTTCCAAACACATAAGAATTTTGTTCTACACAAATTAAGATCATTTTAAGAAATCCGAGAGCTTTCTGATCCCGCCTATAGACTGCAATGTTATAACCGCTTTCAAGCTCCAGAAAAGGAAGTAAAAACATTGTTAAAATAGTCCATATGACTACAGTGGTTCAACCTTAACCACTGGGACACTATAATCAGACCAACGCTTCACACTACAGTGACCATGTGACTTTGGGTTTAAAATGCGAAAGTACTTACATCGTTTTATCTCTCTTTCTCTCTTTGTTTCTTCAAAAAGAATCAAGTGAAGAGGATGTTGATGGATGATCACACCAAGCTTTCACATTCTTCTTAAATAAGTAAAGCCTATTGGTAAGAAACTTTCTGAACAAACACGACCTGTAGTCTTGAAAGTAGTAAAACGATGACAGGAATAGTTCTCAAACTCCCCCTGATCTGATGAAACCATCACAACTTTCAGGAAACATCTGAAGACATGACTCTTCCACAAAAGCTTAAACCACAACCAGAAACAAAGACACTTACTATAACTCCTATTTATTCATTTCTAGATTATGCTTAAGCACAATTACTAACACACTTAAAACATTTAAAGTATAGCTCCAATAGCGAATTTTTTTTTTATCTTGAACAGTATAAACATTAATCAAACAATCCATGTATGCACCAAACCCATCTTAAAGCTGCTGTAGGTAACTTTTGTAAAAAAAATATGTTTTTCATATTTGTTAAAACTGTCATTATGTCCTGACAGTAGAATATAAGACAGATAATCTGTGAAAAAATCAAGCTCCTTTGGCTCTTTCCAGTGGTCCTATTGCCATTTGCAGAAATACACCGCTCACGGTCAGAAACAACCAATCAGAGCCAGGAGGAATGTCTTAGCACTGTCAATCACACTCGTGTACGCGCTGATCACCCCTCTCTTGCACAGCGCGAGCGCGTACCGTCGTTCAAACTCCAGATTGCCGGTGTGCTGCAGCTGTGCTAATGGCGGAGAAACAACCTAAACTGCCAATTTCTCGAGTGGCACCTGCACATAAAACAAAGAGGTAAAAGGAAAAAGACCAATGACAATAAACAAGCGAAAAAGACAGAATTAGACAGAGCCCATTGACCCCATTGTCAAAACTCTAGCCGCATAACATGTAGATAAAATGTCACGCACTGTGCTGTAAAGACTTAGGGGCGGATCTAATCCGTGGGGGATTTGCATATCATATTTAATAATTGGTAATTAATAATTATTCATACATGTTTGGATTAGATCAGTCTTACATGTTAATAAATCTCCTGATAAGGGATGATATGTCATTTTACCTGCATGCATGCGTATCCTTGCAATTAACCACAAGTTGATTGTAATTAATTACACGGACCACGTCCTGCGAAACAGGCAAAATTAATTAGCTCAATTGTCCGAATAATATTTGTGGGGATCCACAATATCATCCTACTTTATAGGATTTCAGGAAAAGCAATTCTGTGGCCACAAGAATTGGGTTTCCTGCCCTATAAACAAATACTCTTTTAAGTATCTTTAATTTGTAAGCTTGTAGCTAAAGGTCTTTCACTTAAGAGACTTGAAAATGAGCAAAGAGCAAGTAAACAATCAACATGAATATAATGAATTTAATACGGCAGAACTACTTGTGTATTTACTACGGTTTCATGGAATATATGTATTTACAAACATAATAAACAAACAAAACACAATAAGGCATCGATGAACGAGAAATGCATAGAGTGTGGACAATGGAAACACGTGTGAGAGGGGGAGAGGGAGAGAGAGAGAGAGAGAGAGAGAGAGAGAGAGCATTGGCAACATTCACCCTGACAGTCCCCTGTCTGTAACAACACTAAAACATCATCTTAAATGCTTCTTAGAAGCTCTATAAAGATATATACTTAAGTTACTGGGTCTCTCTGTGTCGCGGCATTCCTGCGCGGCCCTGTCTGGCCGTGTGCGTGAGCGGAGTCCTTTAGGAAGCGTCACGGGGTGCTGCTTGGCGGGCGTGTTGAACGGAGGTTCAAAGTCTTTGGGGTAACATTACCAAAGGAAAATAGTTCGGCTAAGTTCGTTTCACTTTGTGGAAGTGAACAGAGTCGACTCCGGAAAACAAAACTTTGACTAACAAAGAAAAGAAATAAAGATCTCTACGGGGAAATAACGCGGAGTTAACGTTACATCTTTGCATGGCTGGTGAAGAAGCGCGTGTGCGTCTCTCGTCACGTGGTCAAGTGCGCGTGTTTCTCCTTCAAAACGAGCGTGCGCTCGTTTAAAGGATCCTTGTAGATGGATTTGCTGAAGAGATATGTCACGCGGTGTTCTTTTCACACGTCGATTGGAATTAAACACGGAGACTTATCTAAGACTGAAAAACACAAACTAGACTAGAAACAAATAAAAGAAAGGCGAAGAGCTCGCCCGGAGGCGAGACGTTACATTATGACACGAGGACAAGAGGGTAAGAGAGGGATAAACTGGTATTCAGTCCTTTTGAAGACCTGACGTTTCCGCCTTATTTTGGAAGAGGGTCCAATCAGGAGCTGTCCTTTTGGAGGGAGATTTTATGACCCTTTGTGTTATAACCAGCCATTTAAATATCTAGTTTCATTGGGTGTTTTAAGAGAAGAATCTTCACAATTCTTATAATACTAATGTGTCACAAAGTTTAGCAAAATGTAATGTCAATTAACAAATGGGGAATGAAGATTGGAGTTTATCGAGACCAAACTTGCCACAAGTGGATTTGGTTAAACATTAGTTGGCAAAGTTTAAAACATTATCACATTAGAGTTGTCGAGAAACATAGACCAAACCACAAAAAGGCAACTCATGAAATAGGGAACTTAGATACATTGTTCATACAATTCTCAAGTGGATATATAATAGCATATATATATATATATGAATGCAGGATTCATTTCTCCTCCTTGGTTAGAATTCAGAGAGAGCCACAGTTCCCTTTCAGTCGAGAATGTCAGACGTAGTCGACGGTCGACTGAATTGGGATATCGCTAGAGAGCCTGTCTTCTTCGAGTACTATTGAACGAGCCAATGTAATTGGTGTGCGTGATTCGCATCACACACTCCGCCCCCGCGGCGCGGGTATAAATACGGAAGTGGATGCACGCACTAGTTGCCTTTCGCTTCGGAGCCGATCGTTTGATGTCTCTGAGAGTGCTGTTGTCTACAACGAGCGAGTGTGTCGGTGTTCTTCAGGAAGACTCTCCCAGTGCTGGTGTTGTACAGCACGAGTGCAGCGGTGATCGCGAGCTTTGAGCTCTCAACTGCTGTTTTAACAGCAACAAATTTCTAAATGTTTGTGTGTGTTGATGGCTGGTTAGAGGGCGGAAAAGTGAGTGCTTCACTGTTTCAGTTCTCTGTTCAGTGTTGCCGCGGTCATTCCCCTGTGTGCTCCGGCACTGGTGACGGTCCTATTTTCTGAAAGAGCAACACGGGTGCGTTTGCGTCTTTTTCAAGATGTCATTCCGCCCGTGCGTTTCTGGGTGCGGTCGCTCCCTGTCTCTCTCTGATGGTCACAACTGTTGTGTCACGTGTTTGGGCTTACAGCACGCTGAGACAGCTTTTGTGGACAGCTTGTGTTTTCACTGTGGGAACATGACTGTCGCAGTGTTGAGGGCGAGACTCGCCTTCGTTCGCGGAGAGTGAGTCCCCATTACCATGCCCCACCCTCGGGTGCTGTGTGGGATGGGTGACCGGAGGATAGTGTTGGATGTCCCGCCCGGTAACCATTCCCTGTGGGCTCCTCACTCCTCCCTTCCACTGCAACCACTGGAGCCTCCTGTGTTGTCTGCTGGTCCATCTGTAATGGGTGGGCCAGCGGTTTCACTCGGGGCTCCCCTGGAGGACAGGACGCCGATTGCAGCATCGGAGGGTGAGCTGACTTCTAGAGATGATGACTCCGCTGCATTGTCTCCCTCCGGGAGTTCAATGTTGCCCGAGCCGGATCCAGAATTATCAGCTATGCTGAAACGGGCCGCCGAGGCTGCCGGGCTCGAGTGGAACCTCCACCGTGTCCCGTTCAGTCTCGGTTGGAATCTGGAGTTTGGTATCTTGGGGCGGGCCGCGCTGGTTCTCAGCTCGCCGCCCCAGTGCCTTTCTTTCCCGAAATGCATGGAGAGCTTATCAGGTGGTGAACAGCATCTTTCTCTGCCAGAAACTGCCTGAATAGCTTTTCCCCCTCAGTACCCTTGATGGAGGAACGGTGAAGGGTTGCGAGGTGTCCCTCCATTGGAGCGGTCTGTCGACACAGGTGCACCTGTGTCCGGCGGCCGCTACCTTTTGGGGGGATCCTCGTCTCCCCCCTAAGGCCTGTGAGGTTTTGTCCGTTCCGACGGGCAGGGCTTACAAAGCCTGTGGGCAAGCCGCTTCCTCTTGCATGCAGGCTAGGGCACCCATGGCATGCACGAGGGTAATCCAGACCGTGCGCTCATAGGTGAGCACCGCACTGCATCCGACCTCACCCTCCGGGGTGCGGGTGTCGTAGCGTGCGTGATCGGTCTGGCGATGTCCACCTTCGTGGTCCAGTAGCGCCTTCGTTGGCTCAGCCTGGTTGGTATGGCGGATGCGGACAAGGTTCGGTTCCTGGTCTCCCCAATTTCCCAGGTTGGGCTGGTCGGCGATGCGGTGGAGAACTGCATCCAACAGTTCTCTGCCGCTCAAGCGCAGACGGAGGTCATCCGGCACATCCTGCCCCGGTGGCCAGCTGCTGCCTCCACCCGCCGCCGGTGGCAGCTCCTCCGCCTGCTTGTCGCCGTGGGCGTTCCCCGGCTGCCGCTCCTGCTGGCCCTCCGCAGCAGCCTCGACCCAGGCCTTAGCATGGAGCCGGCCGCAGTAGAGACGCCCAGTCCGCTCCAGGCGCTGCCAAGCCAGGTGGCAAGCGACAGCGAAAGCATTCCGGAGGGGGCCGCCCAGGAATGGAGGAGATGCTCTTGGAGTGGCACGATCACTCCCTCCCCCCGGGTGAGGGCCGGGTGGAGCCTTTTGTTTGTGTGTGTGTCTGTTCCGCCGCTGGCTCCCTAAAAAAAAAAAAAGCGGAGCAAGCGGTACCCACACTTCAAAGAGAGAGCAATTTCATCTGTTCCTGGGTCCCAAGAGGGCCAGTCTGGCGGGTGTGACCCTGTATAGCCTTACACCCCTCAGCTCCCCCTTGGTCGCCAGCAGGCAGCTTGGTGCGTCGAGGACCCGGTCATCCGCCTTCTCACGCGCCCCCTGCCGCTTGTGGAGACAGGTAAGTGTTGCACAGCACACTAACACCACTCTCTCTACTTTGCTGCCCCACCTCAGGCTCGGCTACCCCGCTCAAGTCAGTGATAGTCATCACATTAGGTGTTGAGCAGACGTGCTCCTGAAAATTCAGTGATATTAGTCACACCGAGTGTTGAGCAGTGCTCCTGACTTGTGCGTGCTTATCTTATCCTGCTGGCGAAGGATTTGATATAGCCGCTCCTCCAGCCGGTACGAAGGCCAGTTGTAAACTCGTTCTTCGTGCTACTAGGTGGTGGGTCGTGACCATCTTGGCCCAAGATTGGTCTGCAGCTTTGACCTGAAAGACATGTGCTTCAGATCTCTACCTCCCGCACCGCAGGCCATCCTGTGTGTTGCGTCTAAGGGTGGAGTATCAGTACAGTGTCCTTCCCCTCGAGTGCTCCAGAGCCCGTTGGGTCTTCAGGTCAACTGGAAGAGAGTAATCTCGCCCACGGGCTGAGTATCTCTTTTTCAGTTTTGGAGAGGTACTCGGTCCAACACGTCTCTTCAATGAGAATGTGTTCAGCTGGTGTTGAAGTGAGAAAGGGTCCCACTGAAAGAACTTTCAGAGGCTCCTGGGGTATATGGTAGTCGCAGCCTTTGGCTTCCTCCATATGTGACCGCTTCAGCGCTAGCTTCACGATCGAGTCCCGAGGTGACCGTGGCAGAGCAGCTCACCCTGTGTGACTATAGTTCATCCCGGTCTGCTGCCAAACCCTCTTCAACAGAGGGGCCATGTACAAAGGGCGTGTTTTAACGGGGGCCTGGGCGACCCCCGACTACACGGGCATTCGTGCCTCGAGTTGTTAGACATTGCGACCGTTGCGCAAGCTTCCCCTGCATGTCACAAACTCACCCGTCACCTCCTCCTTGGAGTCAGACGCTTCTGAGGGCGCCTTGTTCCACTCCTCCCGCTTACTCAATCGTGCCGCCATCAAGCCTCACGACAGTTATAGCCAGGGCAAGTGGAGACTCCATCCCCTGGGTCCGGCTGGGTCATGACCATTCCGGGGCCGCTCAGTTGCCCCCCCGGTTTTATTTTTCCGCCAGTGTTTGGGTAAACCGAGCGGACTACCCTTGGACAAACACTGGGTCTCAGCTGCCCCAGGGGCCCGCAGAAATGCGTTTAACCCCAGTGAGCCTTCTAAAAGTGACTGCGACTCATGGTCGCCTTGCGCCTGCTCAAGTCAGTGAAATCATCACTCTTCATGTTGAGCAGAATTGCTCCTGAAACTCAGTGAAGTTCATCGCACTCAGGTGTTGAGCAGCAATGCTCCTGTAGCTCTGTGAGTTCATCACAGGTAGCTCAGTGAATTCGTCACACGCAGTGCTGAGCAGAAATGCTCCTGGTGCTCAGTGAAGTTCTTCGCACTCAAGTGTTGAGCAGAAATGCTCCTGCAGCTCAGTGAGTTTATCACACTCAGGTGTTGAGCAGTAATGCTCCTGAAGCTCAGTGAACTTGTCACACTCAAGTGCTGAGCAGAAATGCTCCTGTCGCTCAGTGAAGTTCTTCGCACTCAAGTGTTGAGCAGAAATGCTCCTGAAGCTCGGTGAGTTTATCACACTCAGGTGTTGAGCAGGAATGCTCCTGAAGCTCAGTGAACTTGTCACACTCAAGTGCTGAGCAGAAATGCTCCTGTCGCTCAGTGAAGTTCTTCGCACTCAAGTGTTGAGCAGAAATGCTCCTGAAGCTCGGTGAGTTTATCACACTCAGGTGTTGAGCAGGAATGCTCCTGAAGCTCAGTGAACTTGTCACACCCAAGTGCTGAGCAGAAAATGCTCCTGAAGCCCAGTGATCTTCACATGTTGTGTTGAGCAATGCTCCTGTCTCTTGCGCCCGTCGCTTGCACCTACGTGCCAAGTCAGGAGAGGAACAGGTCTTCGTAGTTGCCCCTTATTGGCCCAACTAGACCTGGTTCCCTTCAACAGCCTTCCTGACTTCCCCTGAAAACTCTTTCGGGGACGGGGCACGATGGCACACGCGTTCTTCCCCCGGAGATTCCGGGCGGTCTTACATCTGAACGCGGAGGTTCAGGTGGCTATCACAAGAACATGTGATATTTACCATCACTTCTGCGAGCACCCCCTAGAATTGGGTAGCGTGCTTACGCCTTTAGAAGTGGAACCTAGTCGTTGAGTGCGTCTTCTCTCCAGAGGAGATCCTGAAAGCTTTCGATCACTTCAGTGCTCTCTTTCCTGCAAAATGGGTTGCAGTAGGCTGTTTTCCTTCACCCTCAAAATGATGTTGCCTCGGTGTTTAAACGACGCTCATCGTGTTGCAGAAGTATGCAGAAGCACGTTCTGATCGTCAGGTTCCTGAGGAGCAAGGTCTTGTAAATCCTTGTGTCCCTCTTTATCCTCTTGGGCCTTGTCCCTGGTGCGACTGCACTGCAGAGACCGCCCCTGAGCCACTGCAGGCAGTGAGTTAAAAATTCTGTTATATCAGTTCTCCTGCTCGCGTGGTCTCTACTAGAGGGTAGGGACTTGCTCGCTTTCGGTCAACGTATTGTGCCTGGAGTCTGGGCCGGCTAACTCTCACAAGCTGAGACCCCGGCTCGGATTGTGCCCAAGGTTCCTACCTCTCCCGTAATAGGAGCAGGTGGTGAGCCTGCAAGCGCTGCCCTGGAGGAGGCAGATCCAGCCCTGGCTTCTCTGTCCGTTCGCTTGGACGTGTACAGAATGCAAGTCATAGACCTCAGACCAGCTCTTCAAATATCTGTTGGAATTCAGCAGAGAGGGAAGGCTGTTTCCATGCAAAGTTGCACTTAGTGCTTGCCTTCATTTCGGCAAAAGATCCGAGATGCAACATGTCCACTTAGGTGTTGAGCTCCTCTATGATGAGTGTAAAGTGCTCCGCCTGGGCGTTGACGATATGCATTGCTAAAACAGATTCTAGAGTTGGGGGCTGGACGACACCTAGTTGAACCGCTGCCTCACGTGGGCTCCCTTCTCATGAAGCCTGACGCATTCAAAAGACAACTGAAAACTCATCTCTTCCGTGAGCACTTAACATAAAAAAAAAATAAAATAAAAAAAAAAAAAAAAAAAAACCTTTCTCTTGAAATCTTCGCTTGTCTGGTTTATGCTACTCCGAGCAATGTTTGAACTTTGTATTCTGAGCACTTCTTGCGTTGTTTTTGCCTCTCCACGATGACTCGCTTGGTTTAATCCTCAAATGTAAGTTGCTTTGGATAAAAGCGTCTGCTAAATGACTAAATGTAAATGTAAATGTAAATGTAAGCCAGTTTCACCGTGAGCCCGGTTCAAGTGTCGGCTTGCTGCGCCATTCCCCTCCTATGGACTGGATACGTGCGCCTTTCTACTCCAGTTGAGTTCCCTTAAAATTGAACCCTGTTGAGTTCCTCCACACCCCTCCGACGTCGGACGTGCGTAACGTCTGGTGTTAGGCCTACCACTCGTAAGCAGTGTGGAACCTGTGTTAGGCTGGGTCCATATGTTGCGGTCCCTTCGGTGACCCCATATGTGTATTCTTCCACGATACGGCTCCCTGCGGTGAGCCCGTGTCTTCCCTCGGCAGAGTCTCTCTGCCGTCACTGTCCGGTGTGTCTCCCCCCGTCTTAGGCTGGAGCCACCCCAGTGACATTCCATATGTTAGACTGCCCGGTTTCCGCCCAGTTCATATGTGTATTCTCCACATTACCTCCCTCTGGGTTGGATGTGGCTTCCGCAGCGTCCCTTCCTTCCAACGTACGGGGAATGCTTTCCCAGTGGTCCTGTAGGAACAGCAGTGACTTCCCTGGCCTAAGCCCTGTCCTTCCCCGCCTTAAGTTTGCGGGGGCATCAGGAGGCTTTGGTTTAGGCACTGGAAGGTGGCAGCGTTAGTGGCGTGTTCAAAGGGTGATCCCAATTCAGTCGACCGTTGACTACGTCTGACGTTCTCGACTGAAAGGGAACGTCCTGGTTGCGTATGCAACCCACCGTTCCCTGAAGGAGGGAACGGAGGACGTAGTCCCCTTGCCACTACCGCTGGACCACCGCTGACCCCGGGTTACTCTCGGCTCCTCAGCGAAAAGCAACTAGTGCGTGCATCCACTTCCGTATTTATACCCGCGCCGCGGGGGCGGAGTGTGTGATGCGAATCACGCATGCCAATTACATTGGCTCGTTCAATGGTACTCGAAGAAGACAGGCTCTCTAGCGATATCTCAATTCAGTCGACCGTAGACTACGTCCTCCGTTCCCTCCTTCAGGGAACGGTGGGTTGCATACGCAACCAGGACGTTCCGTGAACATTCCTTTGGGTCGTAAACGCTGTTATCTAAGAACACCAGTGATGTTAGTTTTGGTCTCTTTTCACTCCAAAGATGGAAAACATAGTAAACTATATTTTACTGGATATTACTGTACGTATTCTGATTGATCACACCGAAAGCATTCTGGAGGTGTCCAGAACTATGTGTACAAGTTATGGGAATAGACAGTTATGTTTAAAATGCATAATGAAGGTATTTATAATTCACTTTAAGCTACGATAAAATCATAGTCATTCCAATGTGACATGGGCAAATGGACACACATAAAAACACATTGAATATATCTGGTTAAATGTCTAAAAAGAGAAGTTTCTTTCTCTTTAGAATCACCTTCTTTGGGACATTCCAGTCAGTCATAAAAATGTCGCGTAACTGGACACCACGCTCTGTCCTGAGCGGGCTTCACTTGTGGGGGATGCATGTGTGGTTGTGTGTGTGTGTGTGTGTGTATGTTAATTTACATCCTGGCTTTTTGGGCCTGATGGCTTTGGGATTTTAGCTACGATGTATTTAGTTATTCAGATTCACCCCTCGCCCAGTCCTTACAGTGCTAAGCAACAATTGAAACCTGCTAATTCACTGGCTTGTCATGTTGCTGAAATAATGTACTAGCAAACCTTATCTAGCATTACATATCGCTAGAATACTTACTTACATACTGTAACATTAATTACCGTTATATTAACGTTATCTTACTAGCTATTTATAACTTATAGAAAGAGTGCAACGTTATAAAGTTGCATGTAATGCAAAATACATAATGATTTGAGGACCAAGTTTGTGGTCAAAGTATGGGCAGGCCATAGTGGAGGGAGGAGCTGTGGAGGAGGAGCTTTGGGGGAGGAGCTTTGGAGGGAAGGAGCTGTGGGGGAGGAGCTGTGGAGGGAGGAGCTGTGGGAGGAGCTGTGGGGGAGGAGCTGTGGAGGGAGGAGCTTTGGAGGAGGAGCTGTGGGGGAGGAGCTGTGGAGGGAGGAGCTATGGGGGAGGAGTTGTGGAGGCAGGAGCTGTGGGGGAAGGAGCTGTGGAGGGAGGAGCTGTGGGGGAAGGAGCTGTGGAGGGAGGAGCTGTGGAGGGAGGAGCTGTGGAGGGAGGAGCTGTGGGGGAGGAGCTGTAGGGGAGGAGCTGTGGGGGAAGGAGCTGTGGAGGGAAGGAGCTGTGGAGGGAGGAGCTGTGGGGGAGGAACTGTGGAGGGAGGAGCTGTGGGGGAGGAGCTGTGGAGGGCAGGAGCTGTGGAGGGAGAAGCTGTGGGGGAGGAGCTGTGGAGGGAAGGAGCTGTGGAGGGAGGAGCTGTGGGGGAGGAGCTGTGGAGGGAGGAGCTGTGGAGGGAGGAGCTGTGGGGGAGGAGCTGTGGAGGGAGGAGCTGTGGGGGAAGAGCTGTGGGGGAAGAGCTGTGGGGGAGGAGCTGTGGAGGGAGGAGCTGTGGGGGAGGAGCTGTGGGGGAGGAGCTGTGGAGGGAGTAGCTGTGGGGGAGTAGCTGTGGAGGGAGGAGCTATGCGGGAGGGAGCTGTGGAGGGAGGAGCTGTGGGGGAGGAGCTGTGGAGGGAGGAGCTGTGGGGGAGGAGCTGTGGGGGGAGGAGCTGTGAAGGGAGGAGCTGTGGGGGAGGAGCTGTGGGGGAGGAGCTGTGGGGGAGGAGCTGTGAGGGAGGACCTGTGGGGAGGGAGCTGTGGAGGCAGGACCTGTGGGGGAAGGAGCTGTGGAGGGAGGAGCTGTGGGGGAAGGAGCTGTGGAGGGAGGAGCTGTGGGGGAGGAGCTGTGGGGGAGGAGCTGTGGGGGAAGGAGCTGTTTACGGAAGGAGCTGTGGAGGGAGGAGCTGTGGGGGAGGAGCTGTGGAGGGAGGAGCTGTGGGGGAGGAGCTGTGGGGCAAGGAGCTGTGGAGGGAAGGAGCTGTGGAGGGAGAAGCTGTGGGGGAGGAGCTGTGGAGGGAAGGAGCTGTGGGGGAGGAGCTGTGGAGGGAGGAGCTGTGGGGGAGGAGCTGTGGGGGAGGAGCTGTGGAGGGAGGAGCTGTGGGGGAGGAGCTGTGGAGGGAGGGCTGTAGCGCAGCAGAGAGCAAGGGGATTGGACCTGTAAGTTGTACTTGTTCAAATTTTCAGGCTAAGTCAACGTTTTCTCAAAACTTTAAGTGTTTGCTGCCAAAAAGCTCCTTTTGTTTTGTTTCATCTGACTCACAGCTGGTATCTTGGAAAAAGGAGGTTGCAAAAAGTATTTAATACAATGGGGCAAATAATTGTTTCCAATTTGTTTTGTAGAAAAACATTTATTTCATAATGTGATTTTCACCCCACTTTTGTAATTATTTTACTTAAATGAAAGGTTAGATTTTTGATAATTTTTTTAAATAAAATATCAAAAGGATTAACAATGCAGATTTATTTTTTACAGACATTTTTGATTATATTTACCAAGGGGACAAACAATTCTGACCAGCACTGTGTGTGTGTATATATATATATGGAAATCCTGTCATCATTTACTCTTATGTTGTTCCAAACTCTAAAACACAAAAGAAGATATTTTGAAGAAAGTTTAAGCTGTCATGACATTTGGTCACATGGTGTGTGAGAAACAAAGTTTGTCATTAGTTAAGGTTCATTTCACAATGTTGTCATTAGCAATAAAAAGATTAAAGAGTATGAAATTAAAACATTATATTAAATAAGCAGGAACTAAATGTTGTTTTACTCAATGTAAGTCTGCAATTTTGCTATTAAGACCACACATTTCTTCTGCCTTCTTAAACATATATAATCCATTCTCCCAGGTGTCCGCTGCTGCATTTGTTATAACATCACATACAGATCCAGCTTCATCTCCTGCATTCCATGCAGAAACAATTCCTCCTACAGCTCCTACAAAACCTCCAGCTACAAGCACACCTTTAGCCATCGCACCTGCTCCTACACCTGCTGCTACACCTGCTGCTCCTACACCTGCTGCTTTAAACGCTGTTGTTAGCGTTACGTATAATTTTAAAACAGACATAACTAAAACTACAGCATTAGCCATGCAGAAAAGAGCACCAAGCACTGCCCTTGTTGTTACTCCTACACACTTCAGAAAATTGGAATGAATAATAATTTTAGCTTTTTCTCGTTGTTCTTCTTGATCCAAATTGTCTTTAGTCATATTCTTCATCTCCTCTTGAATTTCTTCCTCCAGCTTTTGAAGCAGCTCGTTGGTGTAGCAGCCGTTCTCTTCCACCATCTTGTCGATGGTCTCCAGCAGATTCTTCACCTGAACTCTGTTGCTCTTGTTTCCTCGTTTACGTCTATTCCAGTATTTGTTGTCGATGACGTGACAGCGTCCTCCACATTTATTAACCAGCTCCTGTAGTTGTGGACAGTCCTCCATAAATTCTTTAATGGTCTGGCCTTCTAGTTGCCCGCCATGAGTGAATAAGATCACAGTGTGTTTCAGGACGTGTTCCTCACTGAATGTGTTCAGGAGTTGTTGTACCATCTCATTTTCATGTGGTGTGTATCTTCCGACCTTCAGGATAATGATAAAAGCATCAACACCTGGTGCGCAATCAACCAGACATTTAATGGTCTCAGATTTAAGCGCTTCATCTGCACAGTCTGTATCAAAGTCTCCAGGTGTGTCAATAACTGTTATCTTTCTTCCATGAACCTTCTTCTCTGTTTTTTTAAATTCAACTCTGGCATTTGAAGCCGAAGCTTTAGTGACGAATACATTCTCTCCAAGAATTGTATTCCCGGAGCTGCTTTTGCCATCTCCGCTTTTCCCAAGAAGGACGATCTTTCTTTTTGGCACTGACACACTAGCTGTTGGAAAAATAAAAGTTTTAATTTGAGTCTTTAATTTTAGGTTCCTGATGCTCTTATTTAAACTTAAATATGGAAAATATGATGCATTTTTATTCTGTTCCTAAAGCATTGAGTAGCTCTACACTCTGCCATTAAACAGATTTTAGACAATAAATGTGTCATTGTGCAACAATTATAACTTACAGGTACATCCCATGATCCTTGTCTGCTGATGATGTCAGTCTCTATATATAAAGGTACATGAGATTTAGGTTATTCTTGACATCAACCACCAAATCATTTGTTTCAATGACTGTATGATTTATTTTCAAAAGTGGTCTAGAAAAACTGACATCTTCACTCAAATATTTTTAAACATTTGTTAAAAATATAGTGTAGTTGTGCTTGGAGATGGAACTTGTGAGTACATAATTTCTGAACAGGCTGTCATGCTAAGAAATTCTAAATGCAAAAAGAATGAAATATTAATAAATGATTATGTTTAGTGTTCAATGTATGCTTTTTTCCTGTAAGCTTTTTATTTTTATGTGCATTTTTCATTTGAATAGTAAAATAAAAAATTGTATCTGTAGTTTTCCTCTTTTTTGCCAAATATTTTTTTGTCAGATACATACCATAACCAAGTTCAGTGTCTATTTTCCTCATATTTTGATGGTTTAATAGAACTTGTAGGGTTATTAAAAACAAATATCCCCTCCAGACGTCACATGTGGCCAATGCTGCTTGAGTGTGTGTGTGTGTTTGTGTGTGTGTGTGTGTGTGTGTGTGTGTGTGTGTGTGTGTGTGTGTGTGTGTGTGTGTGTGTGTGTGTGTGTGTGTGTGTGTGTGTGTGTGTGTGTGTGTGTGTGTGTGTGTGTGTGTGTGTGTGTGTGTACAGTATGTATAAAGGGCCTCCGATAATTGAAAGTTAAAATGGTCAAGTGAGTTTTTCCTGCTAGTACATAGCCTGTGCAAGACTCTTGAGCTGAGATTAAAGTTAGTGGGATCTAAGGGGCATCATTATCATCATTATAAAATATCCACAGATGTCTGGACACTATAATCAGTCCTGGTAACGCTTCACAATTCACTGTGACTTTCTGTAAAGGGTGTAAAATGCAAAGTACTTACATAGTTTTACCTCCCTTTCTTTGTTTCTTCAAAAAAGTCAAGCCAGAAAGTAGAAAGGATGTTGATGGATGATCACACCAAGCTTTCACATTCTTCTTAAATAAGTAAGCCTAGTGGTAAGAAACTTTCAGAATATTTTGTCAAGGAAGACTTAATACATGTCTAACGAACAAACACAACCTGTAATCATGGTCTTGAAAGTAGTAACACAATGATGCTGGATGAAGTTATCAAACTCCCCCTGATCTGATGAAAACATCTGAAGACACGCCTCTTCCACAAGAGCTTAAACCACAACCAGAAACTAAGACACTTACTATAAAATGTATTCATTTTTAGAGTAGGCATGAGCACAAATCGTTTCATTGTTCAAGATTTAGGGAAGAACACTGTCATGCCATTTCATATTTCATCTTCAGTGTTCATTTGTAAGCTATATTATATATTCCTGCAGCCATGATTCTGCCAGGGTTTCAATATCTGGAAACCTTCATATTAAAATAAAATATAGTTTTTGCGTCCGACTGTTAATTCACATGTTAAACGAGCGGCATCTGCTGGACAGAGAGTCATCCATCATGTCAGGTCATTTGATGTTCGATCCTGGTCCTGGACATCTGCTGTCCTGCAGAGTTTATCTCCATCACACCAGCCTGGAAGTTTCTACTAATTATCTTTGCAACGGTAGTGAATCAATCAAAACTAACTTTATTCAAGTCAAGACATGTTTATTTATACTTTAGCTATAAACTTTAGCTGGACAATAACTTTATCCTAATGCTGTTGTAAAGCCTATACAATGTTATGGTAATTTCTATTATCAGTTTAAATCTGCTTAGAAACAATCTATATTGTTAAAAGCGCTTTATAACTTGACTTGACTTGACTATGAAAGCAGCAGAAACAACATTAATATGAATGATTCTATATAGCAAATTACCAGCAGGGATTCACATGCAGGGATTGATGCATTAATGTTGCTTTTCCTTTTTGAACATGTTTTTTTTTTTTTTTTCATTCCAAACAGAGTTTTCCTTTATGAATATATTTTATGTTGTTTCTGAAACTAACCTTTATTTAGGGTTAGGGTTAGGAGAACCTAATTGTTTTCTCAGTATTAAAAGTTATCTGAGTACGTACTGCATTAGGTTTTTATGTTTAATATTATGTGGTGTTCAAACTTTGTGTTGTTTGTCATGAATTTGTGGTTTCGACAGCTTCAGCTCTCCTGCCGCTGCAGCTTTAATCAAACACACACTGATCCATTTCATCAGTCTCTTTGTCATTTCATTTAAATGCACCCAAGATATGATTCCTGCAAAACACGTGACACAATGAAAGAGAAACACAGTACCCACAATCTGCTAAAGAACAGCAGCTGAACCTGGAAGTTTAGCAAGATAGCACGTACAGGTGTGTGTGTGTGTGTGTGTGTGTGTGTGTGTGTGTGTGTGTGTGTGTGTGTGTGTGTGTGTACAGTATTTATAAAGGGCCTCCGATAATTGAAAGTTAAAATGGTAAAATGAGTTTTTGAGCATGAGTTTGTGTGTGTGCGTGCGTGCGCGTAGCTTTTAAAGGCTGCAATGTGACTAAATCATGCTTGTTTGATCTATCGTGTGTATCTATTTAAAGTATTTTTTCAATGCTACTGTTAATAAATGTAATAAATAAATTAGCCTACTTTTATTTTACTGTTATTAGTAACCATGCATGCATTTCCTCATTAGTTTTCTTGCGCTTATAGTTCACAGTGTCAAAAATGTTCCCTTTCGTTGTCACTCCGAGTTACGTCGGATGACGACGAATGGGGTTTCGCTTAGAAAGCCTATCAACTTCGAGTATTACAAAACGAGCCAATGGCAAAGAAATGCCATGGGTCTGCGGAATTTGCATGGCGTAACTCCGCCCCACCTCGTGGGTATAAAAGGAGGAAGCCGGCAGCAAGCAGATATGTTTTCGCTTCGGAGCCAAGTGTATTCTTCTCTCCACAAGCCATCTCTGAATTGTCAGCTTTACAAACGAGTACCTCGAGTGTTGGTGTGACGGCGATCTACGGCGAGAGCGTGCTTCCTGCTGATCTGTTGCAGTGGTCTGCCAGTCGGTGCGTTTCTCCCCGGGTGCTTCAACACTTGAGTTTTCTCTCACTAAAAGAGCTTACACGTGGCACGTCTTTTTAAAGATGTCTCGCCCGTGTACTTCTGGTTGCGGCAGATTGGTATCGGACTCTGATGGGCACGAGCGTTGCATAGTATGTTTGGGCATTGATCATGCTAGAGCAGCGCTCGTGGATGACTCATGTTCTCTCTGTGGGAACATGACCATCGCGTCATTACGGTCGAGACTCCGTGAACTCGCAAGAGTGAGAGTCCCCTCATCCACCCCCCGTCCTGCGGCTGGTGGCCAGGGTGATCTGAGGGTTACGGTCTGGAACAAGGCGCCGACTATGTGTCCGCGACCCCAGCCCCCCTCTTCAATGACGGTGCCCGCTAGTGAACTGCTGATTCCCGCGGGTCTACCCTCTGGTGGCCCGCGGGCTTCAGTTGAAGCTACAGAGGAAGATGCCATGTCTGTTGCAGCATCACTAGGCGGGTTTGACTCTTCTGGAAGTGAGGGCTCGTCACAGCTGCCACCTTCCGGTGTGCATACGGCTGTGCTCGAGTCTGATCCGGAGATGACGGCCATGCTTTCCCGGGCAGCCGCGAGCATCGGACTTGAGTGGAGGCCTCCACCCTGTCCTGAGCGCTCGCGGCTGGACGATTGGTTTTTGGGTAAGGCCGCCGACCCTCGTCCTCGGCAAACCCCAATACCTTTCTTCCCGGATGTGCATGATGAGATCTCGAAGTCCTGGAAGACCCCCCTGTCTTCTCGGGACCGCTCGCTGGTCTCATCCGCCTTTCCTCCCCTCGATGAGGCAGCTGCCCGTGGGTACACTGGGCTTCCCCCGGTTGAACGCTCTGTTGCCATGCAACTATGTCCGCAGAGTGCTTCTTCTCGGGGCGAGCCTAAGCACCCATCCAAAGCCTGTAGATTTTCGTCGACCCTGGTGGCGAAGTCTTACAGAGCGGCGGGACAGGCGGCTGCTTCACTGCATGCTATGGCCACTCTGCAGGTCTACCAGGCCCAGATGCTCAGAGACATGCACGAGGGTAGGACAAACCCAGGGCTCTTTGATGAGCTGCGCGCCGCGACCGACCTTGCTCTCCGGGCGACGAAGGTTACCGCGCGCTCCCTGGGTTTGGTGATGTCCACAGCTGTGGTCCAGGAGCGACATCTGTGGCTGAACCTGGCTGACATGCGGGACGCTGAGCGGACCCGTCTGCTTAACGCCCCCTTGTCCCAGGCCGGCCTCTTCGGCGGTGCAGTTGAAGACTTTGCCCAACAGTTTTCAACTGCCCAGAAACAGACCGAGGCCATCAAACACATTCTGCCCCGCCGGCCCGCTGCTGCCTCCACCTTGCCGGCCGGGCAGACGCCTCGACCTGTTTCCCGCCGAGGGCGCCCTCCTGCGGCTCCCGCCCCTCCCGCCCGGACCACGCAGCAGCCTCCACCCAGGGCCGGTCGCGGAGGAAGCCGTAAGAAGGCGCCACAGCCCTCTCCTGCCCCGCCCCCCGCTAAACGCCGGGCCAAGCGGCGCTCCTGAGACGGGCTGCTCAGGGATGATGATTGTTTCTCAGGAGGTGGTAGCAGGACCACTCCTTCCCCCGGTGGAGGGCCGGGGGAGAATCTTTTGTTCTCCACTCCCCGCTGCTCACCCACGGGTGGGCAGCACCCTAATGTGGTTAAAGACAGAAACAATCCCCTCTTCCCTGAGCTCACAGAGTTCTCGGGCGACACAGAGCGCCGCCCACAAGCCGTGCTCTCCTCGCCCCCCTCTGTCCCAGAGGCGGTTGACACGGCGTGCCGTCCACGGACCGCTTCGCCCTTGTCCCCCTCTGTCGCCAGACCCCTGGCAGAGCAGGCCCCCGCGGGACGACCAGCCTGGTCCTCCCCTGGCCCCCTCTGCCAGGGTGCGGTTGCTAACTGTGCCCCCTCTCCGGGCCGCTATGCCGTCCACATCTGGGCCAGTTACTCCGCCTCGCTGCCCCTCCGGGGGGACGCCTGTGGCCCGCATGATCCCGTTGGTTCAGTTCCTGGGAGCCTGGCTAGAGCTTCCCCGTCTGTCCCACTGGATCGCGCGTACCGTCAGGCTCGGCTATGCGATTCAGTTCGCACGGTCTCCTCCCCGCTTCAGGGGAGTCCGCTCCACTTTGGTCGGTGGCAATGCCCCTATCATGAGAGCAGAGATTGCCACCCTGCTGGCGAAGGGTGCAATCGAGACTGTCCCTCCAGCCGAGATGAGGTCCGGCTTCTACAGCCCCTACTTCATTGTCCCCAAGAAAACCGGTGGGTTACGGCCAATCCTGGACTTGCGCGTGCTGAACCGCTCCCTTCATCGGATGCCGTTCAAGATGCTCACCGCCAAACGCGTTTTCGAATGCATACGGCCCCAGGATTGGTTTGCAGCGATCGACCTGAAGGACGCCTACTTTCATGTCTCCATTCTTCCTCGACACAGACCGTTCCTCCGGTTTGCTTTCGAGGGGCAGGCATACCAGTACGCGGTTCTCCCTTTCGGGCTAGCCCTGTCTCCTCGCATCTTCACGAAGGTCGTCGAGGCGGCCCTTGTTCCCCTTCGAGAGCAAGGGGTTCGCATCCTGAGTTATATCGACGACTGGCTGATCCTAGCTCACTCTCGAGATCAGGTTTGCGAACACAGGGACCTAGTGCTCCGGCACCTAGCCCGTCTGGGCCTTCGGGTCAACTGGGAGAAGAGCAAACTTTGCCCCGTGCAGAGGATCTCTTTTCTCGGTATGGACATCGACTCGGTCGCCATGTCCGCGCAGCTTACGAGCGAGCGCGCGCAGTCACTGCTGACTTGCCTAAGACAATTCGAGGGCAAGAGTGCGGTTCCACTGAAACTTTTTCAGAGGCTCCTGGGGCATATGGCATCTGCAGCCGCGGTCACGCCGCTCGGATTGCTTCATATGAGACCGCTTCAGCTTTGGCTTCGCGACCGAGTCCCGAGGTGGGCATGGCAACACGGCACGTTCCGAGTACCAGTTACTCCGACCTGCCGTCAGTTCTTCACCCCGTGGTCGAACCTCGATTTTCTCAGGGCCGGTGTCCCCCTGGCTCGAGCTTCCCGGCATGTTGTTGTCTCAACAGATGCCTCCACCACGGGCTGGGGCGCCATGTGCAATGGACATGCTGCTGCGGGCTCCTGGACAGGACCCCAGCGGCTGTGGCATGTCAATTGCCTCGAGTTGTTGGCAGTACGCCTTGCCCTGCACCGCTTCCGGGCGTTGCTCAGGGGTCAACACGTACTAGTCCGCTCAGACAATACCGCCACTGTAGCGTACATCAACCATCAAGGTGGTCTACGCTCCCGCCGTATGTCACAACTCGCTCGCCACCTCCTCCTATGGAGTCAGAAGCATCTGAGGTCGCTTCGAGCCATCTTCATTCCCGGAGCGCTGAACTGTGCAGCCGACGAGCTCTCACGGCTTCAGCCCCTCCCTGGAGAATGGCGACTCCATCCCCAGTCGGTTCAGCTGATTTGGGACCAGTTCGGGGACGCGCAGATAGATCTGTTTGCCTCTCACGACTCGACCCACTGCGCCCAGTTCTATTCCCTGACCGAGGGCACGCTCGGCACAGATGCTCTGGCGCACAGCTGGCCGCAGGGCCGCAAGTATGCGTTTCCCCCAGTGAGCCTTCTTGCGCACACTTTGCGCAAGGTCAGGGAGGACGAGGAGCAGGTCATTCTGGTTGCCCCTTACTGGCCCAACCGGACCTGGTTCCCCGAACTAGTACTCCTCGCGACAGCACCTCCCTGGCCGATCCCTCTGAGGAAGAACCTTCTTTCTCAGGGACGGGGCACCCTATGGCACCCTCGTCCCGATCTTTGGAACCTCCACGTGTGGCTCCTGGATGGGACGAGGCAGGTTTGAGTACCCTACCACCAGCGGTGGTGGCTACCATCACTTCCGCTAGAGCGTCGTCCACGAGACACGTCTATGCGTTGAAGTGGAACCTCTTCGTCAACTGGTGCTCTTCTCTCCGAGAAGACCCCCGGAGATGCTCGATCAGTGTTTTGCTTTCCTTCCTTCAACAGGGGCTGGAGCGAAGGCTGTCTCCCTCCACCCTGAAGGTCTATGTTGCCGCCATTGCCGCACATCATGACCTCATCGAAGGTAAGTCGGTGGGGAAGCACGACCTGATCATCAGGTTCCTGAGAGGAGCGAGGAGACTGAATCCTCCTCGTCCTCCTCTCGTTCCCTCTTGGGACCTCTCAGTGGTTCTAACTGCCCTGAAGAGTGCTCCCTTTGAGCCCCTGCAATCAGTTGAGCTTAAGTTCCTGTCTATGAAGACAGCGCTCCTGGTTGCACTGGCCTCCATCAAGAGGGTTGGGGACCTGCACGCATTCTCCGTTGACGAAGCGTGCCTGGAATTTGGGCCGGCTTACTCTCACGTGATCCTGAGACCCCGGCCTGGATATGTGCCCAAGGTTCCTACCACTCCCTTCCGGGACCAGGTGGTGAACCTGCAAGCGCTGCCCTCGGAGGAGGCAGACCCAGCCTTGGCACTGCTCTGTCCAGTACGCGCTCTCCGCGCCTATGTAGACAGAACGCAGTGTTTCAGGACCTCAGACCAGCTCTTTGTCTGTTATGGTGGGAAGCTGAAGGGAAAGGCTCTCTCCAAGCAAAGGTTGTCTCACTGGATAGTGGACACCATTGCCTTGGCTTACCAGCAGCAAGGTCGACCGTGCCCCCTTGGTGTGACTGCCCACTCCACCCGGAGTGTGGCGTCCTCTTGGGCTCTAGCGCATGGCGCCTCGCTAACAGACATCTGCAGAGCTGCAGGCTGGGCGACACCTAACACATTCGCCAGATTCTATAATCTCCGAGTGGAGCCTGTGTCCTCTCGTGTACTCGCTTCAACCAGCTAGTACCGGACCCGCTCAGGTGTCTTCGCTTGCTCGCCATTCCACTCCACGGACTGGATACGTGCGATTTTTTCTCAGGTGAGCTTCTCCGAAAGCCCTGAGCTCCTCCAGCACTCCTGACGTCGGCGCCAGTGTCTATTGCCTGTGCGTCGGCTAGGTGCCTCCCGTGTGCATGGTCCCTCCTCTGAGCGACCCCCACATGTGTATTTCCACTGTAAGCCTCTCTGAGCGTGTGTCTTTCCCTTGGCAAGCCACCTTGCCACCCCTGGGGTTGAAATATTCCACCTGCGGCTGGACACCCCAGTGTTTCCCATATGCTTCCTTCGGGTCATATGTGTATTCTCTAAGTCCCCCCCCTCCGGGCTGGCATTAATTGCATACTTCCCCTAGCTTGGGATATGCTTCCCAGTGTACCTTGGTATTCCTGTGTTATATGGAGTCCTTTGTCCAGGCTGACAGGGATCTCGATTACGCAGGGCACTGGAAGACAGCTGAGAAGGTGGCGTGATTAGACTGGTAACCCCATTCGTCGTCATCCGACGTAACTCGGAGTGACAACGAAAGGGAACGTCTACGGTTACGTATGTAACCCTCGTTCCCTGAGTAGGGAACGGAGACGTTACGTCTGCCTGCCACTTTCCGCTGTACCGCGGGGATCGCCTGAGCTCAGTCTTGGCTCCTCAGCGAAGAAACATATCTGCTTGCTGCCGGCTTCCTCCTTTTATACCCACGAGGTGGGGCGGAGTTACGCCATGCAAATTCCGCAGACCCATGGCATTTCTTTGCCATTGGCTCGTTTTGTAATACTCGAAGTTGATAGGCTTTCTAAGCGAAACCCCATTCGTCGTCATCCGACGTAACGTCTCCGTTCCCTACTCAGGGAACGAGGGTTACATACGTAACCGTAGACGTTATCTCTAGTTTGTTTGGTTTAAAAATACACATTTTAGTTAAACACAGTTTCATTGTTTTAAAGATATGCATTTATTTTGAACACAAAGATACATTCAGATAAATTCTGCAGATGCCGATATTTTCAAATACAATTATTACATTGGTTAACTACACCATAAAACCCCTCAGTGTTCATATGTATCCACACTACAGAGTGTTATCACTGAAGCAGTGTTGAAGTAAATGAGATTTAAAAAGAAACCCAGCCCTACTACATGCTACAGTAAATGTACAGGAAACAGGAAACTGAATCCTTACAGTGAAATGTAAATGTGTGAGTACATACACATACAGACAAGCCTTACAAAACTGTATTGAGACTAATAAAAATACAACATAATGTCAGCTGAAACTAAATCTATATAGAAAGTTATCCCACAACTTTTAATGCAGATACTAATGAATAGAACTGAAGATTTTAATATAAGATCTTAATATAATTTTAAATGTAATATGATTTTATTTTTATATTCAAATCAGTAATTTATGTTATTTTCTTAGGAATAGTTGTTGCAGTTTGAAGGTTTTGCAGTGCAGTTTGTGCATTCTTCAAGTCATTGCATTCTCATAGCTGGTCATTGCTGCACTGTTCATGCTGTCATTTTCTGAATCAGCATCTTATCCTTTAAATCAAGAACCAGTCACTGCTTTAAATGCTCCTCCAGCAGCTCCACTGATAAGTTTGCTCATTATTTCACCCACAATTGGTTTTGTAATAGCTTCTACTAGTTCTACAACTGCGTTACAAACACCCATAAAAGCACCAAGCAGTGCTTTTTTTGTTATTTCTACAACCCAACTCAGAAATGTTCTATGAACATTGTCCTTTGCTTTTTCTCGCTTCTCTTCTGGAGCCAAATTTTCCTCATTTTTCTTCATCTCTTCTTGAATTTCTTCTTCCAGCTTTTTAAGCAGCTCATTGGAGTAGCAGTCGTTCTCTTCGATGGTCTCCAGCAGATTCTTCACCTGAACTCTGTTGCTCTTGTTCCCTGAATCACAGTCATTCCAGTATTTGTTGTCGATGACGTGACAGCGTCCTCCACATTTACCGACAAGCTCCTGTAGTTCTGAATTGGTCTTCACAAATTCTTCAATGGTCTGGCCTTCTAGTTGTTCACCATGAGTGAATAAGATCACTGTATGTTTCAGGACATCCTCTTTCAGCATGTTTAGGAGTTGCTGCACTATCTTTGTTTCATGTGGTGTGTATCTTCCGACCTTCAGGACAATGAAAAAGGCATGAACGCCTTCAGCGCATTCAACCAAAGCTCTGACGATCTCAGATTTCATCTTATCATCATCTCCTGTGCCAAAGAAATCAGGTGTGTCGACAACTGTGATCTTGTTTCCATTAACCGTGTTCTCCCTTCTCTGACATTTAGTTGTAGCAGAATTAGCCTTAGCCGAAACTTTAGTGGTGAATTCTTTTTTTCCAAGAATCGTATTCCCGGCACTGCTTTTACCATTGCCTGAGTTCCCAATAAGGACAATATTTCTCTTTGCTGAAGCTTGAAAAAAAGAAGAAAAAAAAGAAAAGAAAAATGTGAGTCTTTAATTATAATCCTTATGTAGTCTATTTGACATGTGCAACAATCATAACTCACTGTTTCCCATGATTCTTGTCTGTTGATGAGGTCCGTCTCTGTAAGGTAAATAATATTCAGCTTATTCTTGACTCTGGGCCCTTCTTCATATGGGACATTAATTATAATATTTCTCCAACCACAAATTTATTTGCCTCAATGTCTAAGCAAATTTCTTACTCGTAATACCAATTAAAATGGTGAATCAAATGTCATAAATCATTCACTCTCAGAAACAAATGTATAAAAATGATTCAATTGGGGTACAACAGCTTGTCATTAGGGAAGTACCATTAAAGGACACACTTCTTTTTTTCTTTTTTTTTACCTATATAAAAGGTACATATTAGTACCTTAGATTAGCAATAGTACCTTAAGGTACTATTATGAATATTTTAGGTGTAAAATATGTACTTTTAATGGTACTGCTCCAGTGATATCCCTAAAGGTCAAATTTTTACACACTTGTTCATCAGATCAAATTTGTTCTTTGCAGTTGTACGAGAGGGTTAGAGGAAATCCCTTTATGAAATTTTCTTGTGTAAAGGTAAAAAAACTATGTGATTAAACAATGACATTCTTACTATTGACAACATAGAAATTTCCCTTGCGGTGATTTTGATTGGCACAATACCGCAATACCACTATTTTTTTTATTTTATTTTGCTATATAATTAAGTGTTACGATGTGGTCAGCAGGCACGAAGACTAAGGAGATTCACAAACAAAACAGGCTTTATTATAATCCAGACACTTCGAACGAACACGCAGGAGAATAAAGCAAACAATGCATGAACAAGAACTGACTATAAGAGCAACTGAAACACAGGGCTATATAACAGAAGTAGAACAAATGAGAGTGAACTGTATATTGCGGTATGTAAATATATAGCACTATTGACACTTCAGAGTGAAGAAATGCATGAATGCGAATATAAAGTGCGGATATGCTTGATGTTAAAAGAGTTATAAGCGCAATATATCCTGAAAAGGGAACTCGCGGTGCTGACTGGCACACTGCCAACGTGCCACACAAAGATGCCTCTCTTGGCCATTCACAAATTTGGGACGTGTTCGATGTTAAAAGGTATTTATTAAGAACAATAAGCAGTGTAAAAGAAATCAGCGCTGTGTGTTTTACATAGAAGGGAATGCAAAAACTTTATGGGTTTATAGAATATAGATAAATGAGGTTAGTAACAGACAAGAGACAGGCTATGTGTCTTATAGCGACAGAACGTGTGAAAGGTTAACTTTAACTGAGATTCTGTGGTTACCGATCCTCGCTTACTCTCACATGATCTCAAGAAAAACTTCTACTCGTTCTTTGATCAAAAACATTTAGAAAAACACATTTTATTTCAGATATTTCACACAATAAATAAGCCTTCACATTCCAATACTTTCATATTCTTACATTACCTTAGGCTATGTGGGGGGGGGGGGTACTCTTATTTTGGCGAGCGATCTACTTTTTGCGCGTGCTGTGAATGCAGCGGAGAGAGACGAAGAAGCACGTGTGTGATGAGTGTGTGACTGACGCAGAAGAGAGTGCAGTGTCGCGATTGAGAAGCTCGTTCGATAAGTCGTTTCAATTGAAGATTATCGAGGCTTAAGTAGAGTAAAGAGCAACCGCAGACAGCACTAAGTGAAAGTGTGAGCAGTGACCTACGTTTGCTTTTGTAGAAGACAGTTTTGTTCCAGTGGTATGCGTTTACTGTGAGAATGACGCGGTGACACATTGTGAAGACCACGGAAGCTGTGAGTACATTTTAAGTGCAAACTCTGTTTGATTTTTGTAATTCAGAGTCTTGTTACACGTTTTTTTTTTTGCAGTTTTATGCACTTCTCGTGTTTTGATAGATAAGTATCGTCGAGTTAGTGGTTAAACGAGACGGTTCACGTGTAATTGAGTTTCCCGCACGAGTCAGAGCACGTGAGAGTGAGCTCGCTGAAGCAGTTAGTAAGCAGTACGCAATTAATGAAGAGATACAATTTTTTTTTCGCTGATTCCAGAGTGAGGATTGTTGTTACCCTGCCATTCAAGTGACATCTCAGTCTAATTCACCTTCAAGTTGATTTTATTTTTGAGACAGTTCATTTGTGAAACGGTTGATACCAAGTCGATTGCATACTTGAACTTGCACACTTCAATACGGGTTCTTCAGTTGTTGCAACGCACCCCACGTCCAGACAACGCACTCGAATTCATCGTTCAGTGAACTGGTATTTTCCTGATTTTCCAGTGACTGAACTGATAAACGGTGAACTGTGAGTGGACATTTAAAGGTGCTTATTCAAGGGTGAGATTTGATGGTATGTTTATGTTTGTTGGTTTAAAATGTGATTGTTTGAAGGTGATCTTTTGAGAAAGGTGATAATTTGTTGGTATACAAATTGACACATTGAAAATTATTTCATTTTGAAGTTCCATAAGGGATTTGTTATATCACAAGAGAAGAGTTTTACAACTTCAGTGTTGAAAAGTTGGTGTGAATTCAGAAAGAAAGACAACTCAAAGACTGTGAATTTGTTTTGTTTTATTTTGTTCATTCTTTAGACAAAAAGACATAACCAATCACAAGAAAAATAAATCGTTTTAATTGTTTTTGTGCTTATGTACATTTTCATTGAGAGCTGCTAGGGAGTGGGGGTAGTCTCACTTACTTTATCAGATCTGGGGAGGGAGGAGCATAACACACTGTGTTTTAATATATGCAATTTTTCTTCAGGAAGCCGCCGGGTGACATTATTATACCTGAAACCTACCCCTGTCGGTCTTTAGATTTTCCAAACAATAAAGTAAGAAACCACATACACACATTAGCGTGTAACGAGGCTAAAAATGTTTGGGGAGCGGGGACCAAGATCCTTTCGTTGTCCAAACTTCCAGAGCAGTCATAATCCATATTCCCCTACATGACGGGCTAAAGGCCCCGTTACAAAAGTGGCGTCACGAACAGGATAGGATTAGGCACATTTAAGTAGTCACACGTCTCCAGGCCCATAAGTAGTCTTGTCAAGCAAGAAGATGTCTGGGCTGGAGGAACTAAAAAGAGAGATGGCGGAGATGCAGAGGAGGTTTGCTGAGCAGGCAGGGGCACTTGATCAAGCCAGGGCAGAGCAGCGAGAATCCCTATCCTTAGCAAAGGTGGTAATTGAGAGCCAAACCTCTGCACAAACGACCCCAGCTGCCATTTATATCCCTCGAGACCAGAAGCTCCCTGATTTCACTGGTTGCATGGCAAAACCTGGAGAGCTGAGTGTTGAAGAATGGGTAGCATCGATGAAGTCTGCATTTCAAGTCATGAGAGTGCCCACTGAGGATCGGGTAGAGCTGGTGAAACAACACCTAAAAGATGAGGCCAAAGCCACAGTGAAGTTCATGATGGATGGGAAAGAGGAGTCTGTTGATAACATCTTCACTATTCTCCTTGACACTTATGGGGATAAAGTGCCCATTGGTACCAGGCTGACCGTGCTCAGCATGAAGGTGAAACAATACGCTCCTATGCATATGACCTTCGGGAAAGACTGAGTCGTGTTCAGCGCCGAGAGCCAGCTAGAGTAGCAGATGCTGAAAGTGTCCTGAAGGAGCAACTGGTGTTAGGCCTAAAAGATGACTTCTTGCGTCGAGAGATGAAGCGCAGAATCAAGGCAGTGCAAGAATTGAGTTTCGTGGAGGTGATGCAAGCGGCAATTACCTGGTCAGAAGAGGAGGAAGCACAGCCTTCTAGTAATCCCAGGCCCAGTATTCGTGCCAGAGGAGTAGTGAATGCTGCTGCAGCACAGGATGTTCCCTCCACTCTGTCTTTAGTGAAATTGCATGAGGCGATTCAGAAAATCGCTGCTCGTCAAGAGGAACTATATCAAGCCGTCTACAGGACAGAGAGAAATAAACCACAGCAAAGCCGTCCAAAGAGTCAACCCTTAAGAGACAGTGAAGGACGTTATATTTGTTATTCATGTGGTGAACCCGGGCATACCAGTCGTTATTGTCCGCAAGGTGGCAAGTTAAGAAGGGGACCAGTTCCATCACAGCATACAGTTTAGTCAGTTGAGGCTCCTGAGACAGCCACTGGAGATGCAGTGCAGAGAGGCCCAGGACCATCATTGATTAGATGCCACACAGCGGAATGGTTGGCCGACGAGACTGCTGAAAAACTGAAAGACAGTGCTTTTGGGGATTGCTTGGCTATCGAGGTGAAGATAGCAGGTGTAAAAACCAAGTGCCTCTTGGATACAGGGTCAGAGGTATCCACTATATCCGAGTCACACTTCCGACAGCACTTTGGGGAGCAGAATTTGAAGTTATCCTCTGCGTGCTGGGTTAAGCTTAAAGCGGCCAATGGATTGGACATTCCTGTCTTGGGATGCGTGCAGGCGGATGTAGAATGCCTGGGGAAAGTATTTCCTGGAAGGTGCATATTCGTTCTGACGGACACAAGCCCTGATGTGAAAGAAATGAAAGGGGTGTCTGGAATCATCGGGATGAATGTACTCAGTGAAGTTCAGTCTTTGTTTATCTCAGCTGAGGGGATGGAGAAGATGGATAAGTATAACAAGCGAGATGAGGCTCAGGTCCGGAGAGTGCTTGCTAAAGTAGAGAAAGAAGCTGGACATTTAGGACCTGATGGAAGGATTGGATATGTCAACATTGCTGGAAAACAGGCTGTCACTATTCCTCCCCGCTGTGAGAAGGTGCTGGAGGGCCGCTGTGGAGTGTCGCCTAGGGTGAACAGTCAGGTGCTGGTTGCGCCAGTCGCTGGAGTAAATTTGCCAAACGGACTTTTAGTGGCTCATGTTCTTGACAAAACAGAGAATGGAAAGGTTCCTGTGCGTGTAGTGAACTTGAGTGGAAAAGCCGTTAGACTTGTTCCCAGATTCAGAGTTGCTTCTGTCTATAAGCCAAAGGAAGTAATCACAAAGGACGTGCTTGAATTTGAGGAAGATGATGGAGTGCTCCATGTCAAAGAGTTGGTGCAAGACAAAGTTCAAGTGGATACAAACTCACTCACGCTGCTACTAGTTCCTGTTGAAATGAATTATGAAGGACTCACACCAGGACAATGTGAAAGGCTCATCGAGTTGCTATCAAAGCACAGAGATGTTTTCTCTAAGGATGACCAAGACTATGGCTACACCACGGCTGTGGTGCACAATATTCCGACAGGTGAAGCGCCCACCAATAAAGCAGCGCCATCGTAGAGTACCGCCACAGATATTTCAAGAGGTCCAAAGGCATGTCCAGGGTCTGGTGTCCCAGGGAGTCCTTAAAGAAAGCAGTAGGCCCCTGGGCATCACCCGCAGTTATTGTCATGAAGAAGGATGGCAGTGTGCGCTTCTGCTGTGATTATCGAAAACTCAACGAAGCAACGAATAAGGATGCATACCCGCTCCCACGAGTGGACGAGTCCTTGGATGCGTTGGGCAACGCCAAGCTGTTCTCTACACTGGATTTGACTGCTGGGTATTTCCAGGTGGCTGTGAGTAAAACGGATCAGGAGAAGACAGCCGTTACCACTCCCTTTGGGCTGTTTGAGTGGACCAGGATGCCGTTCGGGCTCTGCAATGCTCCGGCCACCTTTCAGCGCCTTGTGGGTGTGGTGCTTGGTGACTTGGCCTTTGACGTTCTTCTTGTCTATCTAGACGATGTCATTATCTTCTCCAGAGATTTTGAAAGTCACTGTGAGAAGTTAGAACTTGTCTTCAACCGGCTAAAACAATATGGTCTGAAGTTAAAGCCAAGCAAGTGCTTTCTTCTGAAGCCCGAAGTAAAGTTTTTAGGACACCAGATCTCTGCAGAGGGCATAAAAGTGAATGATGAGAAAGTTAAAGCCCTGGATATGTGGCCAGTTCCTAAAAATGTGAGAGAAGTCAGGCAAGTGCTTGGGTTTATGAGCTATTACCGAAGATTTGTCCCAAGGTTTGCTCAAATTGCCAAACCACTGCATGCACTGGTAACTGGAGGAAAGACAAGCAAGAATCCAGTAACGTTTACTTGGAGCCGAGAATGTCAGTCCGCATTGGATGAGTTGAAAGGATGTTTGACGTCACCACCCGTTCTGGCTTATCCCGACTTCAGTGAACCCTTTATACTTACCACAGATGGAAGTCTTCATGGACTGGGAGCAGTCCTCAGCCAGAAACGGGAAGGGATTGAGCGTGTTGTGGCATACGCCAGCAGAGGATTGAGAGGTTCGGAAAAGAATGACAAAAACTATAGTGCTTTCAAGTTGGAGCTGCTTGCATTAAAGTGGGCGATCACTGAAAAGTTTAAGGAGTACCTTATGTATTCAAAGTTTACGGTGATTACTGACCACAACCCACTGAGGTACCTCTGTTCAGCTAATTTTGGCGCAGTAGAGCAGCGCTGGGTAGCGCAATTGGCCGAGTACGACTTTTAAGTGTGCTACAAACCTGGTCGACACAACACGAATGCCGATGCCCTGTCAAGGATTCCCTCTCAGGAGGAACCAGAGAAGGATGATGATGGGAAGGACTTTATTCGGCTAGGAGCTGATGAAGTGAGAGCATGCTTATGGCCAGGAAAAAGAATCGACCAAGAGCAATCTGATGGTAAAGCTGTGGTGCAGGCATCAATAAGAGGAGAAATCAATGGGTATAGTTGGAGTGAGATAAGAAAGCAACAGAGGAATGATCCTGTGATCAGCCCCGTTTATAAAGCCGTATCTAGGAACAAGAGACCAAGTAGAATGGATCACAGTGATATGGAGCCGAAACTGAAGAAGCTTGCCAAAGAATTTGACCGTCTGAAGCCACGTCAATGAGTACTGTTCAGACGCATCTTGGATCCGAGGGATGGAGAGGAAATATGGCAGATGGTTGTTCCTGAGCCTCTACAGCGTGAAGTGTATGAGGGACAACATGAACACGGAGGTCATTTTGGAGAGAGAAGTACAGTAACTCGAATGAGGAGAAATTATTACTGGCCTACAATGTCGGCAGATGTTTCATGCTGGATCAAGCAGTGCAAGAGATATACATTAGCCAAAGATGTTTTTCCCAGACTTCGAGCTCCTATGACCTGCAGTAATGTTTCAGCTCCATTAGAGGTCCTAGCCATGGATTATACGCAGCTTGAACAATCTTCTGGAGGGTACGAAAACGTGCTTGTGCTCACGGATATGTTCACCAGATTCACAGTTGCTGTTCCTACGAAGAATCAGACCGCAAACACAACAGCGAAAGCGTTGCTTAAGCACTGGTTTGGTTATTACGGCTTTCCAGCTCGTCTGCACTCGGACCAGGGGAGGTGTTTTGAAGCTAACGTGATCAAGGAGCTTTGCAAAGTCTATGGCATAGGAAAAAGCCGCACCACCCCATACCATCCGCAGGGGAACTCTCAATGTGAGAGATTCAACCGTAGTATGCATGACTTGTTAAGAACCTTGCCACCAGAGAAAAAGAGAGATTGGAAGACTCACCTTCCAGAGCTGGTAATGGCTTACAACAGCAATGTGCATTCATCCACTGGTTATTCCCCATTCTACCTAATGTTCGGAAGAGATGCACGTTTACCAATGGATGTCCTTGGAGAAAAGGATCTAGAAGAAGATGAGGTTGATAACCTGGATGATTGGGTGAAAGGTCATCATGCGAGGCTGAAAACAGCCGTGGAGATTGCAAACGCAGCATCTCAAGAGGCTTCCAGAAAGAGAAAGAGGATCTATGACCGCAAGTCATTTGGAGCTCTTGTGAGGCCTGGAGATCAGGTGCTTCTGCGTAATCACAGACACAGGGGCAGAAACAAAATTCAGGATAAATGGGAAGACACACCATACATATTGTTGAAACAAAACTATGCAGACATACCTGTGTTTTCAATCAAGCCAGAAAAGGGGGGTCCTACAAAGGTTGTACACCGAGATCAGCTTAGGCACTGCTCGTTCCCCTCGTCCACAACACCGCGTACACGCCAGCGTAGTGTGAGAGACAAAACAGAGACAGATACAGACATGTCAGATCTTGTATGCTTTCCTGAAATTCAACAACACTCTACTTACCATGCACACACAAGAGTGGGTCAAGGGGAGTCACAGGAAACAGAGCAGAATGACAGTGATGAGAATCAGAATGTGATAGCTGAATCAGGGTTGAGGGTACAAGATGACTCAGATGATGCTGATATCTCAGAAGCTGAAAGAGAAAGTATTCCTGAGCTTAGACGTTCTCAGAGGCAGAACAAGGGTGTTTTACCTGTGAAGTATAGAAGTGACTATATTGTAACATAAGCGTTCATAGTCTTCTATAACTTTGAGAAGCCTATGAAGCTATATGTCATGTTTTTCTAACATGTTGGTTTGTGTTTCAGAGATGAATCTGCCAGAGATGTCAATGAAGTGGCAGGGTTTAGAAGGGGGGAATGTAACGGGGGGTACTCTTATTTTGGCGAGCGATCTACTTTTTGCGCGTGCTGTGAATGCAGCGGAGAGAGACGAAGAAGCGCGTGTGTGATGAGTGTGTGACTGATGCAGAAGAGAGTGCAGTGTCGCGATTGAGAAGCTCGTTCGATAAGTCGTTTCAATTGAAGATTATCGAGGCTTAAGTAGAGTAAAGAGCAACCGCAGACAGCACTAAGTGAAAGTGTGAGCAGTGACCTACGTTTGATTTTGTAGAAGACAGTTTTGTTCCAGTGGTATTCGTTTACTGTGAGAATGACGCTGTGACACATTGTGAAGACCACAGAAGCTGTGAGTACATTTTAAGTGCAAACTCTGTTTGATTTTTGTAATTCAGAGACTTGTTACACGTTTTTTTTTTTGCAGTTTTATGCACTTCTCGTGTTTTGATAGATAAGTATCGTCGAGTTAGTGGTTAAACGAGACGGTTCACGTGTAATTGAGTTTCCCGCACGAGTCAGAGCACGTGTGAGTGAGCTCGCTGAAGCAGTTAGTACGCAGTACGCACTTAATGAAGAGATAAAAATTTTTTTCGCTGATTCCAGAGTGAAGATTGTTGTTACCCTGCCATTCAAGTGACATCTCAGTCTAATTCACCTTCAAGTTGATTTTATTTTTGAGACAGTTCATTTGTGAAACGGTTGATACCAAGTCGATTGCATACTTGAACTTGCACACTTCAATACGGGATCTTCAGTTGTTGCAACGCACCCCACGTCCAGACAACGCACTCGAATTTATCGTTCAGTGAACTGGTATTTTCCTGATTTTCCAGTGACTGAACTGATAAACGGTGAACTGTGAGTGGACATTTAAAGGTGCTTATTCAAGGGTGAGATTTGATGGTATGTTTATGATTGTTGGTTTAAAATGTGATTGTTTGAAGGTGATCTTTTGAGAAAGGTGATAATTTGTTGGTATACAAATTGACACATTGAAAATTATTTCATTTTGAAGTTCCATAAGGGATTTGTTAGATCACAAGAGAAGAGTTTTACAACTTCAGTGTTGAAAAGTTGGTGTGAATTCAGAAAGAAAGACAACTCAAAGACTGTGAATTTATTTTGTTCATTCTTTAGACAAAAAGACATAACCAATCACAAGAAAAATAAATAGTTTTAATTGTTTTTGTGTACATTTTCATTGAGAGCTGCTAGGGAGTGGGGGTAGTCTCACTTAGTTTATCAGATCAGGGGAGGGAGGAGCATAACACACTGTGTTTTAATATATGCAATTTTTCTTCAGGAAGCCGCCGGGTGACATTATTATACCTGAAGCCTACCCTTGTCGGTCTTTAGATTTTCCAAACAATAAAGTAAGAAACCACATACACACATTAGCGTGTAACGAGGCTAAAAACGTTTGGGGAGCGGGGACCAAGATCCTTTCGTTGTCCAAACTTCCAGAGCAGTCATAATCCATATTCCCCTACATGACGGGCTAAAGGCCCCGTTACATATGTTCTCATTCATCAATACTCTTAATGTTTTTTCCAGCTGCTCTTTCTACAACTCTTATCTAATTTTCCCCAGACTTGTCACAGATGATCTTTAGAATAAACCTCCCAAAAAGCCACCAGATGTATTTTTGAAAATCATTATTCTTTCTCTGCAGAATTAGACAGACATTCCCACATTGGTTGTTTGTACTCAGACTCATCTGACAGTAAAAGTAAGGTACAGTGGGTAAACCTCTAGGTTTGTGTCTGAAAGCCTAAAGTGGTTTAAAGCTGAGATGCCATACATATACAGTGCAGTTCTTGATTTAACAACAATAATACAAATAATTCTGAATGGCAAGTGACTTTGTGCAGGGATTGATGAATTACTGTTTTATTTCTTTGTGAACATGGTTGAATGTTTTTTTTTTTTGTTCACCCTAGACAGTGTTTTCCAAATATCTTTTATGTCATTTCTGAAACTATCCCTTATTTTACAAAGACAACTGACTTGTTTTCTCAGTATCAAAAAGAGATTTGAGTAATCGAGATGAGTTACATCAGGTTTTTGTTTTATTTAAGCTGCAGCTTTAACCAAACACACACTGATCCATTTCATCAGCCTGTGTCGTTTTATTTAAATGCACCCAAGATCTGATTCCTGCAAAACACGTGACACACTGAAAGAGAAACTAACCCATTTAATCACAAATTTTTCCCAGACACGAAAATATCCAAATCATGTGTCATTAGTATCCCTTTGAAACAATCAATTATCATTTTTTGAAATTTTCATGGAAAAGTGTGTGAAAAAGTGAGTTTTATGATCGGTCACAATTGTGACCAGTGGGATAATGTACAAAGTGGTGACCAGCCTCCGTGATCTCGCATCACAAGCGAGGAACGTCTTATCCAGCAAAGTATTGGGATTTTGAAATCAACTTGAGGTTTGAACATCTTCTCTTTCTTCCGCCGTTATGGTAAGTCAACTTTTTCTGCCCTTTTTTAGAAGTGTTGAGAAAATGTTGTTTGCATTGTTACGGATCGGAAAGCCATTTGTTTAGTCCGGAACTGAAACACGTGAGGACGTGATAGTGGCGGCGCAGATGAAGAATGAAAACCCTTGTTAATAGATTTTAAAGATATCCTTGTTTGCCTACGCAACGAGAAACGAAACCTAAAATTTGAAAACATCTTCCAAATTATATTCTATTATTCGATTAAGATCTGTAAATTTGAGCCTCAAGATTTAAAGTCAGCATGTTTTCTCCATTGTTGCATGGCCTTGTTGAAACAAATGAACAACACGTGATTAAAAATGAGCAAACAACAGAAAGAAAATTCTAAGTTTGTAAACAATCGGAAAACATGTGATTTTATATAAAAAGGCAAGTCGATGCATTTGTTTATGAAAAGCAATTTGGGAAAAAATAGGATTGTATGATCACAGGTTAAAATTTAGATTTCAAGGCTAAGCTAAATGCTATGACCATGCGTCAGATTCCAAGGCTAAGCTAAATGCTATGACCATGCGCCAGATTCCAAGGCTAAGCTAAATGCTGTGACCATGTGTCTTCCAAAAACGATTAACAGGATATGGGACTAAAAAGCACGCAATAATTCTGTTTGTATTTTTGGATTTGTAATTGTGCTTAACACATTGTGCTCATAGAACACACTTTATGGTTGTTTGTGCTACTATATGTGCACATAGGCTAGTTTATTCTTTGAAACACATGATTACTTAACTGTAAGTGTTGGTTGTAGCACTTAGGTTAAGGCTGTAGATGAAATGCATTCTAGGCCATGTATCTTGTGTATACGGTGTAAACGTGTCTATGAGAAATTTGTTTGCCTCCTTGTACAGGAGCATAGGATTGCCATGTGGTTACAATGTGTTTTCATAGTGCATTTGAAATCTACAAAAGAGAAACAACAAACGCGCATCTCATTAATCCTGAAACAAAAACCCTTTCACGTTTGAACTAATTCTGGATTGCTCTGAAATTATTTTTCAAAATAGATTACCGGATTCGTATATTTCCACAAGTTTGCGCCAGACATTAGTGATGACTAATACTGAATATCAGATTCAAGTGTACTTGAATGAGGGGAACGAGTTATTTCCGTCCAGAATCAGCAAAATGCTGTTTGATCAACCTGGATGTTAATGTCAACATCTGGATGTCAACCTTTAATGTTCTATTAGATCATGACCTCTACTAATTGAAACAATTAATTTAAGTTCCTGAGGTGGCATTCAAGGGGGCTATTCAAGTGTCTGTTATTGTGTACGTGTGAATACGGCACATCTCAGATATTTAGCCAATTACCTCTGTTTTGATAAGTCAGACTGGCGAGATTGTGTCGTGCATCCTTAGAAGAAGGACTGCAAAGTGATATAGTTTCCTGATCTATAAACGAAAAATATAAGTAAGAGAAAATAGAATAATCAAACGTTAAAATGGCCACGTTGCCTTTATGTAGTCTTTAAAAAGACTAAATTAAACGAACAGGCATTTGAAATCTACATCAGAAACCGCGAATGTGCTTCTAATCAGCCCTGAGCCAAGAAACCTTTTCATATTCAAATGTATTGACATGAGAATGAGCAGAGATTTGACCATGTGTTTAGCATGTGCTTGCGGTCATTGGGTGTTAACAACAACAGAATTCCTCATTGGCTATCAGCCTGACCGTTGTTGTACATACAATGCACTGACCAGTACAGCTTTGACACTTTGCTTTGACAACTAAGTTGTTCCAGAGACTCTTTAGAGACCAGAAACAATATAATTTAATTTATATTCCTTTTAATATAATATAATTGTATTATAACTCAAATTATAATATAGATTATATTGTAATCGCCAAGCAGGGCATTAATTGGAGAAGTGTGACATTAATCCTTTCAATTCGATTTCATTGGCCTGCTACCCAGTGCCAAAAGGGGAGGGGATGTGCTTTTATTTTTTGCCTTTACAAAAACACAACCAGAAGTGTGGCACAGGTAATAGCAAACCAAATCATCCTTGACTGGGACGCACCAACTAAAATTGAATCTGATCAGAGAACTAAATTTACAAGGAGGGTGTGAACAGAAGTATCACAGCCTTTTGCATGTCACAAGAGATCTGCACACGTGTGAATGACACCACAGAAAAGCAAATGCTGAGCGGGCAGCGCCGAAACAGGTGAACTAATTTCTCCCCACAGATCTGACTGTAAAGAGAGCAACTTTGAAATAAAGCCATGGGCATCAACCCATTTGATTTTATAAAAATATGAGTGAGAAAAACTCTGGTTAATCCAGAATATTTCCCCAGCAGAACTGGGATCTCTAATGCTCATGACACAGCAGACTGTGAAGGCTCCACTGCAAGAGCAGCTTTTAGGTGTCACACACTGCACTGAATGGACATGATAATGGAGCAAGGAGAAGAATTCCACATGTCTGAATTTGAAACTGTTGAAAACATCAGAATTAACTGTGGTTCTCTCTGCATTTGTTTCTGTCTCAGATGTATTACTGCAATTCCTTGAAGGACGGATGCCAGGATGGGCCGGACCCAACCTGCATCAGAGCCAGGACAGCGGGATTGTTAGAACATAACCTAAGTCTCGGGAGATGGGTGAAAAGACACTTCAAGAGGCCATTAACATCACACAATAGCACACCACTATATAAGCATGGCCTCCCAGTATAGAACTGGAACTAAATTTACAACACAATTATTATAGATTAGATTCCACCCATCTCCTAGACATGAACACTGAACACACTACTCCATCACTACACCCTCACATCACCATCACCTGGAATAGATCAAATCTATCCAGGCTGAACACTACACATCATGGGAAGATCACCTCACTAAAGACCTATTGTACATCTTCACACTAACAGATCCGGATAGCTTCACACATATAGGATGATAGAGCTGATCCAATGACGACAGTCTAACAGAGACGCACATAGCATACGCTATTCACAACACCCACACAAAAACACTGTAATATACATATGAATGGCCACAGCCACAAATCGATGATGCAAATTATAAGCAGAGACAGACCTGCTATTCAATTTTCAAAATGTTAAAATTTTCTGAATGTTATTAGGGTGGTAGGAAAATCAGAGGGCCCCTGATTTCTCAACAAACCACTAATAACAGAAACATCATAACTAAGTAGATCGCTTTGTGTGAGCGCTTCAATCAATTACAGAATTTACAATTCAACCCTGTCATTGACTGTGACTTAGCCAACAACACACACACACACTCTCTCTCTCTCTTTCTCTCACACTCACACACAGACACACACTCTCGCACCTGTTGCAAGGAATGAACAATCTCCATTCTTGAATACATTTAAGCATGTTCCAAGTCACTTCTTAGATTTGCATAAGTGGCTTGCATTGGAAGATCCTGAACAAACACTGATTATTACATACATATGCATTTATTGAATAGTATTGTTGTTATTACATGACTTCTTGATCCATGGAATCTATTTGATTGCTTTGATTACACTGACCTCTTGCTGCATTTTCTTTATATAATTCAGACCAAAAAATATATATATTTAAGAATTGGATATTTAATGAGACATCCTTACCATTCAGGACCTTGAGAACCATATGAGACAGATGTACCATTCGCACTTGCTGACAAGAACATGGTATTTTACAGTGAACATGACATGATTTTGTTTTGTTGCATTATGCGTTTCTATGCATTTCTTCACGAGTTCAAGTTCATATGTGTTCAATCGTGAAGCGGACATTTAAGATGCTTTTCAGATGTCTCACACAAGGCAGTGTGAAGCCAAGGAGAGCCCCTTCATCCATCGAGGTCTGCCCAGACAACCACACCGCTGAAGGTGACAGGATTGGTCAAGAAGGGTCAGATTATCATCATGGGGAAGGTGCCAGAGAAGCAGAAGTTTCTCTATGAAAGGAATGACACGTCGACTGAACAAGTCACAAAGGTCCAGATTGACTCTATGAACTTTGCTCACATTCTAGGCTGAAATGCAAGAAGAAAACCTGAACGCATTCATCGACCTGCTGAACTCAAGCTACATACACCCGGTGAGACCAGGCGTTCTGCAGGTGAACACAGCACTCTGAAAGCTTCTACAGATGCTAACATTGCAAAGACAATTTTTGAGTTACGTTTCGAGGATTACAACAACCGTCTTACTGTGACCACGTAAGTGTTCATCTGAATTTGACCCACGTGGTCAAGAGGCCAATCTGTAAGACTGGAAAAACTTGAAGGACTTTAAGAGAGGGCCACTCTCTGAGAAAACAAAGGAAATTAACATTTGAACTCCCCCCTCATGCACTATTGAGACGAAGGTCTCACCTCCCTCATCCTAATCTACATTCCTCTCCCCCATTCTTCATCCTGGCAGAGGTCTCCCAAATTCACACAAGAATCTAAATGGTTTAATGTGAATGATTATGATCTAGTTTTATACATATTTGGTATTATTTGAAATGTCTCGGTACGACTGGTAAAAATGTCTCATTCCCAAAGAAGTAAACCCAAAAGGTAATAAAGTTCTTAGGAAGTTAAGAAATATCTTCCACACCCTCCAATACTGGAGGGTGTGTCTTTGAGTTAACACCTTCGACCATTTGACTGAATGCTAATTTTCCACTGCTAGCAAATGGTGACTTACAGGTAAATTTCCACTGTGAATGATGTTTAGATTTGAAATGAGGTCTGGGTATATAATGAAACGCAGCGAGAGCTCAGGGCCTTTTCTGGATCTGAGATCGGCCCGTGAGGCTGAGAGTTGCGAGTCTCTCAGCCTCACGCATTTCTTGTCGGGTAAACTTTTCCTCTTTGTTCTAGAGCATTTGATGGTTTGCATTGATTATCCTTGAATTGATTATCAAATTATGATTCATTTACCTGACATATTAAATTGTGACATTTGATTATTCTAATTGACTTTGACATTATTTGCATTCAAGAGTTTAAAAGAATAGTAAAACATTCGCTCACATTTAATGATGCACAGATATCATTGAAAAACCTTTTCATTTTATGGAGTCAGATGAAACGAGTTAATACATAAGATAAAATGTATTGCATTTAACCAAAAATACTTTGCCACGAGAAAAGACAGTAACACGCAAAGACCTTCACCGCTAATTCGAATACCGCCATTGGATCGAGTTAGACGGCCTTACAATAATGTGTTGTATCAACCATTGGACAGACTGAATATAGGTCTATTTGACCTCTGCAGTGTGTGTGTGGTTTGTGTGTGTGTTTTTGTGTGTGTGTTTGTCTGCATCAAGTGACTGAATCTTGAAGTCTGTGTGTGCCTAAAAGAAAGATTTTTTTTTTTTTTAGAAAACGTCTCAGGTTACGTATGTAACCCTGGTTCCCTGAGAGGGAACGAGACGCTGCGTTGAGACGCGGTGGGAACGCTCTGCGTGATTGCGTCGTGAAGCACGTGTATAATCAGTCCAATGGAAGAGCGAGACGTCATAGACCAGGAAGCTATAAAGCAAACCAGAAAACAGACCGCGACAGCTTCTGAAAAAGCCTGAAGCAAGTCGATCAGGGCATGCAGGAAGTATGGCAGGAGAACGCAGCGTCTCGTTCCCTCTCAGGGAACCAGGGTTGCATACGTAACCTGAGACGTTCCCTTTCAAGGGAACTCGAGCTGCGTTGAGACGCGGTGGGAACCCCATACCCACTACGCCATAAGACAAATGCCCGTTCTGTGTGAAGTCCTTGCGCACACTAGAAGCAAGCAACCTAGCCCCGGGAGTGGAGAGGTGTAGGTCATAAAATCTGACAAATGTATGAGGTGAGGACCAGCCTGCCGCATTACAAATATCCTGAAGGGAAACACCCGAAATTAAAGCCTAGAGGCACTGTCCGGCCGCTTCATAAGCAAGTGAGATAGCCTCAACTACCCACTTGCTCATTATCTGTTTAGATGCAGGGCAACCTATCTTAGGTTACCCGAAGCAGACAAATAATTGTTCTGATAAACGCCACTGAGCAGCTCTGTGGACCTAAGCATCCAAAGCCCGGACAGGGCATAACAGATTTAAGATTTTCCTGATCTGGGGTATTAAAGGTGGAGGACAGAAGGCCTGGAGCACAAATGACCCGCACATTTAGTAGGGACCTAGAAATACAACCCGATCTGGGGTGAAGAAATACTACCACCAACCAGGTGCATATCCAAGTACGTGCAGGCCTCAGCCTCATGTACCATGGAGAAGACGAAATTAAGGATCTCTCCACAGAGATAGCCCAGCAAAGAAACATTCATTACAGAAATGAGATTCAGAAGGCGTGTACTGCACCAGGCAGAGAACAGCATATTAGTCTTCTCATGAAGGGAGCTCTAGACTGGAGTATGGTCTCCACGACCTCGGTCGAGAAACCTGAATCTATGAGCTGGGCCCCCTCAGAGGCCGAGCCCACAGTATCCACAACTCCAGAGCTCCCAGGGAAAGATTCACGGATATCGGGAAAAGCGTATAGGTGTAGTGGCAACCACACCTTATTACATTACATCCAGTCCAAGCGGAGCTGGATGCGTGAGGGAGAACCACAAGGGCAATGCATTGTACAAGCGATGCGAAAGGTCAACTTGTAGTTTGACCGAAGTTCTCTCTAAGAAGCTCCACCACCTCGGGGTGAAGTCTCCATTCCCCGGGCCACAGCCCCTGCCTCAACAGGATATCTGCTCTGATATACGAGACCATCAGTGTGTTGTCCGGACCCTTCGCCGACCAAACACTCATGATTGCCCCCGACTTGTGAGGGAAACATCCGTCGATAGCATTATGCGTCGACAAGAAGCCCCCAACACTGGGCCTGGGCGAGGAACCAAGGTTCTTCCACATGACCGAGGCACGAAGGCATAGCCGCGTGACCTTGATCATGCGAAAACGGATTTCCCCTCGGAGAAAACCCCTTGGTCCCGAGCCACCACTGCAGGGGTCTCATGTACAGAAGGCCAAAAGTAACTACGCTGGACGCAACTGCCATGAGCCCCAGCCAAAGACCTTTCACCGGGCGGCCACTCATGACCGCCCCCCATCCTGTGAGGGAAGCATCCGTCGATAGCGTGACGCGTCGACAAGAAGCACCCAGCACTGGGCCCTGGGCGAGGAACCAAGGTTTCTTCCACATGACCGAGGCACGTAGGCATAGCCGCGTGATCTTGATCATGCGAAAACGGATTTCCCCTCGGAGAAAACCCCTTGGTCCCGAGCCACCACTGCAGGGGTCTCATATACAGAAGGCCAAAAGTAACTACGTTAGACGCAACTACCATGGGCCCCAACAGTCTCAGAGACTGTTTGCAGTGAGTGACTGACCTAGTTTTACATTCTTTACGGCTGTGAGAATCGCAGAAATACGTGCAGGAGACAGACGTGCTTGCATTGTTGTCGAATCCCATAATACACCTAGAAAGTGGTCCTCTGAGCTGGGAGGAGTACACTCTTTTTGGTGTTGAGCCGCAACCCCAACCTCCTTATGTGGGACAGAACGACATCTCGATGTTGAACTGCCAAAAGCTCGGACTGAGCTAAAATCAACCAATCGTCAATATAATTTAATACGCGAATGCCCTGGAATCTCAGAGGAGCCAGAGCTGCATCCACGCATATTGTAAAAGGTGTGGGGTGATAACCTAGGCCGAATGGAAGAACCCGATACTGGTATGCTTCGCCCCTGAAAGCAAACCTCAGGAACCTCCTGTGATGAGGATGGATAGATAAGTAAGCGTCCTTTAAGTCTATTGTGACAAACCAGTCCTCGGACTGAATCTGTGACACAATCATATTTAGCGTAAGCATACTTTGAACTTAAGATTCTGAAAACTGTTTAATTGACGCAGGTCTAGAGTAGGACGCAACCCCTCATCCTCTTTCGGAACAATGAAGTAATGGCAGTAAAACCCTGACTGTCTGCCGGGAGGAGGAACCCCTTCTACAGCTCCTTTTGCAGAAGTGTCAGTACTTCCTGCTCCATAACCAAAGCCTGCTCGGGGTCCACCACAGTGGGGAGGACCCCTAAAAATCTGGGCGGACAAGAACCGAATTCTGAACCCTTTTCTATAGTGTGCAGGACCCACCGAGAAATATGTGGCAGTAGTTTCCCTGCTGCCAGAAATTCTACTAGGGGAACCAGTCTCTCAAGACTGGCCTCTGGATTTGGTTGAACAGTCAGTACGGTGCCCTGAAGCGGCAAACCGGCAGGGAACAACCGAACTGACCGTTCTACGACCCTCCTCGGAGGATCGTATGGGGACGCTGACACCTCGGTGCCCTGAACGGCGAACCGGCAGGGAACAACCGAACTGGCAGCGCTGCGACCCTCCTCAGAGAGTCGCACCCCAGAGGGCGCCGAGGAGAAACGATTTCTCAAAACCGTCCCTGCCCCGGAGGAGCCCTCAGAATCTTTATTAGAGATGACGACAGTCCTCAGATCTTGCCTCCCTTTAAATAACTTAGTTCCAACGACCCTCCTCGGAGGATCATTGGAAAAAGCAGGCACCTCGGCACCCTGAAACGGCGAACCGGCAGGGAAACCGAACTGACTGCTCTACGACCCCCCTCGGAGGATCGTTTGGGGACACTGACACCTTGGTGTCCTGAACGGCGAACCGGCAGGAAAACCGAACTGGCAGTGCTGCGACCCTCCTCAGAGAGTCGCACCCCAGAGGGCGCCGAGGAGAAACGATTTTCTCAAAACCATCCCTACCCCGGAGGGGACCACCCTTTAGAAGCCTGATAGCCTTGGCGTCAGGGCTTCCTATTGTCCAAGCTTTTTTAGAGATAAAATAGTCCTCAGATCTTGCATATCTCTAACTGGCTAGACTGCTACCGCCACCCAAGTCCCCTTCGATTGTGGAGGAGCCCAAATGGCGATGCTCGTTCTTGCACTCTGTGCTGCGAGGACACTGAGACTGCTCCGCCCAGCAGTCTCGGGAACATTAGATTGGTGAGGAAGAAACCTCTGGAACGCCGCTGAACGGTTTTGTTTCTGAAAGCGGAGCGTCCAGAAGAACAGACATAATTTTATCTTATTTTTCTTTATTTTTTAATCAGAAAAACGTATATATATATATATATATATATATATATATATATATATATATATATATATATATATATATATATATATATATCACTCCGTGGCCACCAGCAGGAAAAACAACCGAACTGGCCGTGCTGCGACCCTCCTCAGAGAGTCGCCACCCAGAGGACGCAGAGGAGAAACGATTTCTCGAAACCGTCCCTCCCCAGCATAGTTTATCTGTTTTTGCACGACGCAATTCTCGAATAGCGTCACTGCTGACAACCTCACATTCATCCATGTCTTTATAATTTACCCACCAGCGTTGCCTAATAAATTTTTTTTATTTAGATGGCTGGTGGGTAACGTCGGGGTTAAAAATTATGACGCTGACTCGGGAGAGAGAAAGCTAGCAAGCGTCTCTTAACCCGAGGCAATGTCATACCATGATACTTAATACCCATAGCATTACTATAGTTAGACGTTGGGCATTAAACACATAAAAAAGAAACCGACTTATTCCATGATCTCGACACCTCAGTGTGGTGTGGAGATAGGGAAAATCGGCAGTCCCCGACGAGGAGGCTGAGATACAGAGTTTTTCTATTTTTAGATTTATTTCATCTAATAAACTCTTTTTATTTTCACTCTCATAATGTTCAGCTGGCCAGAAAATATTTAACTAGCAACAGCACTAGATAAACCTCCTTTTAAAGCTCCTCTTTATTCAACAGAGTTATGAGCTGACTTATTTATTCATTTATTGAAAACTCAAACATCTGCCTTTTCTTAATATCTTTATTTGTTTTGTTCTCTTTTTCTAAACAAAACACAAACGATACCAATTCCTCGGAACTGGAAATCGCCAGCACTGGATCTGGCAGGTGAAAGCTGAGATAGGGCGGGGCCCGTCCCAACCCCCGCTGTCAGATCCGTTTGCGAACCCCAAAATGCGAGTCGCCGCCGTGCATTGGCAACAGCGGGACCCGCGCGGGGTGCGCGAACCGAACCGTCCTCCTCGAAGAACGCCCGGCGGGAGCGGAGCGTCCTCACGGACAGCTTCTCGCAATGCTCACAGTCAGCCCCCTCGAGAACTGACTGTAGCATGCTCCACTCCCAAATAGTAACAAAAAGCTGATGTGTGTGTCCCCACCCGTGATATAACGTGGGCAGGGAACAACACAAAAGCTGCTTGCTCTCTTTTGCCATAATATATATATATATATTGCAACTTGACAGACAACAATAAATATGACAAGGACAGAATACACAGATCGCTTGCTGAAGGCAACAGAAGCTGTTGCGGTCTGTTTTCTGGTGTGCTTTATAGCTTCCTGGTCTATGACGTCACCGCCTATGACGTCTCGCTCTTCCATTGGACTGATTATACACGTGCTTCACGACGCAATCACGCAGAGCGTTCCCAGCGCGTCTCAACGCAGCTCGAGTTCCCTTGAAAGGGAACAACTTTTAAAAAATCCTTTATATTATAGCTAAAATTCTGGATTTCCATTACACGAGAGTAGATGTTAAAACGTCATGCTGATTTGTACTCGGCTTTCGCCAAGATAAGCACCAACTAAGACGTAGCTTTACAGTAACCTATGCTTCTCCATCCATTTACGCTTCTTTCCATCTGGTGACGTGAACCTCCTTCTGTCTGGTGTTAATAGCTGCAGTGTATTTGCGCGTCAGCACACACAACGGCTGCAACCACAGTGCGGTCCCCCCATAACAACCCTCTGGATTGAGCGGAGTAGGGAACATCTCTAGGGTCTTCAAGTGGGCACCTTCTGTCCTCAGTGTTTCGTCGACTAGCCCACGACACCTCAAGAGGGCTCGACAGTGACTCTGGCGTCCCAGAGTCCCCCCCCTCCGTCCCCCACTCAACTCAGCCCAGCTTACTGAACTCTACTTCCCTCTTGCTGCTGAGACCTAACCACAATCTCACAATCTCTCCGCAACCCAACCATACGCGCCAACCCGTTTGACTAAGGCTGTCGAGCCCCACTGGTGCGTTAATATGCAGTTTCAGTGGCAACTGTTCCGTATGGCATACCACCTACCGCAAAACACAATATCTGCCCAACTACCCGTCATTCACGCAATATACACAGGAACGTAATGACTGTAAATACTATAGAACCTCTACAAATAAACCAACAGTGCTGCTGAGACCTAACCACAATCTCACAATCTCTCCGCAACCCAACCATACGCGCCAACCCGTTTGACTAAGGCTGTCGAGCCCCACTGGTGCGTTAATATGCAGTTTCAGTGGCAACGGTTCCGTATGGCATACCACCTACCGCAAAACACAATATCTGCCCAACCACCCGTCATTCACGCAATATACACAGGAACGTAATGACTGTAAATACTATACAACCTCTACAAATAAACCAACAGTGCTGCTGAGACCTAACCACAATCTCACAATCTCTCCGCAACCCAACCATACGCGCCAACCCGTTTGACTAAGGCTGTCGAGCCCCACTGGTGCGTTAATATGCAGTTTCAGTGGCAACGGTTCCGTATGGCATACCACCTACCGCAAAACACAATATCTGCCCAACCACCCGTCATTCACGCAATATACACAGGAACGTAATCACTGTAAATACTATACAACCTATACAAATAAACCAACAGACTCTTCAAGTTTTCAAGAATTCTATGAAACCGTAGCATGGCGGCCTGTACTCAGCCAGCTAGAATCTTTCCGTCTCAACCACAGCCAGTTGCTGCTCCTTTCTGCTGCTTCAGATAAGTTCTTTACTGTACGACGCAACTCTTGGCCACTGAATCCGACGTCTCTGAGGAACCGGGTTGTAGAGTGTGCCACAAAACCACGACAACCCACTTCCACTGGATAAACCTGGACTCTCCATCCTCGCTGTTCTGCTTCAGTGGCCAGATGAGCATACCGCAATTTCTTCCTCTCATATGCCTCATCTACCCCATCCTCCCATGGCACTGTTAACTCTATCAGTTGAACAATGCGTGCTGATCCAGACCACAAAACAATATCTGGTCGTAGGTTAGTGGTGGCAATCTCAGGTGGAAAAATAAGCCGTTGATCAAGATCAGCCAGCATCTTCCAGTCCCTAGCAGCTTCCAGTTGTCCTGGGCGAGAATTGGTGTTAGCACCTTTTCTTGGTGGTTGCTCGCCTGGGAGGAGGAATATTGTCTTCTGCGTGTAATGTTTTGCTAGAACAGGCGGCAACTTATTGGTCATACTACGCTTGCCTTCCAATGCTAAAGCCAAACATCGCAATACTTGGTCATGGCGCCAAGTAAACCGACCTTGGCTAAGAGCCACCTTACATCCTGTCAAAATGTGCCTTAATGTGGCAGGTGATGAACACAAAGGACAAGAGGGATCCTCTCCTAATCAGAGGTTTAGGTTCTGCGGTGATGGGAGAACATCATATGTTGACCTAATAAGGAAACTGATCCTACTCTCTTCCATTGACCAAAGGTCTTGCCAGCCCATTTTTCGTTGTTCCACACTCTCCCATCTCATCCACTCTCCCTGCTTGGCCTGGGAAATGGCCGTTATACATCTCATCCTCTCCTCCTGCTTTCGCACCTCGTTGACTACCAGCTTCCTCCTTTGAGCTGGGCCTGCCTTGTGGCATTTAGGAGGAGCTAAACTGAGCCCAAAACCCCCTCTTCCATGCTATACCTGTCCCACGATATCCCCAATTTGAAGGTCAGCCTTTGCCTCTACTACAGATTTCTTTGCTGACCACTTTCTACCAGTTTTTACCACAGGGGCTGCCACCCTTACACATTTGTCGCGTGACTCTGCTAAAGTCATAAGTCTGGATATTTATGCTGAATCACAGTTATGCTGTAACAAACAACATAAATAAAAAAATAAAGTTCAAATGATGATTGTCATAATATAACCAACTCCATCAGATCACTTATTCTTTGTTCATCTGGCAGTTATAACTCAGATTCATCAGCCAAACAAAATCTAAAGTTAATAATATAAGGGTCAAGAGTCCAACTAAAGCAACCATTGATCAGCATAACGGTGGCTTACAATTTGAGTTTTTCTCCTTCAGTGATTCTGCTTGTTAACATCAGGTGTCTTCAATAATGCTCAATCATCACTCAATTAATCACTTAATTATCTCATTAACTTTAACACTCTTGAGCAGACTCATATACACTCCCAGGAGTGTTAATTTAACACTGGAGTTTTTGCTGTGTACAAAGAGCCGTAGTTAACTGACAAGCTGAGCCATATCGCATTAATTATCGCTGGCGATACGTCCGCGATATTAATGTGATATGGCTCAGCTTGTCAGTGAACTACGGCTCTTTGTAGTAAATGCCGCTCCATCTGAAAGCAGGTGAAGGCGATTTACTACTAATCAAGGAACCGGCTTTACTGACGAGATGCACATAACAATATCGTGTGATATATCGCCCAGCCCTATCTGCAGTCACTCTATGTGACTGTACGACTGCTGGCCTTTATTTTCAAGAAAATAAACCTCATCAAAGACAATTGGAAATGTTTGTCTCTTATTAAGTGATAGAATTTTGTTTGCCACCACAATTTGCCATTGCCGCCAGGATTCCTTGGATGTGTCTCGTGGACCTGAGAGCGGACAGTGTTTGGCCACCTGGACTGAGCAGTTCCAGCCCTACCTTGTAAACTTGAGAGATGAGGGGCCGACAACCGGGGTCCAGGAGAGACACCACTGGAATCATCAAAAAATTACTGAAGTGGCGTAGCAGACTGGTAAGAGATTGTAAAGTCGCGCTCAATCGGCCCAAAAGTCCGGCATCCGCCCAGCACGGAAGGTCTTTACGCGTTACTGTCTTTTCTCGCTGCAAAGTATTTTGGATTAAATGCAATACATGTTCTCATATGTATTAACTCGTTATTTCATCTGACCCCATAAATGAAAAGGTTTTAATGATATCTGTGTATCATTAAATGTGAGCGAATGTTTGACTATTCCTTTTAACTCTAATGAAAATAATGTCAAAGTCAGTTAGAATAATCAAATATAACAATTTATTATGTCAGGTAAATGTATCATTACAATTTCATAATCAATTCAAAGATAATCAATGTAAACCATCAAATGTTCTAGAACAAAGAGGAAAATCTTTACTTGACATTATGAAGTACATGAATGCTGAGTCTCGGCGACCCTCAGCATTCACGGGCTGATCTGGGATACAGAAAGGCCCTCAGCTCTCGTTGCGTTTTCCTTATATAGACATGCCTCATTTTAAATCTAAACATGGGTTTACAGTGTAAAATTACCTGCGGGTAACCATTTGCTAGTAGTGGAGAATTTGAATTCAAACAAATGGTCAGAAGGTGTTAACTCGAAGACACACCCTTCTGTGTGCAAGATATTTCTAAATTCTTTAAAAACTTAATTACCTTTTGATTTACTTCTTTGGGAATGAGACATTTGTACCAGTCGCACTGAGACATTTAAAATAGTGCGAAACATGTATCAAACTCGATGATATTCATTCATATTAAATCATTTTGATTCTTGTGTGAGTTTGGGTGATCTCTGCCAGAGTGAAGAATCGGGGGAGAAATGTAGATTAGGATGAGGGCACGGGGGGAAGTCAAATGGTAATTTCCTTTGTTCTCAGAGGATAACCCGCTCTTCCAGTTTTCCAGTCTTACAAAACCTTTTCATTTATGGAGTCAGATGAAATAACGAGTTACTACATAAGAGAAAATGTATTGCATTTAATCCAAAATACTTTCCCGCGAAAAAAGACAGTAATACGTGGAGACCTTCCGTGCTGGGCGGATGCCGGACTTTTGGGCAGATCCAGCGCGACTTTACAAGATAAATTCTAAGTTATAAAAGGTACCTAAGAGGGATTGAATAATGATGGTTGAGGGAATACTGTGGTGACTTGTACAGGGATACTAGTCTAGATTAGTACAGGAATACTAATCTGGTGTTTAGTTATTCCACAGTAGTTCAGAACGGACTACACTGTAGTGGGGGAAATCCCAAGAGCAAGTGCTCTCCTTTTTCAATTGAGGTGAAAATTGGATCTCTCTAGAGACGTCTAGAGTTATATACTCGTCTGCAAAATGAATAAATGTAAATATACTGTAGGTGTGCCAAAGGAACCACAGAAAAGTACTGACCATCATGGGGAAATCTCAGAGTAAAATGCGCAAAAAAAATATCAATATGATGAACCAGTGTTTTTACTGATGAAAATAGCATATGGGAAATTTTTTTTGAAGGGTATTGAAGAATTAATAAATACCATGATTTCCCTAAAGAAGGAACTGGCATGTAGAGAAGTAGGGAATGATTTACCAAAGTTAAGTCACATTTTGACAAGCATAACTTTTTGACGAGATTGACAAGCATAAGTCACTCACAGCATCAATTACGGACATAAAACCAATCACACCTGTAGATGTTTTATAGCCGTCAAATGGCTGTTTAATGCATATTCATTTTTCACAACTCAGATATCTGGTGCTTTAATCCAAGAGTCTTGGTGAGGGATCGTGACACGGTCATAATACCTGCGTTTACTCTTGTATCTATACACGTTGACTGTCATTAGCTTAGTTAACGCTAACCTCATTCAAAGTGATTTGCACATGCAGCCACCTCAATATCATCTACATTATTATCAGATGCAATATTATTATTTGCATTCTTTGTGGCTAAAGTCACAAGTTTTAACTTTAGTTTCAATCTCAGTTTTACTGCGGTAATGTGAATATCCGGTAAGAGGGAGTAGTGAAAATGCACTATTTCTTGGTAATGCACCGCAAACAAGTTTCTTGGAATTAAGCAACATGTGGAAGTTTTCTCATCTTTGAGATTCTGCATTTAAGAATTTTTTTTACAATAATGTCCCATTAGTTAACACCCTGATGAAGGCTCATTAGCTGTGGTTATTTGAAAACGGGTTTTAATTGCCTATAGCCATGATGAAATAAAGGCTTTTTATATACATTTACTTTAACTCTCGAGTGCTTTGGCTTTATACGTTTTATTAGTTAGCGTTTATAAGTTAATACATCAACTAATATTAACTAACAATGTTATCAAATGTGATTATTATTGATAAATTAAAATCTGAATGATCAAAACTAAATTTTGGAAATTGACCAAATCAGTTTCTGGTCTAAAATCTTCCATCAACCTGACTGAAATCTTCTTTCGTCAACCTGACTATTTAAAGGCAGGAAAGAATTATAAAGGGAAATATTATAGAGAAAATATTGTTATTACATTAAACAGGCCATTTTATTGTTGCCGGTTAAAAGTCTGATTCTAATAATTTAAGGGAACATAAAATAAAAGGAAGTGTTGAAGTGTTGAGGCCGACCCACGTCATCTTATTCAATTTTCTTATTCTAGAATAGTATATAGAATAGAAGGTTATCAGTGACGGCAAAAGTTTTTAAAATTATCAAGTAAAGCGTTTTCAGAAAATAATATTTTAAATGTATTTCATCATCCTTCCAGTCAGGTCATAGTCCTGTAACAGCAGCTATGCTGGTCCCAAATGATATTATTACATGTTTAGATAATATTCAGCTCTATTTGTCTATCTCTCTAAAGCATCTGATCCCATAGATCACAAAATCTAATTGCAGAGACTCAGTTGCTTAGGTTTTAGTAAAGTGAGTCTAAATTGGTTCAATAATTACTTGTCTGAAAGAACGCAGTGTGTCTCAGTTGAAAACTTCTACAGGATTAAAATAAATAAAGACGTCCCACAGGGATCTATTTGTAAGGCTGGATATCCTGCAGGGGTTCAGACTGCAAGACTGCCGAATGACTAAAGAAACGTTGTCAGAAAGATGGTAGAAAACTATAAATTTCTTGTCTATTACCACCCACTGCTACTCATACCAACGACGTAAATAAGCGCAGTTACAATAGCTTAATATGTGGAAGAGCGTTGCTATATAGAGTGACAATATTGTAATTGTATTGCAATAGGTAGCACTTCAAAGTCAATACCAAATCAAAACTAGTTAGCACATTATTTGTAATTGAAAAGGTTTAATGACAAAATATGGTTATGGTTACTCTTAAAATAGTTACAAAATAGATGAATGAGATGATCATACTTATATCAATAATTGTACCCAGCATATCTGTAAAATGTTACGAGAGAGAGAGAGAGAGAGAGAGAGAGAGAGAGAGAGAGAGAGAGAGAGAGAGAGAGAGAGAGAGAGAGAGAGAGAGAGAGAGAGAGAGAGAGAGAGAGAGAGAGACGTTTAAAATTCTTTACTCAATCAAAAATTACATTACACACTTAACAGAAATACAAGATTTATCCAAAAGTGTTCACCAAACTAAAGATAAAGAGTCATCTTCACACAACACAAACAAACCACTATTTACACACCATTTGTACATAAATTCAACCATATTTCCTGTAGTTTTAAAGAATATATATTCTGCCCTTATTCTTGATTCAACACGTGCTGTACAGACTTAGAACTTTAACAATTCGTCCTTCAAGAGCAAGTCTACAAGTCTTCCATATAGCTAGTTTCGCTTGCCCAAGTATAAAATTAGCAACAGTACAGCGATCCTTGTTCACTTTAGAGTACCTACAGCCGTAAATAAAAAGTACTTTGTTAAAATCAAAACCCAACCCATCAATAATTCTTCCCAGCAATGCAAAAGGTGGCACCAACCTTGGACATTCAATGAAAACATGAAAGACCGTTTCATGACTATTACAAGCATGACATAAGGGCAAAACATTCAAAGTGAATTTGGACACAAAAACATTAGTGGCTAATACACAATGTAATACTCTCCATTGTAGATCACCTGAACGTTTTGGAAGGGGACTTTTATAAAAAAGCCTCCAAGAAGGATTAATATCATCTGCAACAGTGAGTTTTTCTCTCCATTTTGTATCATATCTATCATGAATATCTTTAAAATAAGCTGTTTTTACACAGACCTGATGCATATCTTTTTTTTCCCACTGTATGAAAAACTAGCCCTTTGAATCTCTCAAACTTTAGCAACTTCCCAACCTGACTGGTTTCAGGGCAAACTCCAGGGCACACACCTAAAATAGGAAACGTGAGATGTGTAGGCCCACCCTCTAAAGAAAGCTCTACAAACTGGAAAAGAGAAGGAAGAGCAGGTTTAAGGCCTGAAATCAACTGCTCTACCACCCTCACAGACCTCAAATCAACCTGCCTGGCAACATCTTCTGCTGATCTCCACTCTTTTAAGTCTAAATTAATCAAGTGTCCTACTTTAGTAAAACCTTTGTTCAAACATAACTTAACTATACTATTAGATGCGCAAACATTTCCTAAAAAAGGAATATAAAACAGTGGTTCATTCAAGCCATAATGATCATTTTCAGATCGATTCAACCTAAACACTTCCCAAGATTTCAAAACCGATGCATAGAAATTAGCACCAAATGTAACATTTTCAATAAAAGGTGACATCAAAAACAGTTGCTTATCAAGAGCACTACCACAAAGGGATCTTAGTAAAGTTAGTCCAAATGACACCCAAGGAATAAATTCTGTAGAAAAAAGCAGTCTCTGGGCAGATTTTAGTCTCATTGCTCTGACTTTAGCTGACAGTTCAATCAGTCCTTGTCCTCCTTCATTTACTGGCAAATATAAAATTCCAGAAGGAAGCCAGTGAAAACCACCCCAAAAAAAATCAACAAAGTCCTTCTGTAGTTTTTGTAGTAGGTCTTTTGGGGGGTCAATAACAGTCAAACGATGACACAGCATAGATGCTGCTAAATTGTTTACAACAAGAACCCTCCCTCTATACGACAATTGGGGGAGAATCCACCTCCATTTCTGTAAGCGACCAGCCACCTTTTCATAAAAGCCTTCCCAATTTTTCTGCATGCATTGCTCTGTTCCAAGGAACACCCCCACGACTTTAAACCCCTCTGAACTCCAGGGGCAGCGCTGAGGAAGTTTTGGAATAGGCCTACCTTCTTCCTCCCATCGGCCTAATAACAAAGATGCACTTTTTTCCCAGTTGACTCAAGCTGAGGAGGCTTTTTGATAAATCTCAAGAGCCGCTTCCAGATTGCACACATCTTCATTTGATCTTATTATTATAGTGACGTCGTCAGCATAAGCGCTGAGTTTAACAGTCACCATCTCTGATGTAAAATGGCCCGCTGTTGAAATACCACAAAGTTGACGCCTCAGAGCCGTTAGCAACGGTTCAATGGCCATGGCATATAAAATACCTGACATACTACATGCTTGCTGTATGCCTCTGCCAACTGAAAAAGGTCTTGTGAGTGAACCACTTATTTTTAAGAAACTATAGATATCAGTATACAGTAATTTAACATAAGAACGAAAAGAAGAACCAAAACTGAATGCTTCAAAACATTTAAAAAGAAACTCATGATCCACACGATGATCAAACGCTTTTTCCTGATCCAAAGATAAAAAACCCACATTAACATTATTATCTCTGGCAAATGAAATCAAATCACGAAGCAGAAACAAATTATCAAATATTGTACGTTTTGGAATACAGTATGACTGGTCTACGTGAATTATTGTTGATATATAGAGTTTTAATCTATTAGTTAACGCTTTGGACAATATCTTATAATCCACTCCAAGCAAAGACACTGGTCGCCAGTTTCTTATATCCGCAAGATCCCCCTTCTTGGGTAGCAAGGTGATAAGCGCTCTTCGTAGACTCAGCGGTAAGGTGCCTCTTTCAAAGCACTCTAAAAAAACTGAGAACAAGTCTTCTCCAATCACTGACCAAAACTGTTTATAAAATTCTGCCGTTAAGCCATCCAAACCCGGAGCCTTGCCTGAAGATATATCATTAATAGCAGCAGTCAGTTCGTTCATGTGCAAAGGCTGATCAAGCTTGGCCTTATCACTCTCCATCAGATGCGGTAGATCCTGGAGAAGTGTTTCTGTTATCTCTCCATCACATGGTTCTGCTCTATGAAGATTTTCATAAAAAAAGCAGTGCTTGAGTAATTATTTCATGCTCATCAGTTGTTTCACCTCCTTCTGGAAGTTTCAGACGACTTAAAATTTTTCTATCAACAACTTTCTTCTCCAAATTGAAAAAAAAAAGATGTTGGCGCATCCATGCAATTAAAAGATGTAAACCTTGCACGAACAGAGTCTCTTTGGCTTTCTCTTCCTGGAGATTGTGGAGAAGAATTTTCCTTGTTTCCAACGCTTCAACAGTACTTCCATCATATTGCTCAATGTTCAGCTGCAAAATATCTTGTTCAAGTTTGTCTCAAAACATCTTGACTTGAACTTTACTAATGTCCCACCACTGACTCAGGGACTTGTACTGAGATTTACTCTCTCTCCACATCTCCCAGAAAAGTGTCAAAGAGTGCACAAAGTTGTGATCCTGCAAAAGCTTATTGTTAAAACGCCAGAAGGGACATTTAAATGTGCTCTGTGCAGAAGTGACATTGACAGACATATAATGGTGGTCTGGGAAAGGGGTAGGAATAATACAACTATCAAAAAACTTTTCACAAACACTTCTTTGTACATAAATTCTGTCAAGTCTTGCTGCAGAAACCCTATTCGAACTTACTTTTATCCACGTATATTGTTTTACATCAGGAAAAGCTTCTCTCCACACATCCACAAGATCATGAAAAACAATCAATTTTCAAGAAACATCTGCTGACGACCTATGAGGTTCTTCATGATTCCTGTCCACTGTATGATCTAAAGTGCAGTTAAAATCTCCAGCAAAAACAATAATCCTACCCTGTGGGACACTGCTTAATGCTGTATGAAGTTTCCCCAAAAAAAGTGTAAGTTCAGTCCCAATATTAGGGGCATATACATTGAAGAGTGAAAAATTGAGCCCATGTAAAGCAACATCTACTCTTTGCAATCTACCTGGTAGAACATCAAAAACGCTCACATTCTGTTCCTTAAACTCAACTCCAAGAAGAATAGCCACTCCTGCACTGATACTAGAACCGTGACTCATAACAACCTGTCCATCCCATTCACTCTGCCACTGAAATTGATTATTTACATCTGTGTGAGTTTCCTGTAGAAAAACAACACTACTTTTTTTCATAATAATATAATCAAAAAGTCCTTTTCAAAACCTCACGACACCCATTAATATTCAATGAACTAAATCTCATAGGTGCCATGAAAGAAAGCAAAAAATAACCAAACAATAAAGTAACTCCACAAGGGTTATTTGACAACCAAACTATACTCATTTTTTACTTTGCAAATTCAAAGAACTTCTAACGTTACTCAAAAGTTTCTTGAGACGGTACCGTTTTGGTTTATCAAGCTAAAGGAAGCTTTTCTCATAGCCATGGTGCCGGACAATAAAAACAATTTTACATCCGGAAAATATGAAGCAATTCTCGGTTTACGAAGTCCTTTAGTAGTATCCAAAAAGTGATTGATCTGCTGAAGCGAGTAAAGTTTGGTCTTACCTCCAGAGATGAGCTCCGAATCCGCTGCGTAATCTCTCATTAACTCCGTATCATCGTGCTCATTGTCAGAGTCATCCATTAAATCCACATGGTTTTGAGATAAAATGTCATCTTTACTCTGTTTAAACGCTTCTTCAGTTGTAGTATCACTCTCAATTTTATCAGGCTGCGCCTGTCCTCCATCGCAAAACAACTCAGTTTCAGGCATGGGCTGCAAACACACCGGTCCCGGGCTCGTCTCCGGCTGCGTTACAGCGGGAGCATGACTCGGCCCGGCCGCCTCCTCAACAGTCCCCGCCAGGGCGTCTCCAGAGGCCTCCAGCACCGGTCTCACCTCGGGCACATCACCGACCGCAGAGAGCGCTCCGTCCGGCTGCGGTTCTGACGCCACAGCGGTCGCAGCAACATCCGCGCCGGCCGCTCTCTCGCTGTTCTCCGCACCTGCAGCCGGAGCTGGCCTGTCTCGCCTCGGGCAGGTTTGTCTGACATGTCCAAACTCACCACACACAAAGCATTTCATTGACTCTGAACTTATAAACACAGTGTAATCCTTTCCCTCAATACTCAACTTCACCGACAGATTTAATGGATCACTCTGAGAATTCAGAATCATTAACGCCTGACGCCGAAAAGACATCACGTGTCTAATCTCGGGATTTTTACATCCAAGAGGAATCATTTTAATAGGACTTACTATTTTACCATACCTCTGGAGAATTTGCTCTAGTTTTTCATTTTTAACAAACGGAGGTATGTTCGATAAAATGACTTTCTTGGCTGGGCATGACAAAGGCAAAACAGGCACAAAAATGTATTTGATTATCAACCCGGTTTCAACTAATTCATCCACCATTTGGCTTTCACTAAGAAAAAACACAATTGCTTTGTTCATACGAGTGGCAGATTTTATATCTGTAATGTATTTTTAATTGATGTATGCCTATTGACAACTGCGGGGACTACAGCTGGAAATTAGCCGTATAGGCTAAAGCTGCTCTTTTTATCAAAAGGGACTGTCCACGTCATTATAAACTAATAAACTAAACTAAAACTATATTAGCACCACCGATCGCCGCACTCAGACAATCCTCCACAGCTATCAGGCAATCCTCCACCACTGATACCACGGCCTCAGGCATACACTTACAACCATGCTTAATTGTTAATCGTGAGAGATCCGCCATTTCCAACCCCATTTACCTCACCCTCTGACCGAAGTCAGGGGAAAAACTAAACCTATTAACTATAAATAAGTTATAAGAAAAATGAATAAAGAAATGGAAAGTAAAGAAATCTCACTCAAACAAAGAGATACTTTCACTCCCAACAACCGGCTCCTTCCACACTCACTCCGCACATGCGCAGAGAGAGAGAGAGAGAGAGAGAGAGAGAGAGAGAGAGAGAGAGAGAGAGAGAGAGAGAGAGAGAGAGAGAGAGAGAGAGAGAGAGAGAGAGAGAGAGAGAGAGAGAGAGAGAGAGAGAGAGAGAGAGAGAGAGAGCAATAGTTACAATCTTCTTATATCCTTATATATGTATATATAATATATATATATATATATATATATAAATACATGTGTATTTAAATATATGCTCTTTACTTACTTTACTTTAAAGGGCACCTATTATAACGTTAGTCATTCTAATTGCATTCTAATCGGCTTCATCACGTAGTTTAAGCTTGTGGACTCTCAAGGCGTATTTTGTTCGAAATAAGAAACAAGTCAGTTTGCAGTTGCACATAGTTAAAACAACAATTTCGATATTGTAGCAGACAATAAATGTCATACTTAGCTTTGTCTTCGGACAAAAATGCACGCTTTTGACTGAGCGCTTCTCGCGGTATTAACTTATGTCCATCAGGTAACGTTAGCCTATTAACTGAAGTTCAGATAAGCGCGCAAGGTTCTGGCTGATCGCCAGGTCAGGTTCTCACAGACGTGCAAAAGAAAAATGTGATCTACATAAAAATGAGCGCGCGTGAATCAAAAAGAGGAATCGAAATTTAAATTTTATAACAATTATCCGAATCCTACACTGTAAAAAAAGATTAGTTGACTCAACTTAACTAAGTCAAGTAATCTTGTTGCTTTGACTGAGTTAAGTTGAGTCAACTTATAGTGTCAAGTTTATTGCACTTCAAAACACAAGTTGACTCAACTTCCTGTATCAAGTAATGTGGACTGGAAAACATTAGTTAAGAGAACTAAAAAAAAGATGTTGGTTGATCTTATGTTGTTAAATGGACTGCATTTATATAGTGCCATCCAGCTCGTCGGGAGCAGCTGGGGTTTGGTGTCTTGCTCATGGACACCTCGACATTTGGTCAGGTGGATCCGGGGATTGAACAACCAACCTTCTGGTTTGTAGACTACCTACATGAACCACTGAGCCACTGCCGCTCAGATTTTATCAAGTTAGTTTACAGAAGTTACTAGATTTCAAAAATTTAAGCAAGCTAATATCTTCAAAGAATCTACATGAGAATTGAGAATTGGCCAGTCAAACTTAACACTGACACTCTGGCGGCGCTAGCCAGCTGAATTAACAGCGCTCAAAGTCGACACTCAGAGGCTGTGTTCAAAATCATATTCTATACCCTCATTCACTATTCCCTACATTAGTTCACTAATATAGTCCACTTGACTAAGTGAATAAATCAGTTAATTTTCAGTTAATTAAGTTAATTGAGACCCTGATAAACAACTGCAGCTTGTTTAGCATAGCACATTTTAGATATATTAGGAACTCTTTGACCATAGATGCATCTAATTTATATCTGAATGCGATGATAATTCCGCACTTTCGATACTGCATGACGAGTTGGTCACAAGCATGTAAAACAGCACTAAGGTCCCTGGAATCATTGTACAAAAGATCTCTTAAGATTCATGACAAGAAATCTAGGTTGTTTCATCATTGTCATATTCTTAAAAAACATAGTATTTTAAGTTTTGAAAATACAGTCATATATTCAAATATCTGTCTTTTGTTTAAGATAATAAATGGTACTGCAGGCCCTCCGTTAAAAAGGTTTATTTCACTGAGCTCAGAAATTGCAACTAGAGTCACTCGATCCACTGTCCGGGGCGAGTGTAGGATTCCTCAGTGTAAAACAGCATTCGGCAGCTCAGCTTTCTCATGTGTGGCCATCAGACAATGGAATCAGTTGCCAACGGAGCTGACCACATGTGTACATTTTAGCACTTTTTCAGACCGGGCCAAAAAATGGCTTCTTTTAAAACAAACATGCTTGCATAATGTATTGTAATTGACGTGTATGTGAGAGGGTATTTGTAAATGAATGTTGAAGAATGAATGAAGGGTGTGACTCTTTTTCTTCTTCTTTTATTGTGTTTTTTTGTGCTGTTTTTGAGAGAAATGATTTTATTAATATGTGTATCTGTTGACATCAGCCTGCCCAGGGACTACAGGTGAAAATTAGCACAAGTGCTATAACCTGGTAAAATGCATCTCTCCTCTTAAGGTTAATGTATATTTTGCATTGTCCCTGTTTAAAAATAAATAAAGGAAAAAAAAAAAAAAAAAGGAAAACAAAACTGGTGTTAACAATCAGAATCACTGAAGGAGATAGGAACAAGAAGAACAGAAAAAAAGACGAAATCAAGATAAAAGACATTAAATCTTAGCAAAAGATCTCAGCAGAGGAGGATTAAACATCTCCACAAACAGCATTACCAGCTTCACTTATTACTAACCAGACTGACTTTATTTCTGTCAGACGTCTACAGAAGTTCTTATTAAAAGGTGACAGAGGTTTAGATGTCATTTTATTTTCATTTGATGTTACCATAATAGTGATCAGTGATTGCTTTAGTTGGGCTCTTGACCCTTGACTTTTGAACATTAGTTGTTCTTTGGCTGCTGTAGCTGTGTCTTTAAAATACATCAGCTATGGCACAAAGCTGAAGACAACAGGATGACAATGACTGTTTGTTAATAGTCACAATCATCATGTAATGGCCTGGTTTACTGATCTCATTTGCTGCCTAAAGTTGTTAAATGGTGATGTTTTGTAGTTTTGATTTTGTTGTCATTGTGATTTTACAGATTGAGATCTATCGTGGATTTGACGTAAAGAAAATAATAATGATTTTAAAAAGGTTATACTCAGAACATTTTGAACTTCTTGATCAGCCAGACACACACAGGCATCAATAATTGGTGTATGAATCTCAACAATGGCGACAATCAACAAAAAAGATAACATTAAATTTTAACATCCCAAAATACGCAACTAAAAGTCAACACAAAACCAAAAGCAAAAATAAAAAAAAAAAGTAAAAATTAAAGCAAATAACCAGACAAATCAGCTGCATAATTTATTCATGCTGCAATGCATGCTGGGAGTCATGTTTTTTTTTTGGTACCCAACATGCATTGCAGCATAAAACTTATGATTGTCACCATTGTTGAGATTCATACACCAATTAGATGCCTGTGTGTGTCTGGCTGATCAAGAAGTTCAAAATGTTCGGAGTATAACCTTTTTAAAAACATTATTTTCTTTACATCTAATCCACGCTAGATCTCAATCTAGCGTGGAAAATCATAATGACAACAAAATCAAAACTACAAGACATCACCATTTCACAACTTTAGACAGCAAATGAGATCAGTAAATCAGGCCATAATATGATGATTGTGACTATTAACAAACAGTCATTGTCATCCTGTTGTCTTCAGCTTTGTGCCATAGCTGATGTATTTTAAAGTCACAGGTACAGCAGCCAAAGAACAACTAATGTTCAAAAGTCAAGTGTCAAGAGCCCAACTAAAGCAATCACTGATCACCATTATGGTAACATCAAATAAAAATAAAATGACATCTAAACCTCTGTCACCTTTTAATAAGAACTTCTGTAGACGTCTGACAGAAATAAAGTCAGTCTGGTTAGTAATAAGTGAAGCTGGTATTGCTGTTTGTGGAGATGTTTAATCCTCATCTGCTGAGATCTTTTGCTAAGATTTAATGTCTTTTATCTTGATTTCGTCTTTTTTTCTGTTCTTCTTGTTCCTATCTCCTTCAGTGATTCTGATTGTTAACAGCAGGTGTTTATCAGGGTCTCAATTAACTTAATTAACTGAAAATTAACTGAATTATTCACTCAGTCAAGTGGACTATATTAGTGATCTAATGTAGGGAATAGTGAATGAGGGTATAGGATATGATTTTGAACACAGCCTCTGAGTGTCGACTTTGAGCGCTGTTAATTCAGCTGGCTAGCGCCGCCAGAGTGTCAGTGTTAAGTTTGACTGGCCAATTCTCAATTCTCATGTAGATACTTTGTAGATATTAGTTTGCTTAAATTTTTGAAATCTAGTAATTTCTGTAAACTAACTTGATAAAATCTGAGCGGCAGTGGCTCAGTGGTTCATGTAGGTAGTCTACAAACCAGAAGGTTGGTTGTTCAATCCCCGGATCCACCTGACCAAGTGTCGAGGTGTCCATGAGCAAGACACCAAACCCCAGCTGCTCCCGACGAGCTGGATGGCACTATATAAATGCAGTCCATTTACCAACATAAGTTCAACCAACATCTTTTTTTTAGTTCTCTTAACTAATGTTTTCCAGTCCACATTACTTGATACAGGAAGTTGAGTCAACTCGTGTTTTGAAGTGCAATAAACTTGACACTATAAGTTGACTCAACTTAACTCAGTCAAAGCAACAAGATTACTTGACTTAGTTAAGTTGAGTCAACTAATCTTTTTTTACAGTGTAACCTTGGTTATCAGATTTCAGGACACATTGATCGATTTTCAATTCCCAACCCTATAAGTTAAATAATGAATGCGCAAGTGATTCCACCGACTTCACGTGGTAAATAACAAATGATTAGTTAATTATGACCTTAAGAAGCTATATGCAATCTTATAAAATCACATTTACTAATCAAGTAGGCCTACAAGCTACGATGGAAATCCGCTTCTAACTTACATAGGGCCCTATACGTTACGTTATAGCTCACATCATTAAACTATAACGTTAATGCTATGTTACTGAAATTTTGGTTTACATAAAAAAATAAAGATTCATCACTAACCAGATATTTATGGCGAAAACTTTGCAGGCAGACAGCGAGGCGAGGCAAAGGCGCTCTCAAAGTTGCTTAAGAGTTCTTCATAAAATGGCAGTTTGTGGTGGTTTTTCGCGGTCATTTCGTATTATTGTATTTAAATTTACAGTAACATGTCCCACATCGAAACCTTAGTATCATGTACACACAGAAATGCTGAAAATAAATGAAACACCTTTAATATCTAAATCGCGGTTAGCTATTCAACTAACATTGAAGTTATAAGCTATAGAATCCATGTCTGAATGAAAATATTAAGATTTATTACTCACCAGATGACGACGTTCCAGGTCGGCAGAGAAGACGTAACGTTAGGCTACACGATGCACTGACATCAAAGAAAACTAAAAAAGCGCTCTCATGCACCGCCCACTGACAGAAATGAAGAGTGTTAGTGCATGATCACCCAGTGTTTTATGTAAGAATAACGTTAGTAGACTAGCAATTTTACCTGCTAAATTTTGTGTGGTGTTTTTCACGGTCAATTTGCGCTGCTGTATTTAGATTTACAGTAACTGATAATTTCCCAGAATGCATTGAAAATCTACAGTAACTTACTGTCAATTGTGTGCACAGTACAGAACTGTTGAGAATACAAAATAATACTGTGAAAACAACAGAAATCATGAGTTCATGTAAACTAATGTCAACAACTGGAACCTAATTGTACTTTATTTCGACTAATGTAATTGTAATGTAACTATATGTAACTTTGCAACTACATCAACTAACTCCCATTAGAGTATTAGTAGACTGTTAGGTTATGGTTAAGTGTTAAGGTTTGGATTAGGAGAATAAGTTGACTAGTTACTTATAGTCAGTATAATGTCTGTTGAGGGACCAACAAAATAAAGTGTTAGCAGATATTAAACAGAGAGTCTAATAATACTCTAATGACAGTTAGTTGAAATGTTGCTGCAAAGTTACTTATAGTTAGTAGAATGTCTAAAGTGGACTATCGAAGTAAAGTGATACCAAAAGTGTTACTGAATTTCCTAATGGCAGAATCTCAAAGATGCAAAAACATCCTCTAAGTTTTGCTTACTTGCAATAACTGTGTTTGTGATGAATTACCAAGAAACGGGTGCATTTTCACTCCTTCCTCTTTTACACTCAATAAAACTCAGTCAAATGAGGATCTCACACACTTTCTGAACTCCAGCTCAGACTCAACAACACTCTTTCATTTCCACGAGCTCAAGAACAGCACACAGGTAAATCTATATACTGTACAAATGTAAATAATACAGTTCAGATACTGAAGATCATCTTAATAATGCATCTACTCTTTAATCTTCCCATTGTAATCTGTTATACAACTAGTCTTGATGAATATTTACATCAAGTTATTAATCTGTTGTCATCAAAAGAGCGGCTTTGATGGCTTCCTGTGGTTTAATAAAAACTTAGTATAATGTAAAATATTATTATTAATACATACAAATATTAAACACAATATGAAATATTAATGAGTATTAAAGAAAGTATTATTATTATTACTTTAGTCATATAGAGATATATTCAGAAAAGCATGCAGCCGTGTTAGAAGTTGTTTATTATGTTATCAATAGTCGATTTGAACTCATTGTGAAGCTGTATGTGCACTGTAAAAAAAGATTAGTTGACTCAACTTAACTAAGTCAAGTAATCTTGTTGCTTTGACTGAGTTAAGTTGAGTCAACTAATCTTTTTTTACAGTGTGTCTGTCACTCTCTCGTTCTCAGGATGAGATCTGCGGTTCTCCTCGTTCTCCTCGTCACTCTGATGTTCACTGATGTTCACTCTGCAAGTTCTCCCTGCCAGAGATCTCTGAATAACAACGCTTATGATCAGTTTGAACACAAACATATTCTCTCATATGATTTTGATACAAACAGTCGAGATGCTTGGGCAAAGTACCTAACGGAGAAGAAACTTTGTGACAGACAATGTCCTCTCCAGTCCTTCCTCCGTAAAAACAACGTGAATAGCATTATAAATATCTGCAATGGACAAGGCATCAGAGACAGAGACAACCTGTGCACCAGCAAGGAAAAGTTCACAGTGTACACTCTTAAAAGCTGTGTAAGGGATGATCAGTGTAGAGTTTACAATCTAGACATGATTGAGCGCTATGTGGTTGTCGCTTGTGATGTCATTGGCAACCAGTGTTTGCCTGTTCACTATGAGACACAAACTAACAGACGACCAGATCAAAATGGTCAGATCTGCCGGCCGCCGAGATATACGCGCAGGAATAGATACTGGGATTAAGGGTGGCTGTCCTATAGAAAACATTACTAAGTAAACTCTACTTAATCTCTAGGATGTTTCGCATAAGCATCATTATCTAAGACGAATGCATTTAATCTGTACATTAGTGAATCAGTGAATGTGGGATGATATATATATATTTTTTCATGTTTCAAAAAGGGTTTCCTGAAGTATTTGCTTGCTTGATTGGAGAAATTATTGCAGTTTATTATTGTTTTCAGATCAGTTTATTGCAATTTCTGGGCCTTTTTGTGTAATTTTTAGAACAAAACGATTTTTTAAGCTCTTAAAAATACAATAGTGTAAATGCATGTGTGGTGTTATGGTTTTGCAAAACCAAAGTTGTGTTATTCCTGCTAAAAATAAAACATCTTACTCTCTGTCAGTGTGAGTGTCTTACTGTTCATTCCCACACTGTGATCCTAAACAAACACACTGTTAGAAATGAACACAATTATACTGCATAGCCTACTTACACATTGAATACATTTGGAATATGCTGAGACTTAAGACAGTTATACTCTAACTTCTGCTGTGTGAAGCATTAAACCAACCAGAGGTCTCAGCTTCAGAGAGCTTTAAAATGACTGAAACAATGAGTCGAAACAGCGACAAAGCAACATATTTCTATTTACATTCACACCCTTACTGTATTTATGAGGAAGCCTAATTTTAAAAGTGTGATTTCCAGACGAGAAAAAAAAAATCTGCCATGGGCATTTAAAAAATGTATATTATGCCAATCTCTAAAATATTTGATCACTTGTGTTAATGTTTTAAACATCCTTATCCATTAAATCACAAGTGTAAATAATTGGTTAAAAAGAGCAGGATCCCTAAAGAACATTCAGCTCTTAAAACCATAAAATTTAATTATTTCAAATTTAATTGTAACTATTTTAGTTACTTATTTTAATCTATGATCTTGTTATTTGACAAACTCATGTTAACCTACTACACACATACAAGTATATATTTATAACATCTTTGGAGGTCTTTAAGGCAAGGCAATATTTTTATTATTTCATTTCTATAATGCATGTACAACGATTATTTTGATTAACTGATTTGTCGGTTTATTATTTCTTTTATTAATCAGATTTTAACGGTGCTCATGCATCATTAATGAACTAGTGTGGAGTTACATTTGGTGATCAAAAAAGCACAATGACTGAGCGTCAATTCCTGTTATTGTGTAACTACTTTCAAGACTGTGATTACAGGTCGTGTTTGTTCATTAGATATGTATGTCTTCCTTGAAGAATTATTCTAAAAGTTTCTTATCAATAGGCTTTACTTATTTAAGAAGAAAGCGAAAGCTTGGTGTGACCAAATCTTCTGCTTAACTTAAACGTCTATTGCTGTTTCTTAAAACTGAACATATCAATAAAGCTTCTGTTGACCAATGAAACAATTAAATAAATCAACATTTAATCTTTAGAAATGAAGTTTGAAGTTGTGAAAAACTGCTTTTTACTGGAGCCTATATTAATGTTTAAACTATACACACAATGTGTATTTGCTCATTGTACAGGTGAAATAAGTAAAATAGCCTAGTAAAACAATTTGCATTTTAGTTGTATTTTTTCAGTAGCCATTTGATATGTTATTAAATGAAACCCATAAAATTACCTGGGGTTTTGTGCCTTACTTAAGACACAATACCTAATACAGTATCCCTAATAAGAAGAGAGTTAGCTCTCTTCTTCAGAGTTAGTTCCCGGAGGAACAGCACAAATACGTTTATGGAAAACATGCAAAACAAAGAGAACGAAACTAAATGTAGAGGTCCTCAAAATAAGTGGAGAAAGTGAAAGTCAAGACTATAAAGCCTGTAAAACTCCTCATAAAACCTCTACAACCTCTGTCTGGATTCATGTGGTAAGTGTCACAATTGTTTATTTCTTGCCAGGTGTCTAAATGTTTGCATTTTTTTTCTTTAGATAGAATATTATTACTTCATAAATAATCAACACTGCTAATTCATAATAGTAAAGATATAATATATAATATATGATTATCTGCGCTCAAACATCTAATTTAATTAGAATTATGCAAATATAAGAGACATGTATTGACCATGTTCGGTATAATTTTTAACTGAGGAGTACAAATTATAAATCAGCACAGCAAAATCCACAGTGTACATATGTACACTCTTGGTGTACATATAGGTCAATCTACAGGGTGTTAAAAATGAACACTGAAGCAGTGTTGAAGTTAATGAGATAATTAAGTGATTAATTAAGTGATGATTGGCCATTAGTGGTGACACCTAATGTTAATAAGAATAATCATTGAAGGAAAGAGAAACAACAAGAACAGAAAAAAGAGAAACACAAGAAATACTGACTTTGAGCCTTTACACATTATTGTACTTATTATTACCAGTGGATTTCTGTCATACATCTACACACAATCTTATTTATATTGAACAGAAGTTTAGATGGTAATGCTTTATGGAATGTTTCGTTTCATGTCACCATTATGGTGATCAGTGTTTGCTTTAGTTGGGCTCTGGACTCTTTGCTTTTCAACATTAGTTTTTTTTCTGGCTGCTCCAACTCTGTGTTTATAAAGCACATGTGTTACTGCAAGAGAAAACATGACATGGGCTGTGTTTCCCGAAAGCATCGTAAGCCTAATTTGATCGTACAGACCTTTTGTTGCAATCGATCTACCATTAAGTTAGGCTTAAAATGCTTTTGGGAAACACAGCCCAGGTCATGATGGTTATGTTTAAATTATGAAATTACAATCCTGTAGTTTCCTGATTCACTCAACCAGCATTATAAACAGATTATACAAGTGTTCTATTCATTACAGTAGCTAATTCCAGCAGTGCTTTCATAATCTCAAGGTTTTAAAATCCCACACAGATATCAAGAATCTACATATGAATCTCAACAATGGTGACAATCACACGAAAGATTCATATTGCAGTGCATGATGGGAGCCACCAATCAAAATGCATCCATGGCTCCCATCATGCATTGCAGTATGAATAAATTATACAGCTGAATTGTCCTGTAATTTTCATTGTTTTTCCTGTTTGCATGTTTTTTTTGCTATTGTTTTGTTATGACTGTAATAGCTTGTTTTGTGATGTTCAGAGTTGATCTGTGTGTTTGTTTATTGTCACCATTGTTGTGAATTATATGCTGATTCTTGATGTTTGTGCGTCTAAACACAAGAGCTCCAGTGCACAAAGATTTTTCAAAATTGCTCATATTGCTGTTGGATCTCAAACTGTAGAATCTCAGGGCTACAATCACCAATACTAAAACGCAACATCAATCATATAGTCAAAGATTTAGACCAGGGGTCCTCAACTCTGGCCCGGGAGATCCACTTTCCTGCAGAGTTTACCTCCAACCCTAATCAAACACACCTGAACAAGCTAATCAAGGTCTTCATGATTAGCAAAATCCCCAATGTTAAATCAACACTGCTCAGAGTAAATACAAAGTTAATGAGATAATCAACTGATTAATTAAGGGATGATTGAGCATTAGTGATGAACACCTGCTGTTAACAAGCAGAATGACTAAAGAAAAGAGAAACACAACTACAACTGACTTCAGACAGAGTCTTAGATGAAATCAACTGAAGAGAAAAGAAGACATGACATCTGTGAAGATCTCAGCAGAGGAGAATTGAACAACTCCACAAACAGCATTACCAGCTTCACTTATTACTAACCAGACTGACTTTATTTCTGCAATTCTTCTACAAAAGTTCTTATTGAGAAATAACAGAGGTTTAGAAGTTGATGTTTTATTTGTAAAAATATAATGCCACCATTATGGAGATAAGTGTTTGCTTTTGTTGGGCTTTTTAGGTACTGAGGCTAATTAAGGGGAACCAGAACAGTTTTTGGTAAACCTTAATTAGGAGGGCACTAATAGTGCAACCCGACCGATTTGGGTTAAAAGGAAAAATCGGGTCTGTTGGGGACGCCTAACAGATCAGGAAAACGCGCGTTGAAGAGAAATCCACAGAGAACAGAGAAGCAGCCAATATGGGGAAGTCTCAAGGTAAGCATGCAAATTTGATACACCGGTTTTTCTATCAAATCAGAAAATTAGGGGGGAAATTTTATGTTTTAGATATTGAAAAAACTGAGAAAAATACCATGATTTCCCCAGGGAGGGAACACTGAGCACAACTAGACTGAAAGTAGTGCGAGAATCAGTTGAACAGGGCAGTGAGAAACAAAAAAGGTTGTTATGGCTGTGTTCAACATGTGTAAGCAATGTGGACAAACAATGGATTGTTGTCTTAAAGGGGCAGATAAAAAAGAACTGTCGAGAGAAATAAAGTTTTTACTTCTTCATCCAGTAAATGGATGCATGACATTAGATGTCTGAGAACTTAAATTTACATGATAAGGATTGAAGTAGCAAGCAGCAATAAGGCTGTCTGTGTGAAATAGAGGGAACTGTAAGTGAGAGACTTGATGGAAGAGGGAAGAGAAAAATAAAAAGGTTGGTGTGTGAGATATGTGTGTGGGGATTGTAAGCAAACAATCATGTACTGGTTAGATAATGAAGGAACTGGCATGTAGAGAAAATAAAGAATTAGCATGTAGAACAGAGGATGCAGAAGGAACTGGCATGTAGGGAAAGATGGAAGGAATATAGTAGAAAACTATATGTGATGAAAATAAAATGTCTGACAGAATTTATGGAAGTCAAATTACCTGTTTAAATGGTATGAAAAATGAGTTTCAGAATAAAAATAAGGCATTGAGTATGATTAACGGGGACTAATGTGATATAAAGATAAGGAATGTTTCATTAAGCAAAATGGGGAAAAATTCTATATTTTAATGGTAAAATAATGATTGAAATTAGGTTTAGTTTTAGTTTGACAACCATTGTGTTTTGAACCTAGGGTCCAGCTATGCTGGGGGTACAGCAACAGAGTTTGCTTATTCAGCCCGGTTTCCGGATGTTAGATATATACTTGTTCTGTAATTAGGGTTGTTGATGATAATACCAAATTAGTCAAATGTAAAGACAACTTTGACCAAAAATTCTGGAAATCAATAATGTATAATGTTGGATATTTGTTGATATTAAGTAATTGAAGCAAAAGATATTGTCTGTTTTATAAATGAAATTATGGGTCGGGGATAATTTCCCTGGACAAGTATGACTAAAGTTAAACGAAAACTTTGTGAAAACAACTTAGAATATTTTGAGCATTTCGATGCAGCTTATGAAAATTAATGTTCTGCCAATAATAATGATAAAAATTATGATTCGGCTATTGGGATTGAATCCGCCACTGGTGGACTGTAAAAGAATACAGAGAACTGCTTATCAGTGGCTCTGTTTGCATTCCTGAATGGGACACACACTGCTTCAAGAGTGTGCAGTAAGTTGGAGCCGACAGAGAGTGCTTTAATTGTGGTCAGCAGGACCATCTAACACGTAACTGTAAATGCCCACCGAGAAGGTGTAAAAAACAAAGTGTAATTAAGTGATATAAATTTCTGGTGTTAATGTGGGCTTCAAAGTAGATCTGTGTTTAATATGATGATATTAACATTTACGTCTGAGAAGGAACAAGAGATAAAAACAAGGTCAAAGGATTGAACTCTTAAAGTGAATCCTTTTGAAGAAAAGATCTATAATAGTAATTTGATCTATAAAGTGAATTGATGAATAAAGGTTGAGGTAAAATTACAGATAATGACTCCAACAAATGTGATAAAATATATAAAAGTAACTAAAAGGATGATTGTGTGTTAATTAAACATTTTAAAAAGGGTTTAGGTTATATAGAGAGACTAATCTCATGGAAAATGATAACTGCAAAAGATGTATGTGTATCAAAATGTATCATAAGCAGAGTGTGATAGCCTCGTAAAGGTTAGTGTGAATCCCGATTGGAGATTGATAAACTCCTAGGGAAAATTTAAGTCAGATATTAAACTATGGTAATTGAGAAATTAACAACTAAAATTGAGTACAGTAGTACGGTTGCTAAAATGTAAAATGTTTAGAAAGGCATTTGATTAAACAAACAGCTTGAAAAGTGTTGACCATGAAAGAGCTAGAAGCTGATGTTTTGCTTTCAAAAGATAAGTCTGCTATTGGCTGTAATGAAACAGTTCGCTTATCTAAATCTGATGTGTGCTGTGGCTGAAACAGCCAGTGCGACAGAGACTCAATCTGAATGGAAATTTGTAATGTCTAGATTCCCTGACGTGGGCAAAAGACAACTGTAAAACTATGTTTATTTGAAAACACATGTAATTTCTGGCAAAGATGCCTTAAGCTGGGATAGAGTTAAAAGATGGTAGATAAAAGTTTGATGTTAGAAGTATATGAGAGAGCAGTGTACCAGTCCGAATGTCTCAGAGTCTCTCTCATTCAATGAGTCAGCTAAAAGCTGTTATCTGTGATAATAAGTAAAGCACAGTGTTTCAGTTGAGAATCATAGACACAGAGATGTTTAAAGAAACAATTGCCGTTCAGAGTGCAATTTGTATTTGTAAATGTTTTAAATGTAAAACTGAATGACTTTAAAGAAGTCTTTAAAATAATAATACAGACCTTAAACGATAGAGGTGACATTTTGATTAGCGTATTTTAGGACCAGTAACTTCTTTGTCTCATTTTAGTCTCCACCATTCAGGACCGATGGCTCCGGCTACAGATGAAGTACACTGAATGTACGGTTGTGATCTAAATTCACTGAGTATAGTCTAAGTAGCTAGGTTGCTGCTTTTAAGATAGTTAATGGATTTAAGTGATTAAATACTGTTGTTATTAACCTATCTCCCTGTGAACACTATTAGGCAATCGGAATGGCTCTGGTGACTCTTGAACGTGCCTTTCCTAAGCTCCAGAAAACAGCTGAGTTCTGTTGAAGAAAACTGATTGTATTGGGAAAGAGCGGTCACCAGTGTGTACGTGTGTACGAGTGGCTACTCAATGACGGGATGATCTTCCTGGCCAGGGGACAGACCAACGCAGGGGGTCACGAACATTGGGCACCTCCGGATGGAGGTGTTATTTGTGAGAAAGGTATGAGAGTTGAGGACTGATTACTGGAGGCCACCGGGGTCAGCAGAGCATTGAGAGGTGAGATGGGCTGTGAGGTGAAAATTAATGTTACGGCAGTCTGACCCAGAAATGTGAGTTCCTCTATACCACTCACCAGAAACCGCATTGATTGTATGGCTTGTTTTTCATTGTGACAAGTGTCTGCAACTATGCCAGGGGACGACACCCTGAAGAGAAGAAAATTAGAGATAAAGAGATAACGGGAGTGGGCTTTCAGGAGCCAGCTGATTCCATGAGGTGATTGCCATTATTTGCTGCGGAGACAGTAACAAAACTTAATTATATGAGGGACATGATGTTGGTTGCCATATGGGCAAGTAAAATGTATAGAAGAGTTTATGTTGAGCTAATATGTTTATAACATAGTTTTAACTCCTGAAGGTCGTTAGGCATGGTGGTGGCTAAAGATGAAGACAGGCTTTTGTAGATTTGAGAAGAGTCTGGATAACAAAGGTGAATGGTAAAAGGTTAATGTAATAAATTTAATATTACATTTTGTCTAAATTACAGTCTTAGGAGGCTGTTGAAAAGATTATTTGTTTAGAGAGAGAGAGACTGCTTGAGTGGAGGAAGGGATGGTAACTGTGTCTGTCTTTTTGTTATCGGCCTGCTAAAGAACAAAATAGTGATAATGAACCAAAACAACCCAGCTGACTTTGCTAAGATGAAATGAATAATGAACAGACATGCAAAACAAAACAAAACCAACACCACCTGATCACCTTTTCTCAATGTTCATCTGGCAGTGACGTTAACACCAGCCAAACAAAATTGAAATATTAAAAGTTTAGGGGTCAAGAGCCCAACTAAAGCAAACACTGACCACCAAAATGGTGGCTTAAAATTTTTATTTTCTCCTTTGGTGATTCTGCTTGTTAACATCAGGTGTCTTCAATAATCACATCAGCAGAGGTCAAAATCTTGACATTAAATTGACATTGACACTTTGACGTCAATATGACTTTAATTTTTGACCTATTTTGCGACGTCATTTTGACATAATGTTTGATGTCATATTGATGTTAAATTGATGTTAAGGTGCCCGCTGGGGAGATGATATAATGAAAAGCGAACATTAAAAATGAACAGTAAAAATATGTGTCTAATATCAGTGTGTGTGATGGTGACTGCACTCTATGTCTTGTATGTGTTAGTTTGGGGTACGAATACTGCGTCTGAATAGTGTGTAAATTGTGTCATTAGCCACTAAAATCTGGTAAGGCAAATGACAAATTTTAAAGAAGCTGTTAATTCTGTTGAGTCCATTTGATGAAAAGATGATGTAGAACATGGGACGAGCTTTAAATGGATTAGTTATCCAGCTCTGTCTGCTAATGGTAATTATGAATCAATCTATGGATTAAAAGCATTTATGTAAATTGGATTTGTGAAGTGGTAGATCGTCGTCCATAATGGGTTGAGATAAACTAAAATGTTATAGATTTGAAGGCAATAACAAAGTGACATATTGGCTAAGTCAATATCAAATTATCCAGAGAGTCCTTCACATTTATGAATATTGTGAACAAAAGGGGGAAAATGTTGTTTGACTGACATTGACCAAGTCTGTACAGCACGACCTGACCTGACAGAAACAATTGAAACAGAATTTTCAGAAACAATGTTTGTAGATGACGGGATTAAGAGACCAAACAACAGGCCTGAAAAGCAGGATACACTGTAAGACTGAGGGCCGTTGCCCTCCAAATACTCTGATAAGAAGATGTGTTTGTGGCTTTAAGTAATATTTTTGTTTCAGAGGCAGAGAAAGATGTCTGGAGGAATTTTGGCTTTGGGACAACGTTTGGGTTAGTGTTGATGGCAAACTTTATCCAAACACCATTATGTTAGATTGATGCACGAGATGATTCATGCATCAAAAGGGGGGATGGTAACAAAATTGATAACAATTGACAAAATTTGGTTTATTAACCTGTTAACCGTTTCCAGAGCGTCGGCGCACTGAAGCGGTTTTTTTTTTATTTAGTTCAAATTTACTATCAGATTTAATGTTATACCTTGACAAACTATACATCATTAAAAAGATATAATACTCAAGATTCAGTATTTGACCACTATTGTATTCTGAGAAACTTATAGTGACAGTTATGTCTTAATTTGTGTCAGGAGTTATGAAATGGAAAAATGAGTCGATACCTTTAATATGAATTATGAGCGTCAGCTGGTCCATTCATAAAAAACACTCCGAGCTGTCGTCATGACAGCGATTCGCAAAACATCGTCCCTCAGGGCTTTAGCTCAAAAATGTGCAGACTTGGAGAAATATTGATATATTCTCATAGATTCACATCATATTTCTATAGACAGGAATAATATTTGTTGAATTTATACCCAAATGCGTCGATGTAATCATTATGATCGCTTCTTACTGAGATGTGCTGTGTTTTCAATTCATACCAATAGCCTGAGGGCGCTATATGCACAATAACAGTCCATATATGGATCACGAAGAAGACCCATAGTCATGTGATATTCCAGGACGTCACTGATACAGAAAGTAGCTGACAGAGATCGCTGTAACATGCAGATAAAGATGTTTTGAAGACAATAAACATGATTGCAATGATATTTGAGTTACCTGTGTTCTTCAAGCCATGCCAGGTATTTCATAATAATAGATTATATTTATAATGCAATGCTAATCGATATAGATTTCATCATCGTGCAGAACACTATAAATAATAAATTTTCTGTCTGATTTTTTTTTTTATCTGAAGCCAAATTAGATCACAGAAGATTATTTAAAACACTCGACTTGCGTTATAAAGTAAGTTTGGAGCACAAACATGGTTTCAATCTCATAAATGGTCGTGTATTGATGGTGTGCTAAGCTAACATGCTAGCTAGCCCAGGTGCACCTGCCACCAGCAGTTATTATTTTATGATTTTTTTCTAAATAGGAATGCTTACTGAAATGTTTCAGTGCATTTGATACCAGTTTCAAATATTTAGTGAGAACTTTGATAAAAGAAATTAGGGTTTGAAACCCTATGAATAGCCTGTGAATAGCCAGTCGTTAGTAGCTATAATGCAGACAAAAGAAATGCATATTTAGAGCCATAACCAGTCTGGAGAGGTGTAAATGTGTGCAGGGAGAGACTGACTCTGAATGGGGCTCGTTTGCACCACAAAATAATAGAGACAATAGACTAGATTAGATGACTCAGAAGATAAACTAAACTAAACATCAGTTTGCATTTTAGAGTCTAATCAAAATAAAGTAATTTGACATGATCTTGAAAAACATTTAACTAAATACAGAGTTTTAGACTTATCATTTTCAGATTTTAAATATAAAATGGTCACACATATGGCTTTAGCTGCAGTGCATTTCTAGATTGCTCCAGGGCCAACTTCAATTTTATTTTTATGAAGATGTTTCATGAAAGTTAATTTCTAATAACTTTACAAAACTTTGAAGCTATTTAAACATTTTTTTTTCATTATGACAATAATTATTTCTACATTTACAATAAACTACTAGGTGTCAGCTTTCAAATGAGATCATACTTGTGCTTTTAGTGCAAAGGGTTCATGAACTGTATCTGTTTAAGTTTGGGTATGCCATTTCTGGGGATTTTTCAAAAGTGGCCTTGAAGGTTAACAGGTTAAGGGACGGTATATGTTGGGAGGACAGGGGGCTTAATAGGGTAAAAGCCTGGCAAGAAGCCATTCTTCTCCCTAACAAAATTGCTGTCTGTAAGTGTGCCGCACACGCTGATAACAAAATTGCAGGACTGTTTCAACAGGAGACGCCAGGGCAGATGCAGCAGCGAAGGCCGTGGCAGCACAGCAGACAAAAGAAACTACGTGTACTTTACTATCTGAAAATAACCACGACATTTGTTTTTCTTTACAGAGCATGCAGACTTTTGATGCAGGGCAGAATGTGCCCAATAAAATAATGGTTATGGATGAATTTGACTTACTATCCTGGCCTGGATTGTTATTGTGGCAGAAAGAAACAAGACCTCACCTGCGCAGCGCATAACTTAAGATTTTCCTTTTGCAGAATGTCAGGAAGGATTGCAGAAAACAGAACTAATTCTGTTCCAAATGTATAAATATTGTGTTGTGGACATGAGCAAAGTGGGTTGAGTGTTTTTCAGGGTAAAAGGACCCCGAGTGCTATTAAGTGAGCAAGAAATTATCCGGAGATAATGTTTCAGGTTGTTGATTCCACAGGTCACACCAAAGGGGAAGAGCGGCAAGACAAGCGGTCACTAACAAAATACTTAAGGTCTTCATTCACAGGTCAAAGCAGGAGATGGTTCACTCCAGTAGGGGTGCATCGTGATCTAAGGGGCAAATCTGGTAATGATCAGAAAACGGTTGGAGAGTGGGACACCTGGGTCGAAGCCTCTCACCTTAGACAACACCAACAGGCCTCAACCATCCAATAGGTTTCAAGGACGTGCTAGTAACGTACCTCCCGAACCAGCGATGGAAGACCATGGCTACGGCACGCAAAGTGTCACCCTGGTGAAGACGGAATGTCCATGGGGCAAACGAGATGACCAACACACCTGGAGGAAGATGCACCAACTAATGGTTTGAGTTTAGCAAAAGAATCTGTTTTTGTGATGATTTTTGATAATTTTATTTGATTGAATCAAAATAGGGCTTAGATCAAATGATTTGATTGGTTAAGGATTCATTATAAAATATTTCAGGTAAATTATAGGGATTATTATTGAAGAAACTTGATTAGGCTGTCCATTAAGGGTAAGAAAGGCCGATCATGGGAGAATATGTATGGTAATAAGCTAAAAGATGGTCCGTAATGGAAATATTTGAGTTAATTTTGAACAACTACATTGGTTAAAAGAATGGATAAAAAATATAAAACCTTTCCTGGATAGATTTTATTAAATATGGTGTTAAATAGAGCTTACTAAGTAAAACCATTGGCTGAATCGAGTTAAAAGTTAAGAAAATATGGTTAGGAAAATGGAGGCGATGTATGGAAATGGGCGTGGACTGATGGTAAATGGATAAGATTGGTTAATCTTTGGGAGGTCGGGGGTACTGTACTACCAATTTCAGCGATAGGATCATCAATATTGTTATGTTTACCATGCATTATAATGTGTCTCCAGCTCAGTACAGAGACTGGTTAAAGCTGGGAGTCTGTTCAATTGGATGAACAAAATATGATGATACAAGTAGTGGGAGCTACTGTGACATGTGTTAAAGTGTATGTTTACTTTTCTTTTTCTTTCTTTCTATGAATGTTTTTGATATGAACAGAAGGTTAAAAGCTTTGGTTATCCGCTATGTGATGACGTACAAGGAGAGGAGTCGAAATGAGGGATTTTATTCTACTTTTATTTCTTCGTATTTCTTAGCCTGTTGAAATGCCATGTGGGTTTCAAGATGTGTAATGATAACCAGGGTGTTAAATTGATGTGTTTCCTACTTAAACTATACACTATTTCTTGTTCATACTGAGGTGACTGAGGGTCCGACCTAGGTCAGGAGTGCAATAACAGTGCTTATGCAGGACAGATGCGCATGCGCGTGCGGTTTGTGTTTGTGTTTGGAGCTCCGTCGAATTGATTCATTAATCCTTGCTTTTCTTCTTTTCAACTAATTTATAAACAAGCACTTTCTATTTTTATATCATGGGAACTTATCCTCGCTACTATTCCTTATAAAAAACAATCGGATTACTTTGATATCGCTACTTAGATCCAACTTTGCGAATCTCGGCTACTAGCCTTTAGTCCGCTAGCATTTCACGCGTGGCCTCGCGCCTACCGACCGTCTTATTTTACACCCGTTTCACTGAAAGGATACAGGTTATATCCAGCATTTCACTCCTAAATTAGTAGTGATATTGATAGTATCACTACTAATTTACTGTTCATCTGTTATAATGGCGAACATATCGGATGTGTGTCTAACGTTACCTCTGAGTGCAGGTGAGGACACATTCGAGCTGATTTCGGTACGATTGGAGCTGGAATCGGTGGAGAAACAGATCCGTGGTCTGCTGGAGAAACAAGCCGAGCTGCGGGATCGGCGATCAGCGCTTGAAACGTCACGCGCCGATGCTCATAAGTCAGTGGTTAGTAACTTTTTGACTCCGACTTCGTCTACTCCGTGCGTTTCTCTACCCAGGAGGACGCGATCATCTCTGGCATCATTCACTCCGGCACCGACACAACACCATGAACCCTGGGTGATCCCACAGCGAAAGACACGAGCCAGGACCAGAGCCAGGACCAGAGCAAGAACCTCACCGCCCCTCCCGGTCTTCGAGATCTCCACCCGGAACCGCTTCTCCCCCCTTCGCGAGTCGGAACGCGACGACGCCGTGATCATCGGCAGTTCCATGGTCCGTCATGTCCGCGCTACCTCAGGTAAGGGTACGGTGCGCACTCACTGCTTTCCTGGTGCTCGTGTTCTTGATGTCGCCGCACAGGTTCCCGAGATCCTGAACGGTGACGAGCGCGTCGGAGCTGTTGTGCTGCATACGGGAGTGAATGACATCAGGCTGCGGCAGACGGAGGTTCTGAAGAAGGACTACAAGAGCCTGATCGAGACGGTACGCAGCACAGCGCCTGAGGCAACGATCATCGTGTCTGGACCGCTTCCCACGTACCGACAAGGACAGGAAAGGTTCAGTAGATTATTTGCACTAAATGAATGGTTAATGTCATGGTGTAATGAACAGAAACTGCTCTTTGTAAATAATTGGAATCTGTTCTGGGAGCGACCTAGGCTCTACCGTGCTGATGGCCTGCACCCCAGCAGAATCGGAGCGGCTGTTCTGTCGGACAACATCTCCAAGACGTTACTCACCATATGACTAGAAAATCAAAGTCCAAATCACAGTCTTTGCTGTGCCAAATTAATTGAAATAAGTAGTGTAGAACATTATATAGAAACTGTGTCTATTCCTCGTTTAGTGAGGCCATATAATAAATCTACTGTAGGATCTAGGGAAAATCTTATTGTAATTAAACCTGAAAATCTAAATATCAGTGAACAAAAACAATTTCTAAAACTAGGTCTTCTAAACATTAGATCGCTCACACCTAAGGCGGTTATTGTAAATGAAATGGTCACAGATAATAGCTTCGATGTACTTTGCCTTACTGAAACCTGGCTTAAACCAAATGATTATTTCGGTCTAAATGAGTCCACTCCACCAGGATACTGTTATACGCATGAGCCCCGTCTGATCGGTCGTGGCGGCGGTGTTGCAACAATCTATAGAGATATTCTTAATGTTATTCAGGAAACAGGTCACAGGTTTAATTCATTTGAAGTACTTGTACTAAATATTACGCTCTTAGATGTAAGAAAGAAATCCCTATTATCTCTAGCCTTGGCTACTGTATATAGACCTCCAGGGCCCTATGCTGATTTCCTAAAAGAGTTTGCAGAGTTTCTCTCAGATCTATTGGTCAATACCGATAAAGCAATAATTGTTGGAGATTTTAACATACACGTAGATAACACAAATGATGCGTTAGGGACTGCGTTTACAGATTTATTAAACTCTTTTGGGGTCAAGCAAAACGTCAGTGGTCCCACTCATCGTCTAAACCATACACTAGACTTAATTATATCATATGGAACCAATCCAACTGATATAGATATTATACCGCAAAGTGACGATCTCACTGATCATCACATGGTAACTTGTATAATACGTACTGCTGAAATTTGTCATGTTGCGCCACGTTATCGACCAGGCAGAACAATCGTTCCAACCACTATAGATAGATTCTTAAATAGCTTACCTGATCTATCTCAGCTGCTCAGTGAACCCAAACAAACAGATGAACTAGAGGAAATGACTAGCAGTTTGAGCACCATTTTCTCTAGTACATTAGATATTGTTGCACCAATTAGATTAAAAAAGGTTAGAGAGAAAACTAAAGCACCTTGGTACAACAGTGCTACGCATGTTATCAAGAGAGAAACTCGTAACTTAGAGCGTAAATGGAAACAAACTAATTTAGAGGTCTTTAGATTCGCGTGGAAAGACAGTATGTCACGTTATAAAAAGGCTCTAAAAGCAGCCAGGGCTGAGCATCTCCACAAATTAATAGAAAATAACCAAAATAATCCAAGGTTTTTATTCAACACCGTGGCTAGACTAACAAATATACAGACATCACCAGAGCAAAATATTCCGTTACAGTATAGTAGTAATGATTTTATGAACTACTTTAATGAGAAAATAGAAAGCATCCGTAAAACAATTGTAAATGTACACTCTTTTATGGTGTCTTATGATTCAGCCTCAATTATCGCCCCTCTGGAACAACTACACCGCTTTACAACTATAGGACAGGAAGAGCTAAATAAACTTATCATTGCATCGAAACCAACAACATGTTTATTAGATCCAATACCCACTAAACTACTCAAAGAAGTGTTACCTGTAGTGGAAGAGCCTCTTCTCAATATTATTAACTCGTCTTTATTTTTAGGTCATGTTCCAAGAATATTCAAGCTGGCAGTAATAAAACCTCTCATTAAGAAACCGCAATTAGACCCAAATAACTTAGCAAATTACAGACCCATTTCAAATCTTCCATTTATGTCTAAAATACTAGAAAAAATTGTGTCCGCTCAATTGTGCTCTTTCTTGCAAGAAAATGAGATATATGAAAAATTCCAGTCAGGATTCAGACCGCATCATAGCACAGAAACTGCGCTAGTTAAAATTACAAATGATTTACTTTTAGCTTCTGACCAAGGCTGTATCTCAATACTAGTTCTACTCGATCTAAGCGCTGCGTTCGACACTATCGATCATAAAATACTCCTGGATCGACTACAAAACTACACTGGTGTTCAGGGACAGGCATTAAGCTGGTTTAGATCGTACTTATCAGACCGTTATCATTTTGTCTGTTTAAATGGGGAAAAATCAAAGATAACGTCAGTAGACTATGGAGTGCCGCAAGGATCGGTGTTAGGCCCTCTGCTATTCTCAATATATATGCTCCCACTTGGTAATATTATAAGAAAACATGCAATTAATTTCCACTGTTATGCTGATGACACTCAATTATATATTTCATCACGGCCAGATGAAAACACTAACTTATCAAATTTGACAGAGTGTCTCAAAGATATAAAATGCTGGATGACGCGTAATTTCCTGCTACTAAATTCAGATAAAACGGAGGTATTACTTATTGGTCCAAAAAACTACCCACAAACTCACTTACAATACAACTTTAATATAGAAGGATGTCCAGTTACTTTATCCACTACAGTAAAAGACCTGGGTGTTATACTAGACCGCAACTTGACTTTCAAAAATCATATTTCATATGTTACAAGAACAGCCTTTTTCCACCTTAGAAACATTACAAAGCTACGTAACATGCTATCTGTTTCTGATGCAGAAAAGTTAGTTCATGCATTCATGACCTCGAGACTAGATTATTGTAATGCTATATTAGCTGGCTGTCCTGCATCCTCAATAAACAAGCTACAGTTAGTGCAAAATGCAGCTGCTAGAGTTCTTACTAGGTCAAGAAAATATGATCATATAACACCAATTTTATCATCTCTACACTGGTTACCTATCAAGTTCCGTATCAATTACAAAGTACTATTACTGACCTATAAAGCCCTAAATGGTTTAGCTCCTGTGTATTTAATGGACCTTCTATCGCCCTACAATCCATCACGTTCTTTAAGATCACTAAATTCGAGGCTTCTGGTCATTCCTAGGATATCTAAGTCCACTAAAGGAGGAAGGGCGTTCTCACATTTAGCTCCAAAACTCTGGAATAGCCTTCCTGATATTGTTCGAAGCTCTGACTCGCTGTCCCAGTTTAAAACTAGATTAAAGACGCATCTCTTTAGCCAAGCATTTACATAATGCTTACCTTTTATACCACTGCTGAATCAGATCAAATGCATTTAATATTATAAAACTTGAAGAGTCTGTAGGTTATTTGTATAAGTTGCATAGTATTTACAGTCATTACGTTCCTGTGTATATTGCGTGAATGACGGGTGGTTGGGTAGATATTGTGTTTTGCGGTAGTTGGTATGCCATACGGAACCGTTGCCACTGAACCTGCATTAACGACGACAGTGGGGCTCGACAGCCTTAGTCAAACGGGTCGGCGCGTATGGTTGGGTCGGCGCGTATGGTTGGGTTGCGGAGAGATTGTGAGATTGTGGTTGGGTCTCAGCAGCAGGAGGGATGTAGAGGTCAGTAAGCAGGGCTGAGTTGAGTGGGGGACGGAGGGGGGTGACTCTGGGACGCAAGAATCACTGTCTTCATGTTTTTTTATCATTTACGCCCGTGTTATGGAAATCATTATGAACAGCAGCTACGCTAATTAATTTCCCTTTTTGCTTTTCTGCTGTTATCTCGGGACGCGAGTCCCGAGAAAAACGGCGTTCGTCAGCTCCAGTTTGTATCCAGTCTTTCACAGAGACTTCAGATACGCCAATCACAAAGCCTGTGAAGAGACGACTCAACACCGGCGATATGGACCCTCTATGGTGGACGGCACTGATCCTCAACAACTCGTCTCAACACCGGCGTGATTACTTGGACTTCCAAAAGATGGAAATGGATAAATATTCTAAATGTTCCGATCCAATCTGACTTGTAATGCTGCCCGAATCATAAATCATGCACTGTTCCTTCGTTGGCCAGAGGAGAACTGGCCCTCCGACTGAGTCTGGTTTCTCCCAAGGTTTTTTTTTTTCTCCATTCTGTCACCTGATGGAGTTTTGGTTCCTTGCCACTGTTGCCTTGGCTTTTGGCTTGCTTAGTTGGGGACATTTAATATTCAATAATATTATTGATCTGCCTTACTTAAGGTGGACGTTGACTCAATTTTCTTTTAGAAACAAACTCTGTTATATTATTTTCATGTTATCACTGTGAAGCTGCTTTGATACAATCTGTATTGTAAAAAGCGCTATATAAATAAAGGTGACTTGACTTGACTTGACTTATTCATTCAGCCCGGCCTCAGATAAAGTCTTTACTTGCTTGCTAATACTTAAGGGACTATCCCCACAAAAACAGCCTAAGCTTTTTACTTTTCCAAATGTTATTTCACAAATGTTTAAGAGAGTGGTCAGTTATGTGAAAACCAGAGATGAAGAGTATAAGTGTGATGAAATTACTTAAAATTTGTTCTATTATTTTTATTATTATGATTGGGTAATCTGAATGATAAAAAGGGGGGAATACTAGTGGAAATTTTAATAGTCATTGATCCCAAACAGGTATCATAAGAGAAAAAACCTATTCAATGTATAAAAGTATATGTGTGTACGTGCTTGTGCGTGACGTTTCAGGAACATATGGGACAGGACCTCTGACCTTAGGGACGGTCAGATTTGGCCAGTTTATTTCAGTACCAGTTTGTGTCTTTAAGTAGAAACTGAACAGCAGTAAGGACCTTATCTGAGTGGGTGAAAGGTACAGCGGGTGAGGAGGAACCTTGAAAACAGTATAAAGGCTGTCTCATATCTTCCTGTTGTGTGTCACTCTCTTGCACAGCGTAACTTCTGTGTACTAGACTGAACCTATTCTTGCAAGAATAAATACTTATCTTTTTATTAATTTGACTCTGAGTGTCTCTTACGCAGTGATGGTGTTTAACAGAATTTTTGCCACAACAGCCACCATTTTGGTGATCAGTGTTTGCTTTAGTTGGGCTCTTGACCCCTAAACTTTTAATATTTCAATTATGTTTGGCTGGTGTTAACGTCACTGCCAGATGAACACTGACAAAAGGTGATCAGGTTTTGGTTTTGTTTTGACATAATCATCACTTGACCTAAATCACATGAGTCAAATAGAGTATCTTTGCATTGTTAATTACAGCAACACTGTGATTCTATAGCAAACAATTATCAGCATTTTCAATATAATCCAAAACATTTCTCAAAAGCTGTTTTGATCGGAAGCCTTTGAAAAATTTTTTTATTTAGACACACTGACATGAATAATCAGCCTGTGAATCTCAACAATGGTGACAATAATAAGTTGCAGTGCATTCTGGGTGCCACCAATCAAAACTCATTCATGGCTCCCATCATGCTTTGCGGTATGAATAAATTATGATCTGATTTGTTTTAGTAGTTTCCTTTTCCTAATTGAATATTTTGTTTGTCACCATTTTTGAGATGCATACACTGATTCTAGATGTCTGTGTGTGCCTAAAATACACACTTGTTTTATCAGAAAAACTTTTAGAAAATCCTTTGGATTAAATTAAAAATTCATGATTATATGCTGTAGAATACCATGATGCTATAATTACCAATATAAATCTTAATCAGATATTAGACTCTAAATGAGTTCAGTGACTCAGGTCAAATTATGATTATGTCAAAACATAACCAACACCATCAGATCACCTTTACTCTTTGTTCATCTGGCTGTTCACCACTCAGTTTCCGCAGCCAAACAAAATCTATAATTAAACATTTTAGGGTCAAGAGCCCAACTAAAGCAAACATTGATCACCAAAATGGTGCCTTAAAATTGTGATTTTCTCCTTCAGTGATTCTGCTTGTTAACATCAGGTGTCTTCAATATTGGCCAATCATCACTCAATTAATCACATCAGCAGAGGTCAAAATCTTGACATCAAATTGACATTGACACTTTGACGTCAATATGACTTTCATTTTTGACCTATTTCGTGACGTCATTTTGACATAATGTTTGATGTCATATTGATGTTAAATTGACGTCAAGGTGCCCGCTGGGTTTCTATACAGTTTGCACATTTTCGAGTTGTGAAAAAAATATCTTAAAATGTATTTCTGGTTAAACCGTATACTTGAAAAGGTAGAATTTTGATATGTTACAAAAGAGTTGTTGTAAAATTGAATGGTCACATTTATGTGGGCAAAGCAAATAAAATGCAAAAACTGTTACTTCTGAAAAAGTTTTTTTTTATTTATCTTCCCAGAAAAGTTATAATTTTGAAAATGTTGTGGAAAAGAAAATAAACAGAAAAAAACTGTTATTTAGCAAGAAGACTGACAAAATGTTTTTTGTTTTTTTTAAATGAGAAATAAAAGCCCAATGTGACATATATGTAACATTAAAACATTTTCATAAACGCGCAATGTCACATATATGTAACATTACAGATCTTTGACAAGGAGTGGTTGTATTTAAAAAAAACAACTGCAGAAACATGTTTTAAATGGTCCATTTAGTCTGTTTTATATGCCCCATAATTTTCGGGAAATTGGTCCGGGTTCTTATGGGTAAAAACAGCTCAAACATGCATTTTAGCAGCGCTCGTACCACCGGTATGCAGTATCAGCACTTCTATTTTTAAATCTGTAGAATACCCTCACTTTTTCTTGTGTACCGGTGTTGTGGTGGAGCTTATGTCATCATTAAATGTATGTTTAATGGTGGAGTGCGGTTGGGCATTCGTTAAGATAGAGCTTATAGTTACAGTGAAGGATAGGGTTAGTGTTTGGGGGGATACATGATCGTCAGCGCCATCCTAACGCCATCCTAAGGACAGATGTCCTCAGACTCCTGTGACATGTGCATCAACAGTTTAACATCCCAACCTGCTAATGTAAGACCACTGACTCTAATTAATCACACCTAATTAAACATCTAATTAAAGAAGCTAATCGAGCTCTTCAGACTCACTAGAATCATCCAGACAGGTGTGATGGAGATAAACTCAGCGGATGTCCAGAAACAGGATTGAACATCAAATGACCTGACATAATGGGTGCCTCTCTGTCCAGCAGATGACGCTAGTTTAACATGTGAATTAACAGTCGGACGCAAAAACTATATTTTATTTTAATATGAAGGTTTCCAGCAATTGAAACCCTGGCAGAATCATGGCTGCAGGAATATATAATATAGCTTACAAATGAACACTGAAGATGAAATATGAAACGGCATGAGAAATATGAAACTTACCTAAATCTTGAACAATGAAATGCAATTAAAGAGATTTATAAATATTTTTTTAGAAAATGATTTGTGCTTAAGCCTAATCTAGAAATGAATAAATAGGAGTTATAGTAAGTTTCTTTGTTTCTGGTTGTGGTTTAAGCTCTTGTGAACGAGGCGTATCTTCAGATGTTTCCTGAAAGTTGTGATGTTTTCATCAGATCAGGGGGAGTTTGAGAACTTCATCCATCAGAGCGTCAGTTCCTGTCATTGTGTTACTACTTTCAAGACTACAGGTTGTGTTTGTTCGGAGAGTTTCTTACCAATAGGCTTACTTATTTAAGAAGAAAGCAAAAGCTTGGTGTGATCATCCTCTCCTCTTGACTCTTTTTGAAGAAACAAACAAAGAAAGGGAGGTATAACTGTAAGTATTTTGCATTTTACACCCTTTACAGGCCGTCACATGGTCGCTGTAGTGTGAAGCGTTACCAGGACTGATTATAGTATCCAGACATGTGTTGATATTTTATAATGATGGAATATGCTCTTTAGATCCCGCTAACTTTAATCTCAGCTCAAAAGTCTTATATAGGCTGTACTAGCAGGCAAAACTAAATTTACCATTTTAACTTTCAATAATCAGAGGCCTTTTGTGTGTGTGTGTGTGTGTGTGTGTGTGTGTGTGTGTGTGTGTGTGTGTGTGTGTGTGTGTGTGTGTGTGTGTGTGTGTGCGTGTGTGCAGTCGTGGTCAAAATGTATATATACCTTGCAGAATCTGTAAAATGTTAAATATTCTAACAAAATAAGAGGGCTGACCCATATAGAAAAAGCATGAATTTCACATGTCACCACATGGGGATAAAATATCCACAGATGTCTGGACATGTCACCACATGTGGAGCTCATGTTTCCACAAGCTGTAATGACTTTTAACATGTGGATCACGTCACAGATACAGGTTCACTGTTGTTACGTGTACCCTGGTGTTTTGAGTCTGGACTCGTATTGTTCTCGTTTCCTTGTAGTTTGACTTCAATCTCAAAGAAAATCCTAATTTTACAGAAAATAACTGTGATTTTTGTACGGTCATTTTCTTTTATTTAAAATTTTTACTCAAAACTGTTAACTTACAAAAAATATGTGTAAATTAGCAATTTGGATGTTATTTTAAGAATTAGGCCTCTTGATGTTCTTAAATCTTCCTGTTACGACTCCGAGTGTGAATTGAAAGCGCTTCAGTGATTCAGTGCGTGCAGGAAACTGAACAGATCATTCAAACTGATTCGCGAACCGATATAGGCAGATCTGCCAACTTGTTTGATGAAGTCTTTGAACAGAATCGACTCAAAAGAGTGGTTCATTTGTGAATTGAGCATCGCTCATGCCCATAAAAAAAAGATACAGCGCACTTGGAATAAATTTAACAGCATGTATTGCATTAAAATAAAGTAACGAGAGGAACGTCGCCCTAACGTAAGGAAGTAAATGTAGCCTACTTTGTTACTACCATAGAGGGTTGCTACCATAGACAGTAAAGGTTACTACCCACCTCTGTTGGGCG